>NC_092818.1:167995462-168319212 GCF_023375885.2 Dermacentor andersoni | reverse complement strand
GTAGTACACCCGTGATTAACACAAAATGGTTGGCATGAGGCGTAAACAGTAGCATGGATCTGGAATTTATGTAATAATACCCTCATACCCTGAAGGGTGAGGAGGTAAGTGTTCATTCACTTTATTATACACGAACGCAGATCCCAGGTTTAAGATTCGTTCTTAGGAACGACAACCTATTGTAAGCAGAAATGTATTTTTTGCGGAAACACTGGTGCTCAATGATAATCATATTTTTCAAACAACACATCTGCAACGTAACTCTCTAATACCAATATTGTTCGAGTCGTCCGGTTATGTATATACAATAATCACTACAAATCCAAGCATGCCTGATTGCGATTCGCGGAAGCAGTTACCGTGGTGTCAAAACGTCATGGCATGCGCGAAGGTATCCAGACAAAGTTGTAACAAGTGATCTAACCGGTCTGCAGTATGCGCTGCAACCCATTTTTATTCTTTACGCATACTATCCTATATATATATATATATATATATATATATATAGGATAGTATATATATATAGGATAGTATATAGGATAGTATATATATATAGGATAGTATATATATATATACGTGTGTGTGGGCGAGTAGGGCACGTATACACGTTCAAAAACATGAAAATTCCTTAAATTTATGCATGGCCAGTACGTCAAAATAAGTTTATTGTGTTTTTGAATGTGGACAGTTGCCAAGAACGCACATATATCAACTTTAGCTGCACCGTCAGTGGTGAACCTTTTTACCCCTGTAGATTGCGAGCCATTTTAGCCTTCTTTAGTAATTTTTTCGAATATAGAATGGAATGGAAAACTTTATTGAGTCTTTTAAGGTTTTAGCGGTTCGAGGCCGAAGTCTTCATTCTTGAAGCTTGGGTCCTCTTCAGCCATGGATGGGCCCCTAGTCCAGGGCTCCACTGAGCCGGGCCGCCTCGCACGCGTGCGCTATTAGAGCTCTTTGAGCCTCTAGCTCGCGGCTGGTGAGCCAGCTCTCCCATTGCTCCGCACTTGGTGTTTTGTGTAAATCACTCCGCAGCGGTGAAATTTCTTGCTTCGCTTATTATTAAGGCACGACGTGAGCCAAAAGTCGCAGAACGCAATATCTACTGTAAAACAACGCGAATCATTGTTCCTTTTTGTGTGTGTGTCGCGTATCTCTATTTGACAAATGCGAACAAGATCAGAACCCTTGGTTGAGGAGTCAGCTAGCTCCTCTGAAATTGCGAGTGCATTTCACCATTAGGCGTGCGTATAAGCTTTCCAATGTCTTAGCAAGGATTTGGAACATATTCTTTTTATGAATTTGGATAGGTTATGTTATCATGAAAGTGCTGATTCAGATTTTCCTCACAATTTCGGTTCCTTACCATCGTTCTTCAGCACGTATGTATACAAGAGATTCATTAAGTCCTTCGGTGCAGCTGCAGATAAGTATCGTGTGTCATATGTGTGCCATGTGTCCTTAGATCATGTACCCTCAATGAAAGGTCCTGTTAAGCATTTCCCTCATAGGCATACATATAACCAGAAGCGCAGCAGGAATATGGACACCAATGTTTCAGCTTGCATGCATGGACGCTGTGACCTTGATTTTTTATTACCTTTTTTCCAACTTGGTCGTAGCCTGCCCCGCAGGTTCGGGGCAAAAGTTCAAAACCAATTTATAATTCCTAGTTTGGCGCTTTAGTTCAATGTAATACTCATTGTGCGCAGCATTTAGCGTTATTTTAAACTTACATGTTGCAGACACGTCGCTGGTCGCTCTAGCTGGGTATCAGCTTGATCATGTGATCGCCTAATTGTAGTGCAAGAGAAATAAACCACTTACATAGGCATAAATATGAATAAGTACCCATAAATATGCTGGTTACAATGTAGCAATATACGTGGCATTGTTCTACGTGGCACGTGGCACACACACACACACACACACACACACACACACACACACACACACACACACACACACACGCACACGCACACGCACACGCACACGCACACGCGCACGCACACAGACACGCACAGACACGCACAGACACACACAGACACACACAGACACAGACACACGCACGCACGCACACGGGTGCTGAAATATGATGCGCACAGTTATGCGCTACATGTCCGTTCTGAGCGTTCACTTGAAGGATATGTACGGCCTCAGAGTTCCAACCACACTGGTATCACCTCTTGAACAGTTGCCTGTTACCAGTCCTTTAGGGGAAATAATTGTAGTTTTCCGTGTTGCAAGGGGTACACATTGTGCTTTAGAGTATCTTTCCAGGCAATCGATGTGAGATGTGTCGACTAGTGCTTGTACAGTTCTGGCAAACAGCGTTACATTCGATTCAGTCTGAGATATTGTAGTATGCTTTAAATACTTTAGTCTTCTGTGGTAAGCTTATGCTAAGAGCGATATTGTTTTGCGAACCATGTATCTGTAATAGGAAATTGTGTCCGCGGCAATACAGAAAGCCCGTTGGCGTAGTGTCGAGGATAATTGCTCACTTATGATGTAAAAGTACCGAGTTCGAGTCCTTGCAGACGAATAAACTTTGTTTCAATTTTAGACATTGTCATCATTGTGAGGTCAGGCAGGTAACCTCTTTTTCTCGCTCCTAATCATGCAAAAAAAGAAAAAAATTCCGAATCTTAAGAAGCAAAAACGAAAGGTCGTATGCACATCGATCCCGACAATGGCCAGACTATGTCCTTTTGTTGTGGTAGAATATTTTGCTAAGCGGCTCTTATGCACCTGGAATCTTCCTTTTTAGTATTTAGCGTAAAAGTGCTGGAGCGTGCGTAATCGCACATCGTTTTAATGAGGCGTAAAGTGTATGAAGCACCGCGGAAATAGCGGTTTTGACTTAACAACGAAAAGGTATAGCAATGACGTAGTCGAGATTCTACCGCCTCACTTAAGGTTTTTATTTTGCTTGAGGTTTGTAAGGCTTTTTTCTTTTTTTTTAAAGAACGATTCAAACCTATTCTTCTTCGTTTTGTCGATTAAAAAAAGTCACCCTGGGAAAAACTACTCCCAGCGATAGCTAATGGATTCCGCATTTTTATATATCCCTCGCTTTAAACACCTTTTGCCGCGTTTATATATTCCTTTCTTCGTTCTTCACAGGTTCATGCTTACTTGGCCAACGTCGGTTTTAGTAGCCAGCAAAAACTCTTCTTAGTTAGCAAATAGCGCTTGAATAGGCCGTGGCACGCCAGCACCTAAGTGAATATTGCTGTCCGAAGGTGGAGAGATTATTTCGCTCTTAAGGAAGTCGGTGAGGTGCAACGCTTCGGACATAACGTTGTTACTGTGGGTTAAATTTTTTTATTTCCGTGATTCCCACATTGCGGAACTCCAGTAAATTGATTTAGTTTACATTCTACAGCGAAGTTGTGAGCATCTAGAAGGTCAGGATTTGTCGCGGCGCATCCTCAGTAAAATGGATACCTTTTATTTATTTATTTATTCATATATATAAGATTACCTTTAGCGATTAAAAAAAAAAAGACGTACCTACAGTGATTGAAGCGAAAAGTGCATACACGCTTTGGTATCATGCTTACAACATACAGCAAAACATTCGTTTCAATGATGAACAAGCGCAAAACAAGCGCCCAAACCACATCATTCATGATAAGACGCTACTGATAACAATGTGAAGCACTTTGCGCTCCCTGCATACATTTGACGATAGAGAGAGCGAGAGAGAGAGAGAGAGAGATAAACGGGACGGGAACGGTAGGGAGGTTAACTGGATGTGATTCTGGTTTGCTACACTGTACTGGGGAAAGGGTAAGGGGAAGTGATAGACGAAAGAAACAGCGGAGAGAAAAAGCAAACTAACGTAAATGTAGGAAAGGTCGTGAACGTCCATGAGAACTACAGTCTCTCCTATAGGCCACTCAAAGGTAAAAATTTCAGGAATGCCTTCACTATCTTGTGGTATGGCGACTGTATAGGTCTGCGTTCCAGGACTGTCTGCTCCGACAATGACCGGTCATCAAGACGCGCCAGCGCTGTCGTGAGTGACTGTCTGTGTGCACTGTATCGGGGACAATGACAAAGAACGTGTTCGATAGCTTCCTCGTCTCCGCAGTGGTCACACGCAGGACTATCCTCCCATCCGATACGGAAAGCAAACGACTTGCGACGCCAAGCCACAATCGGTAAAGTACCTTTGTCTCGGGTCGAGATAGTCCAGGTGGAGGCTAAAGTTGCAGACAGGAGTCCAGTTGATGTAGACGTGAGTGCTGGAAACTAGGTGTGTTCCACAACGATTGTAAGGCATCACTCGAAGATTTGTAGCACTAGTCGTTCGTAGAGTCCGTGGCGTAAGGCGGAAACCAAGCAATGTAGAGCTGCGTTAGAGTCGCTGATGATGCTGCGCTTATGAGGTGGTTCTCGTCTAATTATGCGCAATACGCTACGAAGAGCAGCAAGCTCCGCGGCTCTCGATGTAGTCTGATGCGATGTTTTGAACTTGAAGGTGGTAACTTTCATAGAAAAAATTACTGATCCTGCAGATCCATCCACGGAGGTTGAACTATCAGTGTATATATTGGTGTGATCGTTGCATCGTTCGTACAGCAATAGCAACGAAAGTTGTTTTTGTGCTGATGATGAGAGTTCTGCCTTCGTTTGAATCCCGGGTTGTCAGTCTAACTTGTGCCTGCGCCAAGCACCAAGGGGAAAGCAAAACTCTCGCTGCAGGTGTGTCATCGGATGGCAGGTATACACAATAAGGCAGTATCGTCTGACAAAAAGAGGCACGTGGGCGGTCTTCTGGAAGTGAGGCGAGACAGTGGAGCGGGGCGCGAGCAAGTTGCCTGACATGTTCTCTAAGAGCTTCCATAACAAAGTGAATCTTGGCTGGGTACTGAGGAACTTCAGTTTGACCTATTTGGTGTTTACTGCATATCATCATCATCATCATCATCATCATCATCATCATCATCATCATCATCATCATCATCATCATCATCATCATCATCATCATCATCATCATCATCATCAGCCTAGTTACGCCCACTGCAGGGCAAAGGCCTCTCCCGTACTTCTCCAACTACCCCGGTCATGTACTAATTGTGGCCATGTTGTCCCTGCAAACGTCTTAATGTCATCCGCCCACCTAACTTTCTGCCGCCCCCTACTACGCTTTCCTTCCCTTGGAATCCAGTCCGTAACCCTTAATGACCATCGGTTATCTTCCCTCCTCATTACATGTCCGGCCCATGCCCATTTCTTTTTCTTGATTTCAACTAAGATGTCATTTACCCGCGTTTGTTCCCTCACCCAATCTGCTCTTTTCTTATCCCTTAACGTTACACCTATCATTCTTCTTTCCATGGCTCGTTGCGTCGTCCTCAATTTCAGCAGAACCCTTTTCGTAAGCCTCCAGGTTTCTGCCCGTAGGTGAGTACTGCTAAGACACAGCTGTTATACACTTTCCTCTTGAGGGATAGTGGCAACCTGCTGTTCATGATTTGAGAATGCCTGCCAAACGCACCCCAGCCCATTCTTATTCTTCTGGTTATTTCAGTCTCATGATCCGGATCCGTGGTCACTACCTGCCCTAAGTAGATGTATTCCCTTACCACTTCCAGTGCCTCGCTACCTATCGCAAACTGCTGTTCTCTTCCGAGACTGTTAAACATTACTTTAGTTTTCTGTAGATTAATTTTCAGACCCACCCTTCTGCTTTGCCTCTCCAGGTCAGTGAGCATGCATTGCAATTGGTCTCCTGAGTTACTAAGCAAGGCAATATCATCAGCGAATCGCAAGTTGCTAAGGTATTCTCCATCAACTTTTATCCCCAATTCTTCCCACTCCAGGTCTCTGAATACCTCCTGTAAACACGCTGTGAATAGCATTGGAGATATCGTATCTCCCTGTCTGGCGCCTTTCTTTATTGGGATTTTGTTGCTTTCTTTGTGGAGGATTACGGTGGCTGTGGAACCGCTATAGATAGCTTCCAGTATCTTTACATATGGCTCATCTACACCCTGATTCCGTAGTGCCTCCATGACTGCTGAGGTTTCGACTGAATCAAATGCTTTTTCGTAATCAATGAAGGCTATATATAAGGGTTGGTTATATTCCGCACATTTCTCTATCACCTGATTGATAGTGTGAATATGGTCTATTGTTGAGTAGCCTTTACGGAATCCTGCCTGGTCCTTTGGTTGACAGAAGTCTAAGGTATTCCTGATTCTATTTGCGATTACCTTAGTAAATACTTTGTAGGCAACGGACAGTAAGCTGATCGGTCTATAATTTTTCAAGTCTTTGGCGTCCCCTTTCTTATGGATTAGGATTATGTTAGCGTTCTTCCAAGATTCCGGTACGTTCGAGGTCATGAGGCATTGTGTATATAGGGCGGCCAACGTTTCTAGGACAGTGTTCCCACCATCCTTCAACAAATCTGCTGTTACCTGATCCTCCCCAGCTGCCTTCCCCCTTTGCATAGCTCCCAAGGCGTTCTTTACCTCTTCCGGTGTTACTTGTGGGATTTCAAGTTCCTCTAGACTATTCTCTCTCACCTTATCGTCGTGGGTGTTACTGGTACTGTATAAATCTTTATAAAACTCTTCAGCCACTTGAACTATCTCATCCATATTAGTAACGATATTGCCGGCTTTGTCTCTTAACGCACACATCTGATTCTTGCCTATTCCTAGTTTCTTCTTTACTGCTTTTAGGCTTCCTCCGTTCCTGAGAGCCTGTTTAATTCTATCCATATTATAGTTCCTTATGTCCGCTGTCTTACGCTTGTTGATTAACTTCGAAAGTTCTGCCAGTTCTATTCTAGCTGTAGGGTTAGAGGCTTTCATACATTGGCGTTTCTTGATCAGATCTTTCGTCTCCTGCGATAGCTTACTGGTTTCCTGTTTAACGGCGTTACCACCGACTTCTATTGCGCACTCCTTAATGATGCCCATAAGATTGTCGTTCATTGCTTCAACACTATGGTCTTCTTCCTGGGTTAAGGCTGAATACCTGTTCTGTAGCTTGATCCGGAATTCCTCTAGTTTCCCTCTTAGCGCTAACTCATTGATTGGTTTCTTATGTACCAGTTTCTTCCGTTCCCTCCTCCAGTCAAGGCTAATTCGAGTTCTTACCATCCTATGGTCACTGCCGCGCACCTTGCCGAGCACGTCTACATCTTGTATGATGCCAGGGTTCGCGCAGAGTATAAAGTCGATTTCATTTCTAGTCTCACCATTCGGGCTCCTCCATGTCCACTTTCGGCTAACCCGCTTGCGGAAAAAGGTATTCATTATCCGCATATTATTCTGTTCTGCAAACTCTACTAATAACTCTCCTCTGCTATTCCTAGAGCCTATGCCATATTCCCCCACTGACTTGTCTCCGGCCTGCTTCTTGCCTACCCTGGCATTGAAATCGCCCATCAGTATACTGTATTTTGTTTTGACTTTACCCATCGCCGATTCCACGTCTTCATAGAAGCTTTCGACTTCCTGGTCATCATGACTAGATGTAGGGGCGTAGACCTGTATAACCTTCATTTTGTACCTCTTATTAAGTTTCACAACAAGACATGCCACCCTCTCGTTAATGCTATAGAATTCCTGTATGTTACCAGCTATGTTCTTATTAATCAGGAATCCGACTCCTAGTTCTCGTCTCTCTGCTAAGCCCCGGTAGCACAAGACGTGCCCGCTTTTTAGCACTGTATATGCTTCTTTTGGCCTCCTAACTTCACTGAGCCCTATTATATCCCCTTTACTGCCCTCTAATTCCTCCAATAGCACTGCTAGACTCGCCTCACTAGATAACGTTCTAGCGTTAAACGTTGCCAGGTTCATATTCCAATGGCGGCCTGTCCGGAGCCAGGCATTCTTAGCACCCTCTGCAGCGTCGCAGGTCTGACCGCCGCCGTGGTCAGTTGCTTCGCAGCTGCTGGGGACTGAGGGCCGGGGTTTGATTGTTGTGTTCATATAGGAGGATGTGGCCAAGTACTGCACCAGGGTGGCCAATCCTGCTCTGGTGAGAGAGTGCGTTACCGGTTCTGGTCACCGGGATCAGGCCGCACTCCAGGCCTCTTTGTGCAATTTTCTCAACACACGGTTGTTGTTTTTTTCTGGTATTTTCCGGTGGAGAATTCTGCGGTCCGGGATTTGAATCACGGTCCTCTTGCACGGGAGGCGGATACTGTACCGTCCCCACAGGAGGTAAATTTAAAAATAAATTGTGGGCTTTTACGTGACTAAACCACTTTCTGATTATGAGGCATGCCGTAGTGGAGGACTCCGGAAATTTCGACCACCTGGGGTTTTTTAACGTGCACCTAAATCTAAGTACACGGGTGTTTTCGCATTTCGCCCCCATCGAAATGCGGCCGCCCTGGCCGGGATCCGATCCCGCGACCTCGTGCTCAGCAGTCAAACACCATAGCCACTGAGTAACCACGGTGGGTCCCGCAGGAGTTGTACGCCTCATTTAATATACAGTGGTGCCCTATTTGATCAGCGAGGTGGACCAATCTGAGCTCGGTTATACCGCACGGGTGGCACTCGGCTAGAGAACCTGGTATTTATGATCTGCACATGTGAGGCCATACATATTTAAAGATATATATCTTTCTTTTTTTTTTAGGAGGGTTCTCGTACAGTGATAAAATAAAGGAAAAGACATTAAAAGAAAGAAAAAAAGAAAGAAAAAGGGGCGAAAAAAAAAGGAACATAACAGGTGATTTGAACTCGTGACGCTTCGATGTTGCCCGAAAAGATAGCTCAGTCGGTTGGTTCGTCAGGCCCCAGGCCACTTTCAAGCGCCACAGCTCCTGCTCCGAGCCTCACACTTACGTGGAAAGGGACTCATGTTGTCTGCGATAGTCGGAAGTTATACTTTCTTGGAAAAATGGCCGCCCGAGGAGAAGAGCGAACTCGAGTGGCTTTATAGATTAGGAAAACTACCTTAAAATATTTAGACTTGAGGGAAAGCTTCGTTTACGAACTATAACACGGCAATCAGAACTCGCATACGACGAGAGAAATTATTGAGACGTGGAAAATTTCCTTGAAATAAATATGGTTTGCGAGACAAATGCTTGTAAGTATTGAACCTCTTAAAAGATGAGGGGGAAATGTGCGCTCACCGAGAGGTCATCGTCTGCACGGGACCACCACCAGGCACCTTACTGAGATGGGGGGGGGGGGGGGGGGGGGGCTCTGCGGGCCGGACACAAAGCCTCCCTTCTCCGCCGGCCAAGCGGGGAAAACGCGCTTTCCGATCGCTCAAGGTTGCGCGGACATAGTGTAACTCTAGCGTCTAGGAGAAGCTTAACCAGGTGCGATGGCGGCACGCATAGCGTGGGAAGCTAGCCGCCAGAATAACAATCTCAAGGACTGCTGCTGACGAGGGCGAAATACCTTCGTGTAATTATAATAACCCTAATAGGACTACTTTCGAAAGAAAAAAAAAAGAAAAAAAAGGAAACGGCCCAGAGGGCTATACTACGAGAGCTATGACTGATAGTTCTCTTTCTCTCTCTCTCTCTCTCTCTCTCTCTCTATATATATATATATATATATATATATATATATATTCATCTCATCTATGGGATTGCATGCGCGCGCTGTTGCTTTGTTTCTGCGTGTAGTAGTGAAGAGAGCCAGTTTAAGGGCGGAGAAGAAGGAAGGATAGGAAAGCAAAAACTGCAGCGCCATGGTTTTAAAGCGCACCCGTGGTAGAGAAACGGAAGGCGATATAAGCGTGCGTAGCCATGATACGCACACGACAAACTGCCCTAAAATTTTTAGACTTGAGGGAGACTTGAGGGAAAGCTTCGGTAACAAACGATAGCACGGCTATCAGCACTCGAATATAATTATAACCCTAATAATTGTAAATATTCATCTCATCTATGGCATCTAATGCGCGCGCTGTTGCTTTGTCTCTGCGTGTAGTAGTTAAGAGAGCCAGTTTAAAGGCGGAGAAGAAGGAAGGAAAGGAAAGTCTCTGAATATCATATTGACCGCAAATAAAGACGGGGACATTATTTGCGGTCAATAGGATATGCTTGGCTGGGTAGTCATGCGCAATCGCAATGATTTCGAATGTTCATGTACATCGTGGAAGCCCTACGCGAACCCTAAGCGTCTGGGCCTGAGCACGTTCGAGTGTACCAATGTTAGTTCTGCAGGCATTGATCAGCACTGCCAAGCTGTACCTCAGGTACCCGAGAAACAGCGTCCGGTACAGTTGCATCATCACTTGTACTGAAGTACCCCAGGCCTTTCCTCCAAGAAACTTGAAAAGATAAGAGATAGCTGTTAGGCGCGTTCTTTCGTAGGCCACATGGGGACCCCAACAGAGGTTTGTTTTCCCCCTTTCCCATTCCCCTGGTGTAGGGTAGCCAACCAGACATTATTCTGGTTAACCTCCCTGCCTTCTACTTATCTCTTTCCCTCCTCCCTCCTCCTCCAACATAGGTCGCGGTCCATGATTACCCCCAGAAACCTGTGTGTCGTTATATGAGATAATTTGTCCATCGATGGATATGGCGTACAAAGTCATTGGCTTCAGGCTAAACGCCACCAATAAACATTTATCTGAAAACATTCTGAGGCCTTGTTCCCTAAAGTACGTCGATGTCAACATAGAAGATTTCTGAAGCTTTCCACGCACTTGAGGACGTCTCACACCAGATGCCCAGACGCAGATGTCAACGGCATAGATTGACAACTTCACTCTATTTGGTAGACATTCCATGAGATCAATAAGCACAAGGTTGAAGAGTGCTGGCCTCAACACACCACCCTGGGGTACTCCACGGTGTGTATAATGTTGAGAAGTTTGGCCGTATTCGTTACCTAGAAAGAGAGACAGCATACGTAAATAACTGCGTGTCCAATGATAGAGTCGACCGCTGATGCCAACCAATTCCAGAGCCTCTATTATAGCCTCATGCAGAACATTGTCATATGCTCCTTTGATGTCGACGAACATGCCGACAGATAATTGCTTACATGCCTTTTGATGTTGAACGTACGTAACCAAATCAATGACGTTGTTAGTGGAGCATCGGTGACGTAGAAATCCAGCCATGGCGTCTGGATAAACTTCATAGCGTTCAAGGTACCATTCAAGTCTGGTGAAGATCATTCGTTCCATCACCTTCCCAATGCAATTAGCCAGCGCGATTGGGCGGTAAGAAGTAACCTCTAGAGGAGACTTGCCATGTTTGAGGAGTGGTCACAGGCGACTGGTCTTCCATTCTTGAGGAACGTCACCAGCCTGCCAGGACTCATTGAAGATGTGCAGCAATGCGCGTCGCACCTGTTCACCGAGGTGGCACAATACACGGTAAGATACACCATCTAGACTAGGGGATGACTGATTACGTAAGGCAAGTGCCGCGTCAAGCTCTCTAGCGATGAATGGCAGATCCATGCTTGAATCCTGTGTGCCTGGAACGTAGTTAAACGTAAGAGAATTTGTGCCCGTTGATTGGCCTGCAATCATAGCATAAAAATCTTCCGCTACGTCGAGGTCTTGTCGGCGTTGGAAGAGCGCTACGGCCCTGAATGGGAAGCATTGTTCCGGAACAGAACGTAGGCCTCTCACAGTTCTCCACATATGAAACAATGATTTACGGGGGTCACGGGACCCACAATATTTTTTCCATCACTCGGGTTCAAGTTTATCCATGCGACGTTGTATTTTCTTTTGAGTGCGACGGGCTGTCCTTAAATTATGAATGGACTTCGTGCGTCGGTGTCTTCGTTCGGCGCGACGACGAATCGCGGGGAGATGCTCCAGCTCCAGGTCGAATTGCGAGTTCTCCTGTGAGCACATGAAAGTGCGCATAGAAGTCTGCGCCGCTTCTTTTATAGCTTCTTGCAGTCCACAGGACAGACGTTTCTCACAAGCGTCCTCCAGTAGATTTTTAAACGTAGTCCAATCTATTCTTCGTAGTGTGTTAGGCGGATAAGTGTTAGACATCCCGTCGATCTTGAAGTGGGGATATGATCGCTCCCATGTGTCTCAATGTCCAAAAACCACTTCACGCGCGTGGCCAAGTGGTGTGATACAAAGGTCAAGTCCACGCAGCTGCCGTACACTGCATCCCGTAGAAATGTAGGACTAGCGGCATTCTGTAGCAAGAGATCATGATTAGAGACAAATGAAGCGAGTCTTAATCCCGCTGCGTTAACTCTTGAGCCTCCCCAAATGGTGAGATGCGCGTTAAAGCCCATGTGATAATCGAAGGACCAGGATATGCTTTCATTATGTCTTGTAGTCTTTTGATGTCAAACGGACGTGATGGAGATTGGTAAGTACCTACGAGTGTAAAGGCAAGCTTTCTATATTTTGGAACACAAGAGGTCTAAGATGTCTCATTGCTGATTTTCATTAATTTGTCCACGTTACCCTCTTCCGATCATCGTTATCTGCGAACATAAATTATCCCTTCCGATCAGATTATCCGTATGCGAGTCAGTTACGTCCTCAAGCAACAACGAAAGTAGCAAGGTCATGGTCTTCATTCTCCGTGAGCTTACTTATGTCGTCCAGTCTGTGCAACCTCATGACGACAATCAGTATGTCCGCCTAACAGTCAAAAATAGAATTTGATCATAAAGATCACTGTTGCGCAAGCTGCCGCTACGACGGCAGCTTGCGACGGGGGCAGTGAAGTCTCCAGCCTTTCATACGCAAAAGAACGGGCATTGCAACTGATTTCATTGTTGTTGCAGCACCGCTATGGGTAGTCTACGCATAATTAAGACTCCAGAGAAGCAGCGTGAATACCAGGAGCGCCAAAGGCGGAAAGAAATGGCAATACGACCTGCGGCGGCATGCGGCCAAAATTACCATTTCTCCAGTGACTACCATTACTCTAAATTACTATTACTACCATTACGGTAAAGCAATAAAGCACTGCAGACCCCCCTCAGCAGTTGTAGTGGTAGTGTTCAATAGCTTTGCTGAACATGCACTTACGCAGGGCCCGAGTTGCGAGTCAAATTCTTTTGTACAGAAACGTTAATTTGGCTAGTGAAATTAAAAATATCAGGTTCATTGTTCCAGAACGAACATTTCTTTGCGAGCCCTGTCGGTCTTGTATGGCTGACCGTACGCAAACACAGGGCATCACTTGTATTACAGGACAGTTTATATGTCGCTCCATTTGTGCGACTCCCTCAGATGTGCCAGTTTCTGACTCTGTTCTTTACGGAATTGGGCAGTGAAACAACAAATGGTACCTAAATATCAGTTTCTCACCTCTGAGCAATAAAACTTTCCTCCTCTCGAAAGCAGATTGTTCAAGCGTAGCAGAAGAAATAGTGCAAGACTTACTCTGTACAATACTGCGCCAGCTATTGCATCCCTGCCTCGCGATATGGATCCCTAAACAGCAACGTTGCGGTAAAATTACGTCGTGCACGTAGTGGCTGCCTGTCGCACAGGATGGCCACATTGAATTAAAGTTTCCTTCTTATCTTGCACTGTTTTTCATTCTCGCGAAAGGGTTTGCTTTCATATGATTAAAGGCGTGACTTTCCCAGCATATTCAGTTAATTTTTCGTGTTCTCGTAAATACGTGACATTTCTTTCGCGTACAATCTATACGGCCGTGAATTGACTCTTGCATTCGTTTCCTGACTTGAGTGCTTCGTCCAAGAAATTTACGTACGCCACTAATCACGCCCACCGAGCATTGCAGCATAACATAATTAATGCACCATGGCTATGTGCACAAAATATCTCATCTTATTGCCATACCTCCTGCAAGAACACTGATATTGCTCATTTCATGAAGGGAAGACAAAAGCACAGACTCGGTCACTGCTCTCGGAGAACTTAAAATTTTAGGGCGGATGTCCAAATGACTTCGAGTTCGATGTATATTTTCACTAACGAATCTTTTACATTGTGCTCCTGTAGGCAGCATAGGTAATTCTTTCGAACATACTTCTTCCGAATGACGTAGAAGGAATGTAGTTCACTTATTCTTAATATTCTTCGATGAATATCTTCCTTAGTCAACAATGAATTCAGAGTTGACACAAGTGGTGGATTCGGGAAGAGCAAACATGTGGCGATTACGTAAAAAGGCATCAATTAAGTACGGCAGCGAATGATAGTGATGTAGATACGGCAACACATCATTTAGAAATAATGCATCGATCTCTCTGGGTGCTTGTAAGAGCTAAGCTCATTTTTGTTACCCAACAAAATATTATTTTGTGTAACGTACACGGGATTGCTCATGACTGCAACTGTTTCTTATGAGCACAGTACAACACATTTTGCAGCGATGCTTCCTAAGCGATCATAACATGCACTTTATTTCCAATTAAATGAGTGTGCAGCGTTGCAGCATGAATCGCAGGCCGCTTTAACCTGCTTTAACCTGCTTTAAGTGCTTATTATGGTTAGTTCTAAGGCGCCAAAAAACAATACACAGCACACGCAAGAGGACAGCGGGCAAGGCACATGTCCAGTTGTCCTCCCTTATGTGCTGTGGGTTGCTTTTTGCCGCCATAAAAATAGCTATAATTATTCAATACCAACTTTCCCAGCAAGAAGTTCTCTAAGTGCTTAATCGTGCGAAATGTGAATGTACTTTTTTTAAGTGGCAGCCGTGTAACTCGAAGACGGCTCGTAACGTATTACATATATGAACGTGAACGTCGCAGTCCATGCGAAGCCTTGATAATAAACGAAGAAATCAATAAAAAATAACATGTTTGCTGGCCGAGGGCAATACCAGATAAAGGTGTGCTTCAGACTACATACCTAAACTTTGCTCACCTGTCCCGAACCTAAGTCAGTACTGACGTGCGATCGTTTTCACAAGCATTTGCAAAACCAACGTTTCAAGTTATGCATTGCGAAGTCTTTTCTGTGCCGTTTTGACTCCTGCGAAACTGCACCATCTTCACTAACATTCACTAATCATTCAAGGACATGAAGCGTAAGAAATGAATAAATCATTAAGCGCTGATTAAATAATAAATAATAAATTATAACTAATCTTCATTAATCATTCGAGGAAATTAAGCGTAAGAAATGAACCAATGATAAAGCGCTGAATAAACCCTAAATAATAATTCATATATTGCATAATCAAGCTAATGCAGTACACTTTATACGTTCATACGTCGCACATTTGAGGTACTGCATTCACGGCTCCCAAGCGGGCGAGTCACGTCTTTTTTTTGCTCGTTCATAATTTGAGGTATTTCTTTAGGTAGCGGAAAAAAGATTACTCAACAAGTACGCAGTTAGAAGCTGCTGAATTAGAGGTCTCCTAGAATGCAAGAGAGAGAGAGAAAGAGAGAAGGTCGAAGGAAAGACATGAAAGTTAACCAGAGATTATCTCCGGTTGACTACCCTAAACCGAAGGAGGGGCAAAGAGATGTGATAGGTGAGAGAGAGAAAAGAATTTTAAAAATAACCATTCGCTTGCACACACACGCGCTCACTGACACACGCGCGCGCACACACACGATACAGAACTGTTTCTGTGGGCACTGTCATGCAGTCTGCGAAGGCGTTCCTAGTGTTACGCAGTCACCATCGAATCCTACGTCGCACAGTCTGCAGTAACAATTTGTCACATAATCCCGTGTCCTTTAAGTAATGCAGCAGCGCTTTCCTAGCGGATCGCGCTGATGTTCGCGTAGGCCAGTTTCCAAGGATCTTGTTTTCTATCATTGGGCGCTTGTCCAGTTTGTCTAGGGTGGCTGAGAGGACTGCTCTTTGCGGGTTGAAACGATGGCACTCATAAAGAAGGCGCGAAATTGTTTCGTTGCGCCCGCAGAAGTCACAAAGTTGGCTGTTGGCCATTCCGATAAGAAAGGAGTACGCATTTGAAAATACTACTCCAAGCCTTAGACGGACTTGAAGGGTGCAGTTACGTCGTGGAAGGTCAGGGCGGAATGCGGAGCTGCAAGTTAGGATTCAGGGTATGAAGGCATGCACTTGTGAATTCGGATGAGTTGCATTGAGCTAATGTTAATTAACGTGCAAGTGCGGGAATTTTTTTCGCTACGTCGGCTCTCGAAAGAGGAATGGCAACGCTGTTGATCATTGCCATGTAGTGACTAGGCCATGCAGTGACTAGGCAACCACTGATATATTATATCGTGTCCTTCGTCAACTGTGTGATGGTGGACTTCTCTGATCTTTGCGACGAGCTGCTCATGTGTTCCATGGCGCAGTGCTGAGGGTACCATCTATGGGGCTGCCTTGAAGTCACAGAAGATTGACCATGCATGGGGTGCTTCCTCCTGAATAAAATGAAGAGCCGCACGCAGGGCTACCAATTCACCAGCTGTCGTTTATGATACGTGGATGGATGGATGGAGTAACTTTATTGAAAGGTCCTGCGAGCTACGGGGCGCAAGGTCCCATAGAGCGGGCTACTCCCACGTTGGGACCGGGAGTTGTAACTCCCTGGACGCATCGTGGGCTCGCTGGACAGCCCAGAGCTGCTCCGCCAGATCCGTGCTGCGTAATGCGTCTTGTAGCCTGGCGGACTCTTGATCCTTGTTTGCGTGGGTCCGACCACACGGCCAGAGCAAGTGATGGACGTCTAGTGTGCTATGGCAATTTTCGCAATATGATGTTTTGTATAGGTCAGGCATGTAGTGATGTAGTCTGTTCTGCGTAGGGTACGTGTTTGTTTGAAGCATTCTGAACGTCAGGGCTTGAGGCCTGGTGAGCTTATTGTGAGGTGTGCTGAATATTCTGCGGTCTAGATAAAAGTGCTTTATGATCTCGTTATATGTGGAGGGAGGGTCCCGATTCTCGCTGGGATGGTCACGACCAGAATAGGTGGCGTCGCGGAGGGTTAGGTCTCGCGCGCTCCTGTGAGCCATCTCATTAAGATTGCGAGGGGCGTCCTCGATCTCTCCGAGGTGTGCCGGGAACCAGCAGATGGTGTGATGCTGCAGCGGTGCGGATCTATTTATTATTTGTAGTGCTTGGCTTGCAACTGCTCCTTTCTGAAAGGCTTTGACGGCCGAGCGTGAATCGCTGTAGACGTGGGTGATGGTCGGGTCTGTGAGCGCGAGTGCGATGGCAACCTGTTCTGCTATCTCGGACTTGTGGGTCTTGACTGTGAGAGCGTTTCTGACTTGACCTTGCTTATTGATCGTGGTGGCAACGAAGGCCTTCCTGGTCGGGTACTGTGCCGCGTCAACGAAACAGGCTAGGATCTTCTTATCACGTATTTCGCGCAGGATGAACGATCCGCGTGCCAGCCTTCTGGGTTGATGGTGCGCGGGGTTCATGTTCCGTGGCAGTGGGCGAACCGTGTAGGAGTTGCGTGTGTCCGTCGGAACGCTTTGATATAGATTCTCGATTACTGTGGTGTCATGACCTAGTTTGGCTAGGATTTCTCTACCCGGTTTGGTTCCAGAGAGTCTTGTCCATTGAGCCCGTTCTTGAGCTTCGGCGATTTCTTCTAGTGTGTTGTGTACCCCCAGTTGCAGCAGGAGCTCTGTCTCGGTATTCTTGGGGATTCCCAGCGCCAGTTTGACTAGCTTCCTCAGTTGTACATTGAGTTTGTCCTTCTCCGCTACCTTCCATCTGTGCATGGCCGCCTCGTAGGTGAAGTGGCATAGCGCAAAGGCGTGTGTTAGCTTGAGGAGATTTTCTTCCTTAAGGCCGTGTTGTCTGTTGGCTACGCGTCGTATGAGATTCAAGGCATTATTCGACTTTGTCACGATCTTCTCCACTGTCGCGGCATTAGAGCCGTTGCTCTCAATGAACATCCCAAGGACTCTGATTTTGCTGACGTGTGGAATGGTTCCTCCGTCTTTTGTTCTGAGAGTAATGACGTGTGTGTCTCTGATTTCGTTCTTTGGTTTGGGACCGCTCCTCGACGGTTTGTAGACGAGGAGCTCCGACTTCGCAGGCGAACATCGCAGGCCGGTGGGAGCGAGGTATTCCTCGATCACGTCGATCGCTTCCTGCAGAGCGCTTTCAATTGATCCCAGGCTACCTCCGGGGACCCAGAGCGTCACGTCATCGGCGTATATCGTGTATTTGACGTTCTCTATTTGATCGAGTTTCTTGCCTAGGCCGGCTAGCGCAAGGTTAAAAAGCGTCGGAGAGGTGACAGAACCTTGCGGGGTGCCCCTGCCTCCGAGTTTGTATTTCTGCGACTTGATTTCCCCTAGACGGAGGGTGGCCGTTCTGTCGCTCAGGAACGATTTTGTATAAGCGTAGAGTCTCGTGCCGAGGTCGAGGTTGGAGATCGTGTCGAGTATGTAGTCATGTGATAAATTATCGAATGCCTTTTCGAGGTCTAGCCCTAGGATTACTCTCGCGTCTCTCGTGTCTGCGTCAATGATCTGATGCTTGAGGAGCTTCATGGCGTCTTGGGTGGATAGCCCTGGTCTAAAGCCGATCATTGCTGCGGGGTAGACATCTTTATCTTCGAGATGTTTCGAGAGCCTGTTTAGGACCGCGTGCTCGGCTACCTTGCCGACGCAAGACGTCAGCGAGATAGGTCTGAGGTTATTGATGTTGGGCGCCTTGCCAGGCTTTGGGATGAGCACGATAAGGGCCGTTTTCCAGTCTTCTGGTAGTGCTCCATTCCTCCAAATTTTGTTGATTTCCTCTGTGAGGGTTTCGATTGAGGTTTCGTCGAGGTTTCTAAGTGCCTTGTTAGTTACGCCGTCCGGCCCCGGCGCTGACTTGCTGTTTAGGTTCTGAAGCGCCGTGCGTATCTCTTCGGTTGAGAAGTCCTGATCTAGCTCTGGGTTGGCTTTGCCGCGATATGCATCGGCGGTCGTGCCTCTAGCATTTTTGGACAGCGGGAGGTACTTGTCGGCTAGACGGTCAATGAGCTCATTTTCTGTTGTAATTTTGAGTTCCTCGTGCATGATCTTGTTCAGTGTACGACCCTGGTCCGCTTTAGTTTTGGTTCTATCTAAAAGATGTTTGAGCAGGTGCCACGTCGTCCCGCTGTTGATGCGGGCGTCCGCGGCGTCGCACACCTCATTCCATTGCTGGTTAGATAGTTGCGCGCAATATTCTGCAATCAGCCGATTGAGGGAAGAAATTCTTTTCCTGAGCCGTCGATTGTGTCTTTGTTCTTTCCATCTCCTGGTGAGCGATTGTTTGGCTTCAAGCATGTGAGCCAGTCGGCTGTCCATGCTTTGAACGGGGAGATCTGTCGCTATTTCCTTCGTGGCCGCCTTAATGTCGGCCTTTAGTTGCGACGTCCATTGTTCCATTGATTCTTTGCCTGTTCGGCGTTCGTGTCTGAACTCGCGGAACTTGTCCCAGTCGACGTACGTCATTTTTCTGGGTTCTCTGGATGGGGTGTCAATCGCTGTCTCAACAATGTGATGATCGCTGCCCAGATACTCGAAGAGGTTGTTCCACTGATAATTTGGAACGTTGCGGACGAAAGTGAGATCTGGCGTTGTGTCGCGGTTGACAGAATTACCCGTTCTTGTGGGGTACTCGGCGTTCGTGATGAGCGTTAGGTCAAGTTCATCGGCGTCGTTTAGTAAGTCCTTGCCCTTGGCTCTGCTGGCGACGTATCCCCAGGCCGTGTTAGGGGCGTTGAAGTCCCCGGCCACGATCACGGGGTTGTCGCCGGCACGGTTGCGGGCGAGCTGTAGTATTTGCTTAAATTTTTGTGCTCTGTGCTTGGGGCTGCTGTAAACGTTTAGGATGAATATGCTCATGGCGTTTTTGGCTCTAGGGAAGACTTCCGTGAGAATGAATTCGCAATTGCTGCGGTCGCGATTAACGTTGTGTGTCGTGTGGGCTAGCTTGTTGCTGACCAATGTGGCGATGCCTCTACATTTGTGTTGCGGTGTCGTTGCGGTCACGTCATAGCCGGGTAGCGAGGGTGTAGCGGTATTTGTCTCTTGTAGGAGAATGACTTGGGGTTTGTATTTTTTGGCTCGAATATATTGTTGCAGGGGGGCCTTTTTGCGGACGTAGCCCCTACAATTCCATTGCCAAAGGCGAAACGTTTCAGTTTGCACAGCCATCTTTGTTGTTGGCGTTGGGTGGCCTTTGTGAGGCCACGTTGTTGCTGTGTCTATCTGGCGACAACGCCCGAGGTAGCTTGGTGATAGTAGGCTGTGACGTCACCGACGGGTGGTCTGCCATTTCTAGCGCGTTGAGCCTCTTACCATGGATGTTAATCGTCTCCATCATGTGGTTGATCTGTAGCGTTATCCTGTCGTAACCTTCCTTGAGGGTCCCTACTGTCGTCGCAAGTTTGTCTTGCCCTTCCTTCAGTGACCGGACGGTAGTTGCAAGCCCGCTGAGCAGTTCCTTGATTTCCCTAATGTCGTTGTCCGTGCTCGATACGTGATACGTGATACGTGATTATGATACGTGTGACTCCTAGAATACAACTTTTTCTTTTAAAGTATTGCCCGAAAGTGTTCTTACTTGCGAAGTTGGTTTATTCATCTTGACTAATTGTGCAATTAAGCGCAATACAAACCTACTCGGTGACCTACTCGATGCAATAGCCAGCAACATACTTTTCTTGGCGCCCTCCTGGAGTGCTTCGGCACATTTTAATGGTTGACTAAAGTTAGCTGCAACACCCTGCGTAAAAATTCTCTTGTTGCTGTTCCAAGATCCTGAAAATCCATTTGCGGAAATGTTGGGGTAGAGTCTCATGTTTGTGCGAAATGTACCGACGACGAGAGTTTATATAAGCGACGTGCACTCTATGCGTAGGCGCTCTCGAAGTGGTCTTACTAGCATACAGAAAGCGATCGTTGTACAGTTTCGTCAACACAATTTCCTTTCCGGGGCACAGTGTTTACCATACCTGCTCTTTCATTTCACTTCTTTTCAGAAATACTTGGTTACGTCCGTCTCAAGCGAAACTCCTAAGGTTCCGCGCTTAAGCTCTCTTCTATAGTCGCAAATATTGACTTTGCTCGAGTTTACGCACTCGCTCAACAAAACACGCTCCAGTTTTCACGTCTAAGCTCCGTAAATTCCTAGAGAAATGGAAATGCCACTCTGGGCATGAATTGTGATGCTGTTTTGTATGCAAGATCAACAAAATAGGCCCCACCTGGTTCCGGATTACCGGGAAAATGTTTCGTACTTGTGAAGTGCCCTGATATATTCTACAGCCATTTGTTTTTCCAAGTAGAGCTTCTCCATAGAGTTGGCTGGCGATCGATGAGTGGCTCGTCTGCAGAAAGAGAGGCTGCCCTGAAAGTTCAGAGCACCTGGCACCTCGCAACGTTCTCAGTATAGTTGAGCAGCGACACATGCTGTCCTCCAACTAAAGTACCCTTTTGTGCCTTTCACATTATGAGGGTTATATTAAAATTGTTGGAGAATGCAACCAATACCTCGATTGTAGAGCAAACACTAGAGTATTGAAGAGAGACAGAAGAACTGGAGCACATAACTGCACGTCACTTGGCAATCGCAAGGAACGTTCCCGTAATGCTCAGTGGCCCTAAGGAGATCACTTTGGTTGACGTTACATATTGGTACTTCTTTTTAATATGCGCCTATTTTTGGCGATCGCTGACTGCGTAATTTATCAGACCTCTGACTTTTATGAAGCACGAAACAAACACTTGAACACCAAGTGTGTCTGCTTACCAAAGTGCGATTCCATGCGCTGTCTAAACGGAGCTATGTGAGGCTGACCGCTCCCGCAAATAGCCAATTTCATGCACTTGTTTTGAATGACCCCTGGCAATACTCAGGGAATGTTGCTGCACACGCAAAGGGAACTTGGCAGATTACAACAGCTAAGTTTGCCTTAATATAAATATAGTTAAGACGGGTAGTGGCCAAATGGGCATGTCGCAGAAGTTCAGAACGTCTATACGTGTGCAACGGAATTCGCACGTCTGTCATTACACAACGAAGAAGCAAATTGAAAACAAGCAGGGCACGAAGTTGCAGAAGCTATAAAGAGAGAGGTGGACCAGAAGGAAGAAAAGGTGGGTTGCTGCAGCTATATGGTATTATGAAAGGTAATGGGCGGTCTGTAAAGTGGAACTTGTAATCCATTTTGTGCTTTTAATTTTGTGCTTTTGATCTCGGCTATGAAGGGACACAATTCGTTATTTTCTTGACAGCATTCGACACCCAAATTTGTGCTAGCTCTAGCTTACCACAACTGCAAAATGTAGGAGAATTCTAGGCAGACGTAGCTAAACTTAAATATAGGATCGTGCATTTCATAAGTAAAAGCTTCGCAAAGCAAGAGCGATCTTCAATACCATCCATGTGAGACTGCATACGTAACATTTGATCACCTATCACGAACCTAAGTCGGTATTACATGCGATCGTTTTCACAAGCATTTAGCAACAACTAACGCTAGCGTATTGCGGCATGCCGCAAAGCGCTTACTTCCCGCGAGCGCACACGCACGCATTATAAAAATAAACAAGAGACAAAGAGAGCTTTAGAAACTGCAGCAGAAAATCTCACAATAATGATCTCAGCCTGAGACTTTCAGAATGATGAAAGTAGGTCGCAATGACAGTCAACAGCATTACGTTTCGTGATAAACGCTGCCAGAGTAGAACCGACAATATGCGCTGGGTCACCCTTATAGTGCCACAAAGTAACTGTTGTAGCCGCAGCAGAACGTATAGTGGAAGCAATCACGTGTTACCGGCATTAAGCAAAAAAATGTGCGAGTGAGCAACAGAATCGTTAGCAAAGGTTGAGATGCACTCCAAAAGCAACAAAGCAACTTCATCCGGGCTCTTGCGCTTCTATATATACCGTGGGCGTGGATGCCCATCGCGGAATGGTGCGGGCGGAGGAAACAAAGGGCCAGGCAGCGACACGACAGTCGCCTCGACAATACCACAACAGTTCATTAGGCTTGAAGTGTTCCAGTGTGCAGGCTTCACTTATATATGTTTGTTGTATAGTTCCCGTCTACTCCGCCTATCGCAGTCGATGCTGTAGGCACCACACTGAGCGCACAATGTCGTGCAAGGACAAGACATCTTGAAAAACGTGGAAATATGGGCGAGGCTCTGCGTTCGGCGTGTTTGCTGAAAACTTGTGAAACTAAAAGTGACGGCGCTCGACTCAAAAGCAAACTCACCAAAATTTGCAGTTTGGCAAATTGGTAAAGTAAGAAACTATTAAGCTGTAAGAAAGAAGAGAAGATGCTGTTTCGCGGTAGCGACTGTAAACAAGAGAAGAACATGCATCTGAATTAAAGTGTTACCCGTTCATCTCGTTACCCACAGATATAAGGAAGCACCTCTCTGTAGTTATCTGACCCTCTTTCATATATTATTGAGCTTTGTTACCAGACTATAAAAGCGGGCGAAAAACCGATGGTTTTCAATATGGCCCTTTGAGCAAACGGAGGGTTCGATTAGATGGTTTACCACTAAAAAGCTTGAATCGGGAGGCGGAAATGCTTGAAACTGTGCAAATCATTTTAGCTGCTGAATAAACTTGCACACACTACTCATCGCTGGTCATATCAGTGACTCCTTAGACATGTTCTGGTCTGGAAGCATTATTTACTGCAAGGCTGGTTAGAACAACGAAGTATTCTGCGGAATTATACTATTGAAGTTGCCGTATTTTCGAAAACTATAGAGGTCTAGTATTATAAAGAAAAATTGGAAATGTACGGTATTGTTCAGTTAACTAACACATGCTAACACATGGACCAGTACTATGTTGATACACTGAACAGCGGCGCGTCTACGACACCAAATACTCTGAATGTATGAAATGTCAATTAAAAAAAAGAGAATTTACAGAAAGGGTTCGTTGTATTAAGTTCTTGGCGCATATAGCAAATGGAACCTTATAGCAGCAATAACTATGGGACACTAATGGAAGTAAAATTTATTTCTTGAAATGTGCAGCTGCTTCATTATCCGTCCCCCTCATGTGGCTGTGATTAACAATATTAAGCGCTTGAGGTTCTCTTCTTCCCGTTCAGTGCAAATAAAAATAATTCTAATGACATTTAGTGCACTTTAGTATCCTAGTCGATATAACGCTTAATCAAAAAAGAAGCTCCCTAACTCTCTGTGAAACACACACACATGCACACGCACAAAAAAAAAAGACACCCACCTGTTCAAAAAAGGTCCACACATAAAAAAAAACATAACTTGACGTAACGTCAGTTCCGCAAAACCTCGCCTGAGTTCTTCAGTTCCCAAAAGTAAGTAAGTGCAAGAGTAAGTTTTTCATGTGCGCTACGCAAGAGATACCACGTGTTTCAGTGGTATTGTATAGTGTGAATATCGGTATACTGACTGAATTACCGATTACGTCGGAAGTACGAATGTATCATTTTGCAGTCCCATGTGAGTTACCGCAAGGAAGTGCGCTGGAAGCTTTATTGTTGCTGCTGTTTGCCAATGCCATGTTGATGTTGTAAAGCCAAATACGACTATTTGCGGATGATTGCGCTTTGTTTAATGAAATCAGCTGTACTACCAACTTGAATGACCTGAATGACAACCTGAACAAAACTATTCATTGGTTCAAACAACGGGGGAATGACCCTACATGTCTCATATCTCGAAAGAAGACATCTCTCTCCTATACGTACATATTAGGTTCTTCCTCACCAAGAGAAGTTACTAACTACAAATATTTGGTTGTCACCCTGTCTAGCAAGCAATCCTGGAACATTCACTTTAGGAATATATGGACCTCCGATTTTCGTTGACTGTGTTTCCTGAAATAGAAATTCAGAAAAACTCCACTAACAGTTGAACTCCTAGCTTAGTATTGGTTATTTCGACCGACGCTCGAGTACGCCTGTATTACCAGCGACCCCTACACTCAGCGAAAAATAAAAAAAAGTCTTGAACGAATCCAAAATCAGGATGTCTTGTATACGTACAACAATATTTCAGCCTTCGACTATACAACTTAACTAATGAGATCTAATAACATAATGTTACTTGAATTGCGCAGGAATAAAACGCTGCTTGAATTCCTTTCCGAACAACCCTATAACAAATTCACCATCGCAAGCGTAATGCATCGCACGCGTAATGCAAATACGTGGGATCGTTTCCCACCTGCGGCAAGTTGTTTTTTCATCCACTTTCATTGCCAGTAATTTATCATTTCCCTAATTCAATTAGCAAGAAGAAGTAATTTCTTCTATGTTTTCCTTGAGGTCTTTGTTTGTTTGCGTCTTATGATATGATTAATAAAAATCGGGCCCCACGGTTAACCCCTTTCTTCTCGTTCTTACATAACGAGGGTCTCGAATCCGGCAACAATGATGCCTTCAGGTAGCATGTGCGGGTTTATTGACCAGTTGCCTTCGCCCAGAAAGATCACGTACTCGTGACGCCTGCGGCAGAAAGGATGTTCCACATCCGCCGCCAACGTTTGTGAGTGGTGGCACTGGCTAATACTTCGAAAGTTAATTCTAGTAGCAACCCATAAATACCCAAGAAAGTGCAAGGGGAAACCGCGCCGCTGTAGCTAAATTGGTTAGAGCATCGCAAGAGTAATACGAAGATATGGGATAGTTCACCACTTGCGGCAAGTTGTCTTTTCATCCACTTTCATTGCCATTAATTTGTAATTTCTTTAATTCAATCAGTAAGTGCAAGTAATGTCCCGTATGTTTTCCTTGGTGTCTCTGTTTGTGGGCTTCTCATGATATGATTAATAAAAATCGGGCGGCTCGGTGAACCCCCTTTCTTGTTGTTCAATAACAAACTGGTACTCGACTCCTGCAAGTATATGTAAGTTCAATAATTACGAGACCCAACTCACCCCCGTCTTCCAAATACTTTAACCCCTATATTGCCCGAACTAACATATTTAAATACACCTTTCTTTTCGTGTGCCATTGTTCACTGAAATCGCTTCGGTTTGTGACAAGTGTATTCACACATCTGCAGTTTTTTGTGTTCGCATGGTTTCTTCAGGGTTTTCTCTTGCTTACTTTTACCCTGGTCGCACGGCCTTCGTGTCCACAGTATTTCATCGGTAACAAACTCTGCTTCTCTTAAAGAACTAGTGGTTCCCCAAGATGTAAATCTGCATTAAGCACCATGAGTAGAGTAGAGTAGAGTAATAAGTAGAGGGATAAAGTAGAGCATAAGTAGGGTAATAAAGTAGAGCTTTCAGCAGTAAGTTTAATTATTTACCTCTATCCCCTAAGGCAAGTAATTCACAGTGAGAGCCCTGTCAACTTTAGGTAAACAGTACAATATCTTCCTGCCTTCGTGCAACTGGTTCAAGATGCAAACAGACGAGTTGAATGTATCACTGAATTATAGAGTGCACCGGCCACTAGGGGATAGCTCAATTGGACGTTGAGTGGCACAGCGGAGACGCTTACTGTCAAGTTACAGTTCGGTAGCCACGCGCAGGGCCAAGCTTGGGTCACGCCTTGCTCAATAATGCATTCGGGATTACGGCCTCTCGCCGCAACATCCACATGGCTCTCATTACTAAGTAAGCGATAGGAACTGCAAGCAAAGGCGCGATTTCCAATGAGTGTTTATCAAGTGGTACGGGATGATGTTTCGCGTTTTTACTTGTGTCAATAGGCTGCTTTAGCGCATTTTTTACTGTGAGTTGGGAAAGAAAGAAGGCAGAAAGACAGGCTTCAGGTGGAGGAGAAGAGCCTCAAGGCCGCCAGGAACATCGACAAAGGCCAGAAGCCCAAACACAGCTTACATTGCTTGGCAATGTGATTCCGGGACGCTCATCATCGTATTTATTTGAATCCTTGAGTTTATCTTTCTTCACATCATCGGAAGCATGTTTCTTTCGCCCCGGTAAACAACGTTCATGATTCAAGACTAGAGCCTGCTTTTTCGGCGTCTTACTGGTAACCAATTATTCGTTTGGTTGCTGCACCTTGCTTTAGGAACACTTCCTAGTAACGCTTTTCATTCTCAGTGACGTGCATGCCTACACACCGATACATATGCGATGCATATGATATTCCCAGGCGGAGAAAGACAAGCGAGTGTGTTAAGTGCCGTCTTGGCCGAAGATTGCGTGAACATGCGTGAAGTGAAAGAATTCACGCAGTAACCTGAATAGTAACGGTTACGTTTCTAAATATGTATTGTTCTTCGCTACGCTTGCACTGATGACAAGACTGTGTGCACTGTAGGATCAACCACGATTCGCAACATGGAGGCCACGGAGAGCATAAGTAATCTCGCAGGAAAAACGCAAATAAATTATGACTAAGGTTTGTGAGCACTAACAATTGTTGAAGAGGACAAATTGCCATTCACCCCAGTGTAGCACTAAGCCACAAAGCAAAGGAAAACGTGTTTTCCGAAAAGGAAGCTTTTTTAGTTGAATAAAATTTGTCTGGTTCGTAGAACTAAGACAGCTATTTATTTACTTGTTTATCTTAGGTGAGATCTAACATTTCAAATTTGTGTCAGTTTCCTTTTTGCGTATACATTAGGATAGGCACATATAACACAAGCATGGCGTCTGAAATTTCAACACAAAAGGGCATGATAAGCAAACGCCACCGCATGTTGGTCAAATGAAACAGCGGCATGTATTAAAATATTGGCTTGAAGGAATAAGATTTTTGTAAGCATCCTACACTCATGTATAAAGCGCATTTCGTGTTAGCTAGAATGATTCTAACGCTTCACTCTACACTGCGAATGGCCTCGAACCTATATAAGCAAGAAATAAATTCGTTTTAGCGTGTGTTGCCATGGCGCAAAGAGAACTCACATCGGCATCAGTTAAACTGATGATGAGCAGTCTTTCCTAACAAACTTAAAAGTAGAACACGTTGTGGGTTTATTGGTTTATAGCTTTCAAAATATGGAGCACCAACCGAGACAACACACTAAGAAAGAACAATGACAGGAAGCACCTTGTCCTGTCATTGTTCTTTCTTAGTGTGCTGTCCCTGTTGGCGCTTCATCTTTCGAAATCCTAAAGCTCCCAATGATATGATGGTCTCTTTTTTGCTCTTTTAAAGCAACGCTGACAGCATCAGTGATGCCTTTGCCCGCGCAAGCTGTGTTCTGCGTTCTAACTTCACCTCCGCAACCACTATAAAGAAATTGATGTATGAAAAACAAAAATGAGTTTGAAAGGAAAAAAAAAACAGACGCTGGCGGGTTCTGAACCTACGACCCCACGCTCAGAGGCCGAGTGTCTTACCAACTGAGCTAAACGAGTGCCTTTCAGAGCTTTATGACATCATGGTGCATGGACCGAAATATTCATTACCAAGCCCGGCGTGAGGAAAACGGTGATGTCAAAACACGGCGGCTTACTCGACAACGTCCGCATTAGATTATATGACAGTTGGGCAAGGCAGCATTACGTCACGGATCGAAGTACATCGGCCTTGTGGCCAAGCGTCTCAACGCGCTCACTTGCCCGTGAGGGGTTCTTAACGGTTCTTAACTCGAAGGGCCGCTCAGCATCGTTCAAGTGCAGTTTAATGCTTTCACATTCACAAATCATAAGTGCTTAGGTGACCTCGTATTTATTAATTCGGAAGCCTGCCTGGAAGGCACCGACGCTTGTTAGCGTGGACATTTTTTTAAAAATCGTAAAACGCATAGAACAAACCGGACACGCCCATACAATGTAAAGACTGCGATATTAAGGAATGTATATGGTGTGCTTAGTAACAGCCGACTTACGTACAGTCGCTAGTATGCATCCAGCTCTAGTACCAAGGTGTCAACGCAACGTGGCGCGACAAGCTGTTCTTTCTTTCTGACTGTCTGCACCAATATAAAATTATACATCTTATTCAAACAGAGAACAGCTCCCTCGATTCTATCCTTATAAATCATGGTCTTATTATTTCCTTCAAAATCTTACGACACGTGCAGAGCGGTTGTCAGTCTTTCTAAATAAAAACAAATATACAACTGTCACTCAAACGTTCGATACTCTTGCTTCTAGATAAAATGTAGATTGACTTATGAAACTTTGTAAGGCTACAGCGCTTTGTTATTTTCCACAAAAATAATTGTAGTGCCATTCCGTGAAAACACTCGTTACTGCGAAGCTAATCAAGTCTCTTCGTAGGCCGAAAACGCCACCTCCATATAGCTCATGCTAAAATTAATCTTTCCTTTTTTTCTTAAAGCTGCAGTATTCGTTAGCGACGATAACAACTGGTTCACACAATAATCGTGACATACCACTTTGCAGTGAAAAGCAGCTTTCAAAAACAGTGTGCTTGGAGAACGTGCAGCCTGTAGAAGCACTGAAATACAAACAAGGCTTCACCTGGAGTGTCGCTCGGCAACAGTATTTCCGATAAATTGTCATGTTCACTCTGACACACGCTTCAGAGTCAGTTGCTCCAGTCTAAAAGGTTGGGATTATGTACATGTTTTTTTGCCCAGCGGCATCATTAACGCAGTGACTACGAAATGTTTTTCGTAGCGACAAGTTCTCGACGCGAAATTCTGCTGTATTTTTTACTATATCTTCAATCTGTGTTTATTTTCTACTATTCCAAAAAGTTGGCCATCCTCTGCTCTCATCAGAAATGGTACACGTCTAGCGACCACATACGTACGCTTAGCAACGGTGATGAACTCTGCGTAGACTGCAGTCTTTACCAAGGGAAGAAAAGCCGTGTATTCTTCCTCACCCGCTTGAATGCTAGTCTTTTTGCCATTGGTGCCCCCGCGTTATTCATAAAGCATCAGCCAAAAAGCGTGCAATGAGTTGTAAGCTGCCGTTGGCCTTCCATAAGAGAATGCTTTTCTATTTCTATGATGCATTTCAGCCTCAAAGGGAAACTTCTGTGACACGTCGAGTAATGTGCGCTTAAACGACGTGTTGTATGTTACTCACAGGACTAAGTTTAACGTAGGACGCCATTCGCTGTCGAAAAAGAGTGATGGCCGAAATAGGTGGAGGAATGATCAAATGGAGCGCACTGGCCTTATTTCATTCCTGCTATTGAAGCTCGTCGCTACAGTTTGAATTATTTCTCAATGCATTGTAAGCACGGTGTAGAATTCAGTGTATCTTTACCTTGAACCCCCCCCCCCCCCCCTCCTCCTCAACATTTGTGTAAAGAAGGGTAACCTAAGATAGCAAATGCAGTTTTTTTCTTGCACAATACTTTGCTAAATTCAAGTTTCCGGCGCGCTCTGAGAACGTTGTTTGACGGGAATCGTTTTAGCCGCCTGAGCTGCCCTATATAGTTGAGAGATTTACAGAATTAACTGCGCCATCTTCGTTTTGTGTGTGTGAAAGATTCTCCTAAGTAACTCTATGTCTGACGGCTGCTAGAAACAGGGAGACATAGAAAACTGATTTTAAGAAGGACTGAAATTAACAACAACCTGGCCACAAATTCAAAAAGCATGTCGTTCGTAAGTCATGTTTGCCGTTGGCCGGTCGTCTTCGCTAATAATACGTCCAGCTTCACAACTGGCTGCAATCGGTTCTTACGAACAAGTATAGCACAAGAACTTTTTGTGAGTACGGGCCCTAATTTGTACCTGCCTATTAATTTCTATGGTTCACCTGTGGTTAGACGGCAGCAAACGGAACAGCGAGAAGACTTTGTTCATTGTCAGTAGACTTAAAAAATGAGTAATAGCGAGTGCTGAATGGGGGCCCCTATAGTATGCAGCCGCTAGCTTGAATGAAAAGCTCGCTACTTCGACTCCCTGTCACGGCTGCCATGTTCCGATCAGCGCTGAAATGCAAAAAACAATGCTCCTGTACCGTACTTTGTATGCACGTGAAAAGGATCCCAGCTGGTTAAACTGATTCCGAAGGCCTGCACTACGGCATGCAGTACTCATAACTATTTGTGCAGTTTACACGCAGTAATCACTTCCTTCGGCTTTTCTTCTTTCTATTCCCCCTTTCCCCCACCCCCAGTGCAGGGTAGCAAACCGGATGCTCGTCTGGTTGATCTCCGTGCCTTTCCTCTCTTTGCTATCTCTTTTCTGCACGTTAAAGCCTCGCCCCTTCCCCCCCCCCCCCCCCCCCCAATGCGTTTTAACGAACATGGTTAACAGATACAAACAGCACTGAACTGGTGCATCAGTGCCGTAACAAACACGTTGAATTTGTCAACTAATAGCTGCGTCAAAAAGGGTATCTGGCTTGGAACATCTGAAGTCTAACAAAATTGATTTTGTCGTAACGTAACTTAGAGTAGCTCGTAACTTAGACCAAGGCAAAAATACGTCATAGCAGGAGTGGCTGTGCCGCCGTCCGCGTTGATTCTATATTGAAACGCGTGGCCAGTTTCGGCTGAACGCTACCTGAACACAAAATTACTTTGCAATTATTTCTTTTTTTTCAGCTTGTACTCATCTGAAATGTTGTTGCAATAAGTAACAGTGAAGCAATTCAGCAAATGTTCGATTAAAGGTTCTTACTCTGTTTTGTGGTCTTGAAAAAAAAATGAAACCTAACAAATGCGTGGAGGTATACCAGGAAGCAGTCTTTATATTAGTATATAAAAGAACGACAGCTTCGTCGCAAGTGTTGTGCCAGCGAATGTAATTTACATGCTTATTTCAGTAGAAAAAAACAGATACAGTATACGCTATAAAGAGCTCGTAGCGGTACTTTTAATAAGCATTCGAATAAAGCCGATAACGACGGTTATAATACTCAAATATGTAGATACCACGAGAAACCTAAGCGTTATAAAAGAATGGACTTCCGGAAGCAATTCGTAACCTTCAATTGATGTTTTTGAGGAGATGCGCAAGTGGTAACAGTTATTTCACGCACTTGTTGCCATATGGTGTACTTATATTGTCTTTAACTCTATCTCTTTTTGATATGGCCTTTGACCTTTCGATGAAATTCTTTGAGGAGACGAAGTAGGTGCTTTCTTCTAGTGTGTAGGCGTCGACCAAGCGCACTGCCGTGGTCGAGCGCATTAAAAGTTGGTCGTGTTGAGGAACAACGGCTGACGTTTAATGAGGGTTCAAGGCACCAATGAGAAGCCTTAAAGCACACCCGCTGTAGTGTAAAAGACAAAATATATGTCGGCATACCATTCATGAACAAGTGTGATTTATTTATTTATTTTAAATGACTACATTTAACTATCCAAGTAAATACCGCGTTTTCCTGTGTATAACTCGCACCTGCGTATAAGATGCACCTCCTTTAGCTCGGTCAGCATGATCAAACGACCTGATTACGCTCGCTTGTACACTCATGAGGAAATATCATGCTCACCCAGTGCACGGCACAAAATTTCTATAAACAACGTTCTTACGCACTGCAGATTAAAGTGGAATAGAACTTGAACCAACGTTCCTCTTAGGCGTAAGAAACGGCATTTATTGCGCTTCAGTCGAAATGACAGAAAGTCTCATCCTCCGACGCACGATCAAAAAGTCCAGCTACTTTAACCAACGCAATCTCTGGTCACGGCCTGACAACACGGATGGAGGTTGCAGTCCAGTTGTGCGCTCCGTTGCCGTCACGACCTCCGAATAACTTGTGAGCGGCGTTGCAAGCGCCTTGAAGTACGTCGCTGGCGTGGCCTCTGTGAGGTGGCGTGCTCGCGCCGAACACACGCACCGCGATCACATCACGCGTCACGCCTGAAATGCAAACAAAAGCGAGATGGCTCCCGAAAGCCGGAAGGACGGTGACGCTGCTGGCACTGCCAAACTGCTGAGACTTCTCGCACTGACGGATGATGATGAAGTAGTAGAGGAGGAAGAAGAAGAAGAAGAAGAAGAAGAAGAAGAAGAAGAAGAAGAAGAAGAAACCCAAAGGTGACATGATGATGAAACCAAAAGACGCGCAAATTGGCTGCGCCAGTGCGCTTGGTCTTATTGTTATGTAAGATGCACCGAGAAAAGACCCGCCGACAAAAATTGTAAAACAAATTATAACAGCGTCTTATACCCTCAGTGGCGTAGCAACGAGGGAGGCCGGGAGGCCGTGGGCCCCGGGTGCAAGGGGCCAGTGGGGGGGGGGGGGTGTCATCTACGTCTGAAGACACCCCTCTTTCAGCGGGCAAAACTCAGACGGGGGGGTGTGACAGAAGACCTATATGCCCCGGGTGCCAGACGACCTAGCTACGCCACTGTATACACTATAAAATGCTGTAATTCTTTAACTAAATAAGCTTTTTCATTAGCACATATGCAGGTGAATACTGTCCGCGACGATAGTGAAAGTGGTACCGGTAGCAAATTTGGCACTGCGCACAATATCTGAATTTATCTATTTATGATGACCAGCATTGTATTATAATAGAAACGCTGCTGAAGCTCTATCTCATTTATCAAGGTAAAAGTTAAGTATGGCTTTTGCGACAAAGAATACGCTTCAGATCTCACGAAGTTTTACCAAACCTTAAACGCTAAGCTTAAACGAGTTCTATAGATTAACTGAACGAAGCCTACACTGCCACAGATAAACTCAATATCGCAAGGAAAAGAGGAAATTTTCGCGTCTGTACCGCACCCCTCAAACGTGAGTGGACTGTTACTTACTCATTATATGTATTAGGCAGCACAGTAACGCAGCATATCCATTACATAAAGAAATATTATGTGAGGCAACGAAAGTTAGCAATATAATATTTGAAAGAGTAAATCGACGCTGATACTTATAAGCCTAACCACTTGTCCAATTTTCGACTACACTTTGTCCTGATTCAATTCTAGTACGTCGATGTTTTTCTCTTTTCTCTTGGCGCTTGTACTCTTTAAAGTTGTTTTCGTATAGGTTGTATTCAGTGCGATGGACACTGGTAGCCAATCTATGTGCCTGCTTTTTTTTTAAGGGGAGGGGGGTACAACAATGCCTTCTTCTGGCGATATAGATATTACAAACAAATAAATAAATAAATAAATAAATAAATAAGTAAATAAATAACATGTATTGCAGGCGACCACAAGAATCGCATTCTGCTCTCCTTCAAAGCGGGCACGCGATGCTTGTTGTGGTTCGTGTTGCCGGTCGAGCTATTCTTGGAATCTCTAGTCTCAAGCAATTTTGAGCTATCGATTGGACGGGCTGTGATCCTTGAAATAAGAAAAGAAATAAGGATAGGGCTGCAGAGGGAGTTTGTGTGAGCTCTCTTTGGGGAACGCAGCCTCATGTTTCCGACAGTTGACATAATCTCCTGATCACTACTTTGTAGGCATCTCCATATGTGTATACGTGCCATGCGGTTTCGTGTTACGGCATCTCGGTTACATGAATAGTTTCAGTAATTGTGAAATAAACATGCTGGTAGTTCTCAGTGCCAGGTGGCATTTGTCAATCCTGCAGTTACATTCAGATTTGTTAGAAATAATTGCTGCCGCATAAAGATCTACACACCCAAATTCGTATTCTCAATGACTCCTGTCCGCCTTTCTTTATATAGCAAATGAAGAAATACAGGATAACCGCTCCCATACCCCGAAAATGGTGATAACTACACACTATTTCCGATTAATCCTTAGACAGACGCGGATACAGTTCTCGAGTAACATAACTTGATGTGCTATCTTGTGAAAAGTTTTCATCCTTCTAGAACTTTCTTAAGCTTAGGAAAGATATAGACACTGGGCCTTCACTGCCTCACAGTAGTCGACGTTTGCCAACTGCTGGTCTTGCGCATTATAACAACCTTGTAGATGTAGCGCCTTGCACAGTTGCGCTAGGTCAGCAAGGCTATGCAGGGTTAGCAAGCAAGGTTAACGGGCAAGGCTAGAGCCGAAGCTTCTGTTTGTATTCGGTTCTCTCGAAGCAGGCACACGTATAAGCTCACTTACATTGAATGTGAGTTTTTTGAGGGAGAAGGGAGGAAGGCACCACGGACACACTGCCTAGCATAGACCAGATTGAAACCGCTATTAAGCCTGTGACGCTGCTAGCGCGCACATCTACACAAATGCTTAATCATTTCAAAATTTCAATACTGTAATTTCGTAGTCGTAAAGGCGCTCAGAAACTTTCCTTTCCACATCTTAGAGGGTGAGCGGAAGGGCAGTTTCATATCTCCTATATCTCTCTCTTTGTATTATTTTACTCATTTTATGGTCAGCAGCTTTAAGTGGCTGTTCTCGCTTACGAACGGGTTTGGACTCGTCAGGAACTAAAATTATGATTGTTATTTGTCTTGGCGAAGAACCAATAGTTCCAACGAATAAGGAAACTATTTGAGGTAATAGGATTCTAGGGGGTAGTAAAAGAAAGCCGAATATTAGGAGACATTATAATTTTCATGAAAGAAATAAAGGCAACAGAATCAAAGTCGGGAAAAAAGGACGATCACCTCTGTTGCGCAGACGAACCTACAGCCTGCTCACGGCGTTTAACCTTGAGCAGGTTGAGTAATGGTACACGGCCACTACAGTTGCGGTGAGAGTGATGATGGTTATCAATTGTTTAACAAAAAAAAAAGGAGAAAGGGGGAAGACACTTGTTAGTTTGGGAGCGCTTTGCGAGCAATTAAAATTTTAAAGACAGGAACAGCGTCGGTAGAAGAGCGGCAACGCAGCGAGCGCCTTTAAACTTGCATCAAACAGAAACCGTGCGAGCCTGGCCCGGGGCCCACGGCGCGGCGCCACTCTCCACACCGCCGCGGCGACTGCCAAAGCGGGCGCGCGGCTCGATGTTCGAAGCGCGGACTCCGAGGCCACAGCCACCGCTGACAGCAGCCCCGGTGCCGCTGAGCAGTCGCGTCCCGCGCGGCGCTCTTCCCAAGTGCGAAGCATGCCACTCCGCGTGGAAATACTTCCGCCGCAGCCGCTTTCCACCTGTGGCTAACGATTGCCTCAAAGGGACATGACGTCGCAACCCGGAGCGCCCGTCCGTGGGACGCGCCGGACCGCTCGCACGTTTCTGATTCTTGTTATCTCGCTCACTTTCCCCAGTGCTCTGTGTCAGGTGTTTCAGCACAGCAAAATTTCTTTGCCCGGAGCTGCGCTAGAAACGAGGGAGGAGGCGCTGAAGCTGAAAGGGCCCCACCGTCCGCCCGAGATCTTGGTGCTCGCGCCGGATGACGACATGTTTCCTTACTCGTTGCACAAGGTCGTTCCCGCGGTGATGGTAGCCGTCGATTACCTGCAGCACAGCAGAAACCTCACGCTCGTGGTAAACTACAACAACACCAACTGTTCGTCGTCGCACGGGCCGCTGCTGGCGTTCGACCACTACATCGCCGGCAAGGTGGACGTTTTCCTGGGGCCGACGTGCTCCTACGTGCTGGCGCCGGTGGCGCGCTACAGCGCCGAGTGGGACCTGCCCGTGCTCACGTCGTCCGGCCAGAACGACAACTTCGACATGAAGCACCCCAACTACCGCCTGCTGACGCGCATGAACGGCTCCTTCACCCAAGTGGGGCAGCTTTTCATCGAGACGCTGCGCCGCTTCGGCTGGCAGGTGGTCGCTTTCCTCTTCCACGAGTTCCGCGAGCGGACCAAGGGCCACTCGGACTGCTTCTTCAACCTGGCCGCTGTTTTCAACGCTCTCGGGGGTGGGCAAATGTTCCACCAGAAGTTTGACGAAGAAGATCCGAGCCTAGACCTCGAAACGCTCATGCAACAGGTGGCACGTAACGCTAGAAGTAAGTTCAAAGTTTTTCGTTGCTTTGGTGCTGGCTTATACCTTCTTCCTGTGCTTGCTAAAGCGCTGTAGAACGCTCGACAATGAGCCTAATATTACCGATCGCGCCTCAGACGTTTCTAACATGGTGCAGACAGACGAATTCTTTCTTGTAATAACGTCCATCGGATTATCGCCATGGGTGGCAGATGTGCTTTGAATGTGGAAAAGAAGGCGTGCAGAGCCATTTGCCCTCACTTGCACAGTGCACTTGTAGGGGCTTTAGTTCTTAGCACCCTTTGCTGGAAGAGGGTTAGGGTCTCCTTTCTTGTTCACTGCCTTCCTAATTATATTATATTATATTATATTTATAATAGAATAATATTACTTATATTATATATATGTATATATATATATATATATATATATATATATATATATATATATATATATATATATATATATATATATATATATCTGTGTAACTAAGTTACAAGGCGGAATGCTACTTCATAAGTTGCGCAACTGCATGACAGCTCCCAACATCAAATGACATTTATAGTTTCGTTTTGAACCGCATATTTCTTCTTTAATATGTATGGGGATGTCTTAAACTTAACGTTTATATAATGGCGCAAGGACACCATAGCGAACAGAAGAGATCGGACGTTCGAACAATTTGTTATTTTCAGAAATTTCAGAAGATCAGTTACCTCGAGTTATCACAACCTCGACTATTTCTGTACGGTTTTATTGAATTCGTTCCGCACATGGCTGTCGTGCTTATGCGTTACTTTAGTATATTAGGCGATGCTTCCTGGAAAGAAAATAAATAGTTGGAAGTTCCGCGCTGTGTCCACTCTTTTGTCTCCTCTGGTGGCCTTGGGCTCTTGATCAGAGCTTTGAGCCATGTTTTACCAACAAGCCCAGTATTACAACTTCCTTCAAGCTTACGAATTATTGAACTTCTTGCACCCACAAATCTGTGATATAGTTCAAGAGATCCGTACCGACTCTTTCCTCTGCATAATAACTGGCGTTGTCGTTGACGTTTCCTATTTTGATGGTTCATTGATTCTTGGGTCTCGTCCACAAAATTCGTGGTCATAATCGCGACGGCTGCGCATAATAGGGCTCATATTTGTGCCACCTACATTTTCTCAGTTATTTTTTTTAACCCATTACTTACCATAGTTCCGGCCACACGGCCGAATAACGGCTTGCTGCTTTTAACGGCTTGCTGTATGCAGGCTAGTCAAAAACTTCTAGAATAAGTGCTGTGGTGGTTTTGTAGCGAAACGAAAATAACCGAAGAATGAAAAAAGATGTCTCAACTTTATATGCAGTGCTTTGTTTATAAATATTTCAAATCTAGTCACTTTGCGTACGCCAATTCCTGTCTTCTTAACATTTATTGGAGACGTGTGAGGGCACGTCGGTTATCGGGGGTCAACATACGGTAAAACTTAACTGCGTTCCCCAGAACTGCGCTCTGCATTCATCGGAACAATAGGTAAATTGAAGCTATTTACTTAAAACTAAAATTTGCTGAATTGATTTAGAAGTAAATGCAAAGCAAAGAAAATTATACGTACTGCACCTTTTTTTTTTTTTTTTTTGTAACCGGCAACCATGTCCTCTCGTTTCAGCTGGTGTGATATGACGTGTAAGGATAGGCATATCTAGTAAGAGTTAATTTTGTCTTTTTCTTCCATAAAGAAATGGTTTCATTCTGCTAGCCATAGATGAAGTCTACTGCATTTTGTAGAAAAAGAAAGGCGTAACCCTTTTTTCATAAACTATCACAATAAAAGAGGGGTGCATCACTTATTTCACCCGCCGTGGTTGCTCAGTGGCTATGGTGTTGGGCCGCTGAGCACGAGGTCGCGGGATCGAATCCCGGCTACGGCGGCCGCATTTCGGTGGGAGCGAAATGCGAAAACACCCGTGTACTTAGATTTAGGTGCACGTTAAAGAACCCCAGGTGGTCGAAATTTCCGGAGTCCCCCACTACGGCGTGCCTCATAATCAGAAAGTGGTTTTGGCACGTAAAACCCCATAATTTAATTTTTTTTAATCACTTATTTCTTTTAACAAAAGCCTACCCGCCAGAAGGTTGTTCTAAAATGTCAAGGCCATTCTCTTAGCTTTTCTGCATTCTCGCACGAACAATAATCAAACAAAAAATTGAGTGTGTTTCGGACAAAATTATAAATTTTACTTCCATTATATTGATTGTATGGCATACTTAGCGGCAATGAAAAAAATAATGCGCCGGACGGCTTTCGTATAGGGATGGGCATCTGCTGGGTCATTACCCATACTTTAAAAAAAGTTTTGTTTGCAGTCCCTGACTTTGTCAGATATCCTCTTCGCTCATATGTAGCTGTAAGGAATGGTACTTCTACGCCTTCAGTCGCAAGTCACCAACCATATAACTTCTTGTAAAACGCATCTTGTTTAAACTAAAAAATAAAGAAGCTGTACTAAGTATTTTTTACTCGGCTTTCTCAACCATGTTACAGCGACTGCTAGTGGCGCCTGAACGCGATACGTGATAATGCAAGCACGACAACACAAGACTCACTACGTTTCGCGTTATATTCGGGATTAACACGTGGCCCATAAGCGAACTTCGCGCCGTAGATCTTCATCGGCCTAATTTCGGAGAGAAGGGCTCCTATCGCGCGCCCAGAAATTTCGCCTTAGAAGCGGGGGGACGAGTCTTTTATTCATTCCCCTTTCGAATGGCGCAGCCTCCAGCTCGCAGGGAAGCCTGTATACTCCGGGGATTGAGAGCGCCGAGACCATGCTCGGCGTTCATGATCATCTACTAAAGCGCTATAAGGGAACGGCAGACATGACTGATGGTATCGCCGGGATTTCTGAATAAAGTCCTTCTTCTTTTATTGTCACATACTTGGGCTGCCCTGCTTCGTCGCGGTATAGCTGGCCTGTGGCGCGGACTCGGGTATTTCGCAAACCAAGCATTAAATTATAAGTGTGTGCTGGATTAACTTGTCCCTGCAAAAGAGCTTCGCGAACGATTTCTATGAGCGTATATAGGCCCGCTTTCGCATATACTACGCCTGCACTTCTCAGCCATTAGGCCAGCTCCGCTCCCCAGGCATGCCCGGCCTGGACCTGTTGGGCAGAGCCCGCGAGCGCGTTCCTGACCCGTACACCGGCGCCGACGGGGAGGTTAATTGCTTTTACGGTAATAATCGGAACAGAACAAAGGACCATGAACTCTCGAGCCAAGTGGGCTGCAAGGCTGATAACTTTGGGCTTGGTGATTGCAGCAGCCAAGCCTTCATGTTGTGATATACTTTTGACTGCGTGCATTCCATTAAACAATAAGCGTGAACGTGTTCAAAGAATATAGGGCGTGACAAGTACGAAGAAGCGTGTTGACTCCGTTCTCCAGCCTATTGAGAGTGACAAAAAGAAAGCACACTTGCGTCAAGTGCGGATCATACTTTTCTTTTTATTCTGAGACTTGCACAAAGAGGAAACTGCTAGCAAGAAGCGTTGTTTACTGTACAGGGACTAATCTTTTGCAAGTGCTTTATTGGTAAAAACATTTCAGCTGATAATAAATACTTTCTCTATTGTAGTGTCTTTGGAAGTTCGGCAAACAAAGGGCAGTTTGACACGTACTAATTTTAACTTACAATTTTGAAGCTCTTCCATCTCAACGTAGAATTAATAAATCTTTCTTTGATAACACATCACAAACTGTGAGAACATGGCGTTTGTAAGGGTGTAAACTGCTTATAATGTTCTCCTTGGTGCAGTCAGTGGGGTAAATAATGGGAGGAGTAGGAATGAAATTTGCATGAAATTTTATATGTTAATAAATATTTTGCCGTAGGCTCCTTCTATACAAACAATATATTGTTCGATGGTCCCAGGATCATAACTTGATGTGTTATGAAAAACGTTCCGATAATGAAGCTGTATGGTGATACTTTGAAAGGGTTCCTTTCATCTGATTCCAATCGCTGATACAGATAGCTCTGGCGGTTGGAAAATGTAGGCGATGACATGGACGCGGCCTCATTCGATCCAGTAGCGAAGAAAGAGCAAGAAGAGTGGAAAATAAAAAGACCCGTTACAAAGCACAGCCCATACATAGTCTGATCACGAAGACAGCGATGGCCACGCACAGTGACCCGTGATTAGACGATAGTAAAAATTTGAACAAACTATGTCGTTTGTTTTTCATACGCTTGAAAGCACGCGCCAGAGGAAAGAAGAATTTAGAAATTTGATTTTTGGTTTTGTCCGTTGCTTAGTGAAGCCTAAAAGAACAAGAACATTTTTGAGAAAAATGACCGTGGAGGAAATGTGTGCGTACGTTAAACTTTGCAAAATTTTCTGCCTTCAAGCAAAGCACTTCTAGAAACCGCAACATTAAACAAAGGCTGACCAAACATTGTTTTGCCATTCAGCTGATGAAATTATTTCCCGATAATCTTGTCGCATGAAAATCTTGTCTCTGTGTATCGGTTTCTTTCTACGTCCTCATTCAGTCGCGCTTATACACTATATCATGGATTCTAGCCCGCCAACGTGTTTTAACCTTATGAAAGCGCTGGATATGGTTGAAAGCCTTACAGACTATGATACAAGCCTAGCATCTGCTCATTCTTTATGGTAGGCGGTGCTCTGATAATTATTTAAAACGCAATAAAGTAATACTTAGACCTACCGATGGTCAAGTGAGAAAAGAAATGAAAGAGATAGAGAAGGACTAATTGTGGTAGTTGGGAAAGTAACTATTATCGAGGTAAACTATAGACCAGTGCCGCAGACATAGCTTAAGGTAGCATATTATTTCTCCATATTGTTGCGATGCACATCTGGGGCCGAACTCGGGAAGCTTTCTTTTCGTAAGTGTACTCGATTTTGGTCCTCTACTTTTTGTATTAATATGTCCATTATCGGAGTTCGTAGCTATTGGCTCTTAAAAAAGATTTTAACGTAAGAGCTTTTTTTTTTTTGTAAATACGGGCCCCACTTTAACAAATTGATAAGAAATTCGTATTTCCGTACAAAACTCTATACTCACGGACAACTTTCTGTGGCTATGACGGGAAAGCTACGGAGGCAAAGAGCGCTGAAGTGACAGCGCTTATGAAAAGAGTGCCGTGTTTTAATTGACGAAACATAGACACCTTATTAGCAACAGTTACATAAGACAGAACACACCACTGAGTATGAAAGTTTAGTTATTTTGTGGCTTTTCCTTTCCGCGTCTGGGGAAACGCGAAATCGTCTCACGTGAAAGCTGCGTCCATGCAGCGTCCGTTCCGAGCAATCAAAAGCACTGTCAAATGCTGCCGGACTACTTGGCGCAGTAACACACGCGCAGCAGCCACATGCCCGTAGCTTTCCCTTCATAGCCACAGAAAGTTGTCTGCAAGTATAGCACAATACACAACGCAGTGCACCCAGCACAATAAATGGATTTAACTTTGGTGCCTTTCTCTCAGGTCCGCTTGGCGATGAATCATCTGTGCATGGTACACGCGAGTTAAAAATAGCGTGGCACTTTCTTTCGCTTCCGAACGCAATTTGCGAGAGGTGCAGGAGTATATGTTGGGCTGCTTGCCGTATGTCATGTGTATACTGTGCCCGTCTCCGAGCAGAGGTCTTCCAGGCCGGCAGCTTGTATCAACAGAAGACTATTTCGGGGTGCGCTGAGAATTCCTGAAGAATAACAAGCGCCGCAGCGACAGAACAACCAAGCCCCTTGTGCCTGTATGTCTCCACACTGTGCCGCGAGATCAGGAGCACGCTAATGAATTCTGATGCTCATCAGAGACACGGCTGATGAGCGTAACTATTGTGTTGTACATCCGTAAACTAAAATGTGCGTCAGTACATGAGGATGAGGTTGAAGAACAAATCAAGTTCGAATAACTTAAAGAGTTCAATATGTAACAAAAGCGTTATTATTACTCTAACCACGTTGTTATCAAGAAAATGCAGCAGTGAAAAAGAGCAAAAAAAAAAAAAAACATCGCATCTTACGGCTCCAGGGCGTGCAAATTTTATTTATTGAAATGGTGGGGGATGTCTCGCTTTTTCTAATACAAATTATTCCTTTATTGCGGTGGAAATTTTGAGCGAGCTTGTCATTGATGATCATCTATAGCAACAGTCCTGTAAGAGGAAGGCCGAACTGAGGAAAAGCGTACATAGCGCCGACTTTCAACTGGTCTTCGTTTGTCAATGGGAGCGCATTTATAATCGAAGAACAACAAGGAAAACAGTGTACACCTTTAGACCTTGCACAGAAACACATTTCGTTTTCTTGTCAAGAAGAAAGATGGAAATGGTGGCAAGCAGCTCTCATTTCTTCTTGACACGGAAAATGTGTTACTGTGCAAGGTAAAGCTTCTGGGTTTTTATTATGTGCCAGAACCACGATCTCAGTGCGAGGCATGCCGTAGTGAGGGGCTCTATAATAATTTAGACAACCTGGGGTTCTATTAACGTGCACCTAATGCACGGTATACGAAAGCTTTTGCAACCACCCATACCAGAATGCGGTCGCCACTATCTGAACTAAACCCGCCGACCTGGGGCTCAGCAGCTCAACGCCATAGTCACTGGGCTACACCTAGCGCATAACCGCAGTGGGCTATGCGCTAGGTGTAATTTGATTTCTTGGAGTTATGTAGACTCTAAATGTGCTTGCTAAGATAAATCAAGACCAGTTGGAAGTTAGTGTTCTGTATATCTGTCTTCTGTATTAGATGATGACAAATGAGTGCGAGATCAGTCAACGGGTGTCCTGATATAGGTTATGGAGATGAGGGCGCTGTAAGATAAGAAGTATCTTCCCTTTGTTATTTTCCTTTTTTATCATCCTCCATGCATGACCGGCTGATCACAGCGATAAAACAAGTGGTGCTTGGACAAATAGCGGAGCGCGAAGATGAAAGTACAATTGAAATAGAATCGTCCCGTAATGCGAGCCTAAGTGCAAAACATTCTTCTTTACTTAACCCTTATCCTTCGCATCTATTCAAGTCTTTGTCGTTACATAGGATAGCGAGACCAAATTACAGGCTTTAACGATATTTTATGTGGCGTAAATAAGGAAGTTGTTTCTGAGGCTCCCGCCCACAAGAAGACTGTTACACTATAGGTGTTCCCTTGAAGCGGACGTGCGGTTTTAGGTATTTGACTAGGCAAGGCGCACATAATCATGAACGATGTCAGTATTTATGCGGTAAACGCGAATGAAACGCATTTCTACTCGTGATAATAAACATGTGTACTATCGTTTCAATATCATTTTTCTTACCTTGCCATGGTCGACAGGAACGATGAGGAACGCGTTCAATATCCACTGCACTAACTTGCCGGAGCGACACGGTGTACACTCAGAAATCTGTAGATGAGAGAAAGAATGCGTGAGTTTTGTTTTGTAGGCCATTTACTGATAATGTTAGAGATCTTTGTTGTCCTGGAATGTAAACCAAGTAAACAGTCACACGCTTGAATTTGAAAAAAAGAAAGAAGGTTGAATGTGAAACTTATTTCGGCTGTAGTGTCCAAGATTTCTTCTGTTTGGTGCGGTTTTGAAAAGGGGCTCCTCCATTATTTACTATTTACGTCACAATTAGGAATTCATTATGAAAACTGCGTCGTTTAATTCAAAGGAAAATCTTCGTCAAGTATACCAGTTTATGGAGGGCTTCCAAAACAGTAAAATCAGCAACGTAGTAAATAATATATATGTGATTAGAATTACCTCAGAAGCGGTTCGAATGTTTTACTTCGGCTGATTAACTAGTAAGACATTACCTGCATCAGGTATATCAAAACCAAATAGTACCGAACTTCGCTACACCGTCGTTTCGGTAACGACAAATTCGATGTCCCTTCGAGGAAAACGTGCCAGCACATTGGTGGCGTTGAAGATTACCCTCCTTCAAGTTTCACTGCAGATCACTGGCACAAAGAAATAAAACAGGACTGCTGGAGCATCGCTTCCAAGAAAATGCTAAAGTTTCCTTAAAGGCAGGCTGACCACCATAGGTGGAATTATCGGCGGAGATATCTCGCGTTCCTGTAGCCGGAGGTGCTTTTTACGGTTTAAAGAACGAGACCCCTGAAGGCGCGCGCCTTTCAACCGCAGCTGGGCATGTCGGCGAATTCCAAATGAGCTCTGCGCCTGTGTGCGCCCGATGGGGAACGAGACGCTCCATTTTAGCGAGTGTGAGACGCATGTTAAGGATACGGGGGGCAAGAGCCTGGTTTCTTACATGTAAATTTATGCCAAAATTTAGGACTGTTCGGCACCTGTTTACTTGATGCCCACACATGGAGCTTACAGGACTCGCCATAGCCTCTTCGCACACTTGCGCAAATAAAGCCGCTCCTAACAAAGTTCTTCGGTAGTGGTCTATCTTTCGCGATACGGTGTGAACGGTGCCTCGTCAAAAAAGCTCTGCACTGCGGCACTTGTCCTGTCGTTAAGCGCTCCGTATTTAGAAGCACGTGTTACACAGATGCACGGGGATGGACAAAGACGTAGGTGTTAATGCTTGAGAAAACTGCCTCGCAGAGCACCTCTGCAATATGACTTAACGGACAAGCTTCTCTGCATTACTTAAAAGAATTGAAATACTGTTCAGAGCGGCTTCGAGGCATTTCTTGGGAGCACTGTCCACCATATGAATGCGAAGAGGCACAAAGCACCCTGCTTAACCTAACACAATCAGAACCAGAAGTGTTAGCATAATGCCATAGATGCCGAGTTCATTTGCACGAGCGCGCATGAGCTCAGTGCCACCGAAACGTTATGAACTAAATTCACGCAGTAAGCGCTCACTCTTCCTTGCAGTAAAGTGCACTTGAAGAAGTACTGTAAGCACGTCAATGATCGCATGAGAAAACGCAATCGTCGTTACAAATATCAGGATTGTTACCCTTCCTTCACGGCAATTGAGATTATCCTCATACACTGGTTGCGACCAAGTTCGGAGAGGTCTGACCGTGTAGAAGAAAGAGGTTTGAAAGGTGCATCTGACAAACCAGGTTACGTTATATCGTAATTGCCTTGCATGCCGCAATAAAAGGTAGCTTCTTTACATATGGCTTTTTTTTTTTAATTCGTTCTGTGAATGATGGCTTTTCTCTATAACACCTTGAGCGTCGGAAAGACGAGACGCGAAGGTGACACATAACACAAGCGCTCACATCATAAGCACTCTCCAGCGTGTCATTGCACTCTTCGCGTCTTCATTGTCTTTCCTGCGCTCAATGTTTTTTCGAGAATGCAATACTAACTTGTCCGCCATTACAACCTCTTATAATGGTGTTTCACACGTCAGGCGGGTACTTTTTTTTGTAACTGGTAATGAAGTGGTCTTGTTATTAATTTCTTTTGCCACAGTTTGCTCTCGATGTTTATTTATTTGTATCCCCGGCTAAGGGTGTACGCGCACGTTCGCTATTCTTTCTTTCTGCCCCGTATGGTTTTGCACTGCAACGAAAATTCAATTGCTAGTAAAGAAAGAGCTCTGTTTGAAGTTTTGTTTTCTTCGTGTTTTTTTTTTCGTGCACCAGTTGCTGATATGCCCACATTCTTAGCTAGTGAACATAAAAAAAATGGCAGTGGCTTAGCTCGGCTATGGCAGGATATACGTAGCGAAAGCTAAGGCATAGCATGGTTAGCCTTGGTTAATCTTGATTGCCAGGCCAGGTTAGTCTGGTTGTCTAGCTATGTTACGGCGTTTAGTCAGTCGTTCGGCGCGTGGTTCGTCTGTTTCCTGGGCGATTCGTTTCCTCTTCATCTCGTTCCGAAGCCGATTGCAGGCCTCCTCCTGCTTATCAGAATGGTCGCCGTCCATACTGCCGCCTCAACTGTTGTTGGGGCGCACGCGAGCTCTCCTTTTCAATCCTCGTACATGTTATCAGGCATGCGACGCAGCTGGCGAAGCGAGCGGAGGCGAACGCAACGACGAGGAACGCGGTGTGACGAGCAACGCGGTGTGACGTCATGTGCCTCCTCGCAGCACGGCCACGGCGAAATCGCAAGCTCGCGGCCAGTAAAGCTTTCGCTTTAATATCCTATACGTCACGATGAAAAGTGGTTGCGCAAGTAACGTCGTTGTGGCCGATGTTTCGACAAGTTCCGCCGTGAAAGCGTTGGCTCCAGTGACAGAGCTCGTCCGACTGCTGCTCATCGCTTTAAACTTTCATCTTGATGCTTCTCTGATGGTTTAATCTTACATATTATTTATCAAGGTCTTTTCTTTTTCTGAAGCTGGCAGGTGATCAACATACTCATTCCTCTAGTGCTAACGGCAGAAAATGAGTAATAAGCGTAATATGTTGTAAACTCCGAAGCACACAGTTGATGCCATGAACATGCTTATCTTTTGCATGTGGCGGTATCAGGGAGAAACAGTCTGTCCGATACTATTTAAGAAAGCATATCCCCTTGCTGGCTGGTCGAAGAACCATATTTTCTTCAATATCGCGGACATGGACTACTTGTGCGAACCCATGTGTTATGCCTCTTCATACTCTTTGCGGCCGCTGAAGGTACCAAAAGTTCTACTCTAAATTTACCTGGAAGCACCTTTGAGCTGCACCATGTAATAAGACCTTCGAGCAGCGCATGTAATGCTCTAAGTTCAACGAAGGCTCTTGGCTTTCGTCGATGACAGACACTCCAGTTACATGTTAATATTTGTGTTTGTTATTGTTCTGTACATATGTACACCCGTGAGCAAAAGTATACGGACCAGGGATAGCGCAATAAAGCCGATTGTAACTTGAAATTGAAGACTGCGGTTCAAGTTTGGCATTGCGAACTTTCGATAGTACTCGTCAATTTCAGTTTATGTACGCTAATTATAAAGAAATTCACTTTTTTCTGACACCCTGTGGTTCATATACGTTTGCTCACGGGTGGACTTTGCATGGACGTGCAATTTACCCTCTTCAACTGTAGTAGCATGCTACTCAGGCAGACATCCCCGGCGTCCATTAAATAGTGCTCCTCTTAAACCGTAGAAAAGCAGGATAATCATATTTTACGTCATCAAGGAACATACAGCTTCCATCTTGTTCTGTTTATTATTCTTGTGCCTCCACTGACTGCCCTCCTCGCCTTGACTGTTGTTTTTTTTAGTTCTAATTTCATGCATGCGGGGAACATCGTCAATGACTGCCTATAGCCCTTATAGTTCAATGGGTTTGCGTGGTTGACCTTCACTCTTAGCCTGCAAAGCATCAGTTTGAAGATAACAGTGTCGTCGATTTGATATACTGTAAATTTGTCTTCCTTTAGCTTTCTCCACTCATGGCTAAGTTCAAAAATTATTTTTGTACGGACAAGTCACAATGAATTATTCTGAACTTTATCATATTATAACTCGTGGTCTACCAGAACACAAAGAGTTTGAATGTCACACTACCGTATGTTCATGTAGTTACGGGGATTGTGCCTATCGTTTCTTTTCAATTTCTTTCTTTGATGCCGGCACATGTAAGAAGCACAAAGGTGTAACATTCTTATTCTCCAACCGTTTACAGTCAGGAAAGGTAGCCACATTTGGCAGTGTTGTTGATACCTTAACTTATTTCTATAGTTTCTCAAAAAATGCACTACGCATTGCTGCTCAACTCACTTACGAGACATTGGAAATATTTTTTTTTCTCTTTACCTGCGTAAGTTCTAAGAGGTTTAACAAGTTCGTGCAGAACGTTCCGCTCTCCTTCCTTCCATTCATACATATGAGCCATATGACAGTTTCTTGCACAGCTTGTGCGCATAGGTCCACAACCAGGGCGAAAAAGCGAATAGAACTGCGATGTGATTCACAAGAAACCATAGAAAAATGAGAAAAATGAAAATGAGATGATAATGGTAGTTTGCCATCAGATTGCGGCGGTGCATGCAGACGCTGAAAAAAAAAAAACGCAGGAAGGCTAAGCAAACTGAGCGAAGGGTCGCCTCCTCGTTTATTCTCGCCTCCCGCGCGCCTTCTTTGCTATTCCATCTTTTTTTCCTCCGTTATGGTGCTGCCGGTCTGTACCAAGCCACTTTCAAAACAGTGAAGAGAAAATAAAAATAAAAAAAGAACATGTGTGGCTTCGTCTCCTTCGAGCGCCTGGGCAGGCGAACGAGAGGAAATATCAGAACGATGGCTAACGCGGAAAGGAGCAGCCGTCGCCCACGTTTTGCTCGATGTCGGCGATGTACCCTGCCGACGGTTTTGTCTGTTATGGAAATGACCATTTTACCGCGCTCGCTTCCGTCATACTTTATCTTTTTCTTTAAGGATTTCCGATTCCTTCTGTCAACTCTTCATAGAAGGCGAACTTCACAATCTTACCTTCTGCTTCTTTCTTCTTTGAAATACTTAAATCTTCATTCGTAATTGGGGTGTGCCGCGCCGATTTCTTCAAGCGCTTGAGATTTCTTTAGAAAAGTGGAAAATTCGGTTAATGGGCTGTGCATACTTAAATTAGTTTGGGAAGGCTGCGGGCAATTAAGCGCAAAGGACTGTCGTATGAAGGACGGAATGCACGTGTATTTCGCCCTTTTTTCTCCCAGCATACATATATTTAGGTGTGCGTTATATATTTATGCACAATCTAAAGTTACAAATATGTTTTTCTTATGAATTCAGAAGCTTGCCAACTCCAGCGTAGCCGTCGTCAACTGCGAAAAAGGCAGTTCAAGAAACGGTCAAGATGCTTCCCGCGTGACAGTTTTGCTCTACGCTTTGCTGAAATTTCAATAATGTAAGCATGCCAAGTATTTTAAGTCTTCTCAGGCTATTTTTGTTTTGGTACTGCCAGTTTTCCTCTTCTGTTATACATTGCTTTCCTTTAGTAGAAGCTGAGGCAGCTAGACAGTACCTCGGTTACTTCATTTCAGTGTTGAACAGCACTAAACAAAGAAATAACTACTACTACTACTACTACTGCTACTTCTACTAGCTATAATAATAATAATAATAATAATAATAATAATAAGAAGAAGAAGAAGAAGAAGAAGAAGAAGAAGAAGAAATTCAAAGAAGCTCATGAAATATCACAATTAAGATAATCAATATCAAGATAACGATAGCACAAGGAAGTTAATTCAGGAGGTAATGTTACGTTAACAGAGTTATTACGCATATTTGTCAAGCTGTTAATTCGTATAGGTCCTCAATCATTTATGGTTGGCAAGAGGTGCTTTCGCTTGAGAGGTATTTATGAATACTCTTGAGGTACATGAGTTTTTCTTTCAGCCCGCCAAATGTTTGAACTCTTTACTTGTTCGGTTTTGTAAGTGTCATCGAGACCCGGTGACACTCTGAATAAAAGAATATAGCAGGAATATAGGCGTACGCCAACATAATATTACGAATTTTGGTGTTTATTGTTCTTGAAGTTCACTCCTAATGCTAAAAAAGAAAATGGTAAGGCGAAGGTAACTGCTGTGCATTAGGAACTCTAGCGCTATTGATTCGTTTTGTCTTGGGAACAGTAAGCGCAATTTTCTTCGATTCTACTGAAGTGACTGAAAATAAAAAAAAAAATTGAAGTCAAGGAATTGCACGCGTGCAGCGACGGCCGCAGTCAGGGAAAGCCTTCAAGTCATGTTCCAATCTTCGAACTTATGGGCCATGGAGCTGTGTTTACTCTTGCCTTTCGAAAGCTGCTTCATCGATTTGAAGTTTTTCTTGAGGTCTAATGCGCTCCATGCACTTTTATGCGTGGTGCCTCCGGTTGTGATGTTCGCTTTTCCCTCTTTTTAAAGAACGTGCGTCCGAATAGGGTCAAAATTTCCGGAAGACCATCCCAAGATATTTGTCATACTTTTCTCGCTTTCTTTTTCTACTTGCATAACACCAAGTTCATGCGCTCTAAACACCAGTTTTGCCAAGTGCAGAACTGAGTTTTAAGCAGGAAAAGGTTCAGTGGTGCAATTACATTGGTGTTTCTTACAATGAGGTCCACGAAAACTGTTATTTTGTTCATAATAATTTAACTGTGCCCATGGAAAGCAAAGTTCTCTTTCACCCAAAAGTATTGTGAAGCTACTAAGTCCGCATTCTCGTACCATGACGGATGTTTCTTAATCTGTGAAGCTTCTGAGAAAACCCTATGGGTTTCCTTCTAAACTTCGTGCTACATCTAAAGTCAATGACAATTTCTCTTTTCTGAAACTTCCTTCACTTTGGTAACTCCTGCAAACCAGATTTGTCGACTATGACCAGTTTTCACGCATTGCTGGCTCTGCTACGATTACTTACAGGCAGCGCAACGCTTGTTTATACAATTTTTTATCCATTTCTCTCTCTCACCTATCACATCCCTTCGGCCCTCCCCCAGTGCAGGGTAGCCAACCGGAGCTAATCTCTGGTTTACCTCCCTGTCTTTCCTTTGCCTTTCTCTCTCTCTCTCTCTCTCTCTTGAGTGAGAAGACTTCAAGAACTTTCACTGTTCCGGTTATGAGTGAATTACGTGTTTTGGGGCTTAACATGACGAAACAAGTTATACTGCCTCCCCTCTTCATTCCCCCAACATTTCCTTATATATGAAAAATGCTTTATTAGTCCAGTGAGGGGGAAAACCAGGTAGGATTCAAACTTTTATTTGCCCGTAAATTGTCTTTGCTGTGTGGGAGTGTCATCTTGTGTGTCATGGAACACCCTGGCAATGGCAAGAAGAGCAGAACTGCTTAAGGAAGCAAAGACCTGTCATTTGGATTAAACTTCATATCATGAATTATTCAGGGTTTGTCCGAATAACAATGACCAAGATATTTTTTTTTTGAAATGCTCAAGAATAAACAGTAGCATGAGATTCACTTTTTTATTTTTTATGCACAATAAAGGGAATCAGTTCACAGCAATCTATTTGTAACAGAGAATAGCAGAAGTATACGTCGTGTCATGCTGCATAGGGAAAAGACAATTGACACCACCGGGTGGTAAATAATGTTCGGGTAGCGAGCGGGGTAGTTTGTCCCCAGTGCTCAATTGATTTTCGCGTGGAGAGCCACTAATTTGATCAGTGCTGCTCGCTGGCAGCGGCTTCTGAGAGATCAACATACGGCGAGTTGCGCTGCGACAGCTGCCGTGAGTAAGCTGATTTGCGACCTGACAAGAACGAATGCTGACTCTTTCTCATTTGCGGCTGGCTTGCGGGCACGCCAGATCATGCGCAGTGGACCGACTTTATTCGGGAATCGGAACACAGTATAGGTGGCTATCAGAGGGCAGTAAAGTAAAAGAGAAAGAGAAAGAGAAGAAAACAGAGAGAAATACGGTGACGTCAAGGTTCGTCCAGATTCTTTTCCCCCTAAACGGCGCAGCCCTACGGCCGTTAATTTTGTGTAAAGGCACCGATGAATTTCATTTCGACAGCTCCTAATGGCTTCCATGTGTAGAGGAGGTTAGGACGAGACATGTAAATGCAAAAAAAAGTTTTCTTTTCTGTCTAAATGTGCATGAGACATCAAGAATACGCATAATCAGCAAAAGAAAAATATTTTGTGCAACTTTTTGAGCTATAAGGGGAACACCCCAGGCAGCAAACTGGAAGTGGGTTTCACCCAAAAGTATCTAAGGCTTCATATGGAATTTGTACAGGCAGCTCTCATCATACGTCAACCATTGATGTACATTTCATTTGCTTTACACCATTGCAGCCACAGCGACAACACTGCAGCGTTACACCACTGCAGCCGCAGATCTGACATTGGTCTGTCTCCTCTGACAGTGCTTTCGAAAGAAAGCGAGTCGCGTGCCAAACTTCTTCTTCCCGTGTTTCTGCTCCAAACAAACAAATGACGCTTGCAGCCTGCTATTCACCGTTGACTGAAGACATTTAGCCAAAAAACTTCGTACTCAATACTGAAACTCTGCAAGAAAAAAATGACATTCTGGTATGTTGGCTGGAGGCATGACTCGTCAATAAAGGTATAATTGGTTACATTTTGTCCGCTTAACGGTCGTGCCGAAGTTAGCCGAAAGGGTTAAAGAAAGACGTTTGCATCTCATAGAACAAGTCATGAAGAGTAGAAAGCGAATCCAACTGAGAGCATGGCCTGCCATCGTGGCAGCGATGATGACACACGATATAAATAACAGCCAGAGAAACATATCCTGTCTCTACAGCACGCGGCGTCCGCCAAATATTGGCAGCACTACTTACTCGTTGCCATAGTGCTAAATGTCTATCGCTCCGCAATTATTTGTTCCTGCCGACGAAGTTGGCCACTGTTCTGGGCCAGCGTGGCAAGGAAAGCTCTCCACGATACTGTCTGTCGACAAGTGACCCAACTTTTCCGATCGTTGGCGACGGGCGATCACGTCGATGTCATTGACGCTGTTGCGGCAGTATAGTACGTATGCCGCGGAAGCTAAGCTGGCCAAACGCACTGGTGTACGAGGGTCTAGTCTGCTGCCCGAGGCGAGAACGATTTCTGTTCCATGGCAGCCACTCTGACGGCAAATTGAAGGCAAGATACAGCGCAAGCTGAAAGTCTATGTTTCCATCAGTATGCGAAGAACACTTCAGTCGCTGAAAACGCTATGGTCGCTGTAGCTGTTGCTGGTCACTATCGCCTGTCGGTCGGCACATAATACCCTGCGATATTTGTGTCGAACATTTTCACAGAGTTAATGCTAATTTTTTTAACCACCGTAATAAAAATAACTTGGTTTAGTCACGTTTCCCGACGATTATTATTTGGAAGAACGGAAATAACGAAAACAGGCCATATACAAGGTTCGACCTCTGCCTCGCGCCCTGTGAAATCTCCCGCGAGATGCTCTACAGAAAGGAGCTAATAAGCATGCATCTATAAAAAATTTTAAAAGGTGCTATACAATGTGATCCGCAGTGCGAAATTACTTTCGTTTCTGTCTCTAGATGAAATTTATTCAGTACTGAAAACTAAATATTCGGCGTGAGCGCTACCACTGGAAGCACTGGCGTTGCTGTCGTTCTTGCGTTCAAGGTGGGGTCACGTGACATTAATTTGACTCGAGAGCGCTCACATGGCTTGTAGCAAGCCGTCGTTTTGCGGAGTTTAGGAGGCGTGCGTTTGTAATTTTGTTCGAGAACATTGTTCTTGTCGTGCACAATGGCAGAGGTATCAGCAATAAAAAACTTCCATTGTAACCGTCGCCACGCTACATTCTTTTGTCGAGGCGCTTATCTATTAGCTCCTAAGGCATTCGATCCCGGGGAGCATGCTTAACTTTGCTCAGTGTTTGTGTACTTGGTACACAAAGACACTGTGCTGCGCTAATTATAAATGTCATAAATGTGTATTCGCCGTCCTGGGCGTGTTATGTTACATATTCGTAGTCACAGCACAGTACGCTAACTTTTTGTGAAAGATCCATGTTCAGGATGCGCGGGCTGTAATATTCTTGATGATGTTCGCCGTTGCAAAAGAGGAGTAGCCTTTGGAATAGCTTATTTTTTTAACGTCTAATCGAATAATAATGCATACGACGGCGTGGTACCAACACCTTACAATCTTACAGACTATTTCTAAGTCTTTATGCAAAAAATATGACCACGACGCACACTTCACGCACACGACCACACACCCATCACAATTTCGAAATATTTGCCTTTTTTTGTTCGGTTTACTCAATCCACAAAACTAAATTGACATAAACATTCACATCCACAAGAAACACCAACAGCACTCTATTTCTTACCGCTGTCTGCGGCCATTACGCAAGAAATGAATGGGACACTCATGCCGGTGGCTAAAATAACTTGGCACAAGGCAGACCTGGTCAAGTTTTTTATTTAAATAGAAAGTTCAATATTTACAATATTGTTAATTACAATATTTTCCAACTAATCACGTTGTGCCTGAGTGTTAATAAGAAAGACTCTAGATACTTACACGGTACAGTAATGCAGATGTGAAGCAGTGTTTAGCGTTAATGATCAAATGTGGTGACCTGACTGGAACAACCGAGTAAGAGATCTGTTGTCATGCGGTCAGGAAAAAAAAAACATACGAGCAAAGAATGTGACTACTTCCCGTATGGGTAGAAAGCTTGGCAAGTTAGATTTAATTAATACCTGAAGTCTTCGCGGAAAGCGACGAGAACAGAACAAGGACACTCCAAAAGGGACGTGTTCGTAACGCAGCGCTCACCCTGTGTCCTTATTTTCGTGCGGCGGTCGTTTACCACGTGGATTTCAGGTATGAATTCATTTCCGCACTGCGGCACGTCACTATTATAGGCCAGACAAGTCCCGTGACCAAGCAAGCCACTGCGTGTTTCAACGAGTGATAGCTTTCTGAATGAGCCAGAGCGGTCGTAAATTCCTGCAGAATCTAGTTGCAGTGTAGGCAATATAAAGAGCAATGTTTGATACGATAACAGGGAAAACGTGGGATTAACTAATGCAGTGTGGAAAACTGAATAAAAACAAAATACAATTTCGCGTAAACGTACTCGCTACAATTGGCCACCCGCCGTGGTTGCTCAGTGGCTATGGTGTTGGGCTGCTGAGCACGAGGTCGCGGGAACGAATCTCGGCCACGGCAGCCACGCCGGGGCGAAATGCGACAACACCCGTGTACTTAGATTTATAGGTGCACGTTAAAGAACGCCTGGTGGTCGAAATTTCCGGAGTCCTCCACTACGGCGTGCCTCATAATCAAAAAGTGGTTTTGGCACGTAAAGCCCCATAATTTGTTACAATTGGCCGAAATTACGCGGCCGTATGATGTGAACAAAGCCGCCGGCACACCGGTGCAGCTTAAAGCAGACACTGCGCGCATAATCGAACATTCGTCATCCCTCGGGCGCTGGTGGTAGATGAAATCTCGGTATTTGCTCAACCCCAATAGGCCGCCAGCGTTTATCTCTTTAATTGCGATAGCAAGTATATGGACACTGCATGCGCATTTCTGCCGTAGAGCACTGGACACTGGAGAGGGGGAAGGGGTGTGTTCTACTCAGGCGGCTGTTGCGTATGGCACGGCCGCGCGGGCCCTATCATGAAAGCGATGTGCGATGGGGACGGAGCTCGCCGAGGGATGATAGCTTCGTGTGCACTGTTTTTTCGCCGCTTAGATCGTGTTGAATCTGAGGGGCAGCACGAAGGTCAATTCGCTCGCTGCTGCTGCCACGATTATTCATTCAAGCGTTCTGACACCGAGTTTCCGCGATCATCGAGAGAGATGTGTACATGTTTGATTGTGTGCGTAACATCATGCTTGTTAATTTAGTTAGTAAGCGAATGTTTGCAAGTTTGCAAGGCCGGTAAAACTACTATACTTAATTCGTATAGCTGTCTACTAATTTGCTATCCCGATCGATGCTTCGCCTGTCGGGCGAAACTGGGACTTTCTTAAAGCCAAGTTTTCTTTGCGAACCGTCCTGCACTTTCCTGGCTATGGCTGCTGTGTGCTGCTTGGTGCACCTACTGTTTTGTCGAATAGCTCATACTGAAAAAAATAGGAAAGATTGACGGTACCCTTAGGTCATTTCAACGCGAAAGCATGAGGATATAATCTAATCACCTTAAATGAAAACTCCACCTTAGTCTACTTTAATACAGTTTAATCCACCTTCATCTACTTAATCCACTTATATCCATCTTAGTCCACTTTAATCTACCATAATAGAATTTTGGAAGTAGGCCGGGTTTGTTTTTTTGGTATGGGCCATGGCGTCCGGCCGACGCCACGGCTTTTCAATCGTGGCATTTTGCAGTGCGAGCCGCGGTAAGTCCAGCGCGCCAGGAACGTGGTGGCTTTTGGTCAGGTGAGTTGTCTTGCCATCCGATGTTAACACCGGGCGCCGAATTTTCGCTTCATGGAGCATACATGGCTTTCGCATGAAAATGCATTATGTGTCTGACGGTGGAATCCAACCTAGGTCACCCACCTCAGCAGTACATTGCTCTAACCATTAGGTCACAATATTTTTTAATCGTTACTACTGCAACGAACAACAAATGCACTGCAAAAGGCACACTTATCACACCAGTCTCTAGAAACTGGCTTTCCACAATCCCGTTAAAATTTGCGCATGTTTAATAATGATTCAATTCTTGGGAGCAATTCGGGCTCTGAGGTATGAAACTGGCACACAGCTACAATTCTACTGATGCTTTTATTTGAGATAAAGGTTTCTCGGCTTCGCGTCTATGTCAGTGTTCCGAACTGCTATCTTAGATCTTAGCCTATGACGACAATCACACAGAAGGCGCGCTATCGTCTTTCAATGCACAAAGTCCTCAGCATCACGCTCGGCAGAATTGACAACCGTCCCCTTACGGAAGGCCGAATTCTTGGACCCCGCTACCAGCCGACGTCGGCACGAACTTTTTTAAAAGCGCTAGTGTGCTTTTTATTGGAAACGGGAGTAATTAAAAAAAAAACTATAGAATGTGTGAGCTGATGCTCTTGTTTCTTTTAATTTTTTAATTTTCTCCTGTTTTCTTGTTTTTTCTGCCCTTCCCCAACCCTCTGTGCAGAGTAACTTAATCTGGTTGACCTCTCTGCCTTTTACCTCTTGTTTTGCTTCCTCACCTTCTTTTTCAGCCTAATAATATCTTAAGCCAAAAGCGTCCGCAAGTAGGTCTTTTTTAAGAGTGCGTTGTAGGATATCTGAATAGAAAAATCCTTGGCAACCATCTATTCGGCCGCAGTCTCACACGCGCTTCTATTGTGCCAACGCCAGCTAGCTCTTTAGGATGATCTCCACGTGTGTCACAGAGCGTAGCACGAGTGCGCGAGCCAGCTTTCTTTACGCCAAAGACACAGAAATTCAATTAGCAAATTTTGATAAAAAAAAGTAATTGCTTCAGATATATTTCAAGATCTGCATTGGATCGGCGGAATTTATTTTTTTTTTCTTTCGTGAGAACGCAGATTATGAAGCAAGGAAACCAAGCAACTGCTTCGCATTACGCACATGAATGACATATACGTGCAGACGCAAGGACAGGTGACGTGACATGAATGTAGAATATAGCCAAAGTAACGCGACAATTCTGAGCAATTTAGGGCATTACTCATTCAGTAAAGGCGATAAAAAAAGAAGGGTTGCAGGACACAAGACGGCGTGAACGTTTAGGCAATAAGCAAACGCGTTATGCAAAACAGGTTGAGCGAAGTTAGGACAGATTTGTTCTTCGCAGACATAGTAACATCACAAAACCAGACAAGACATTGCAAAGGAATACATGGCACGCGCCAAACTGTGCCGCTCTTGGGTCTTTAAAACAAATATAAACTTTTTTTCCGCAGTACCTAAACCATTTGACGTAGCTAAAGCGTGATTAGAGTTGCGCTTATATAAAGTAGTATTCTCACTTAAATAACGTTTTCTGGTTTCTAATGTCACCATTACGAAACACGTTTCCGTCTTAGAAAGATATGCGACATGCAAGTGTTGCATGCTACGGAGACATAAAAATTTGCTTGCGAAGATTCTCATTTCTTGGCATTTCATATTTGGGCAGGCCAAGCACGCATCGCTCAACATAGTTTTGAAGTTTCGCGCTTTTTGGTTCAGTTTTTCCAGCAAGACGTCTTTTTTTTTTATTGAAGTGAATGTTAGGAGAGGTTGGCGCCTTTATCTGGTGGCACCGGCTACTCCTTGTCACTTGGCTGACGAAACAAATTTGTGCAAAAAGGGAGAATAGCGACACTAAATACCGGATCAATAAAATAAACACCGGATCAATAAAAAAATATACAGTCCAACAGTACATGAGTCGCAAAGTTCTGTGCATGAGTTCAGTCCACGTACGCATATATGAAGTCCGATGTTTTGAACAGCCAAAACACACAACAATACTTGTAATACACAGGACAGAATTATACGTATTGCGTAAAAGTTGCGATCACCACATAAACCAACTATGCACCACGAACAACGTTTATGTAACTCATTTAGCGTATTCGGATCATCCAATACTTAATATTTTCCCAAAATGTTGGTCTCCTCTAAAAACTTTTTCAGAGCAAGAAGCGCTCTTTTTTGAAGGCCCGCAGTTGGACATGGGCCAAGTATCTTTTTTAGAGTGAATGGTCTTCTGTCTAATATAAACAAATTAGCTTGCAGTACCGTTCTTTGTGTATCGTATTTCGAGCACTCGAGAAGAAGATGATGCACATCTTCGTCTCGATGGCCACAAGAACACTGCGGACTAGAGACACGTTTTATTCTGTACAAGAAGTGTCTCGTAAATGCAGTACCAAGACGCAGTCGGTGTACCATAGTTTCAAATTTTCTGTTGTCTCTTAGAGTTTCCGGCATTGATAAGGTTATACATGGGTCTATTGAGTATAACTCCGAGTTTTTAGTTTGCTGGTCAAACCAGGTAGTTTTGCTGAGACGACAAGAAATCTGTCTCAGGATAAGACGGACTTCACTATGCAATAGGGGAAGATTGGTTGTCTCTGCGTTATTGTGCGCTCGATTCGCAGCTGCGTCCGCTGCAGTATTACCAGGAATATTGCAGTGCCCAGGAATCCACTGAAATGCAATTACGTGGTTCATTGCGCTTGCTTTTGTAAGTTCTTTGAGCGTCTCATACAATATCGAAGTGTTCAAAGAATTTTTCTTATTGCTCTGTAGTAATGTGAGAGCGGCTTGCGAATCGCTAAAGATAACCCATTTTTGCGAATGTTTTTCTAAAGTTATGAAACGCAAAGCACACAGGATTGCAAATAGTTCTGCCATGGTGGAAGATGTCTCCCGGGATAATTTAAATGTTTGCTCTAGCACTAAATATGGAATGACGAATGCTGAAGTCGAGGAATTTTTATGACACGAACCATCTGTATAAACGTGGATGTACTGGGGATATAATGAGTAAATTTGGTAGAGTGCCAGTTGCTGTGCGGCTACTATGAACATGTCTCTCTTAGATGTAATCCCGTCAACCGATAACTTTATTTTAGGGTATGTTAACATCCAGGGAGGGTAACTAACATCCACTTTGCATAATTCAAATCTTGGTAATAATGCTTTATGTTCTCGAACAACATCGTGAATTTGGTTTTGTTTCTTTCGGTGAGCGCGAGGTTTAATGGATGCTTCTCGTGTTGGGTTAAGATGCGATAAATATGTCGGAATGTTTCAACCGTTCGTATGACTGGAAATGGGGGGTGACGAGCTTCAGCAATTACTAAAGAACTCGAGGTAGCCTGCGGAACCCCAAGACACACTCGCAGCCCCCTTGCTAGTAAACGTTGAAGACGTTCCTCAGAAGTTTGCGATAAACCATGGAGAATAGGTGCCGAGTAAGCAATTTTTTGTTTTATGAGTGCGTTATGAACTTGTAGTAGCGAAGAGACTGATCCCCCCCACGTTGTGCCTGCGAGTCGCCGAAGTACGTTTATTACTGCATTGGTCTGTTTTTCAATTGCGCGGATGTGTGAAGCCCATGTAAGTTGGCGGTCAAGAATAACTCCAAGAAATTTATGCTCTTTCACAAACATCAAAGCTTGCTCGTTAAGCCTAAGTTGGAAATTAATCAACTGTCGTCTAGCGAAAGGAAGTACGGCTGTCTTTGCGTATGAAAGACTCATGCCTCTTTCTTTTAAAAAGGTGTCGATACTATCAAGGCCCTCTTGCAGCGTTGTTTGAATGTCTTGTATATTAGAACCAGAGGCCCATATGCAGATGTCATCTGCGTACAGAGAATACTGTAGACCAGACGGGAGCTTTTGTGGCAAGGCTGCCATGACACAATTGAATAAAAACGGACTGAGAACAAGATGTCTTAATTTCTGCGCAGGTGTCCTAACGGCCGCCTATTCAGTATAATGAGTAGTATTCTCGCAAAATATGCAAAACTTTACAGCTCTACTTTGAAAATTAACAGTTCTCTGCTGCTCACTCTCAGTTCTGTTGCCGTAGCTTTCTCTCCTTTCTGTCGACAATTCCTCTCTGCACTCCACCTGATCTTTCATGTATTTGACCAAGCGCCTAAGAATATCTCCTTGACGTAAAGCCACATTCTGATCTCGTGCATCAGATCCACTGATCACTTGTCTTTGTTTTAACTGGAATCCAATGTGCATATCCACTGGCAAAGCTATTTTCAGAATCGGAAGCAACATCGATGCATAGGACTCGCTTTTCAATCCTAAGGATTACAATCCACGTATGTGCACTTGCACCTTTTGTGACAGCTTTCTTAAACCGTCATGGTCGTTGCAGCTTGCCACTGTGTTCAAGTTAGCTAGTTCTTTCATAGGCATTTCTACCAGCACGTCATCTTTCCCGTGCTTCTGCTTGAGTATATCAATCGCATTCACATAGTTACTGTCGGAAAACTGGAGTTCCTCCATGGGAGCTGCCGTTTTTCCGGTTAGGGATGACAGAAGGTAAGTAAATTTATGATTTTCGTTCAAGTCAGTTCTTTCGTGTACAGCTGTTTCAAACTACCGCCAAAATCGCTGCCATTTCATTTTATAGCTGTCACACTTCATTATTTCTAGCTTTGGTAGCTTCAATATTGTTGCTTGCTACGATTGTCTAGCTTCGCCATTAAGAGGATGCTTTACCTCGGTTGCTCCTATCTGAATACATGTAAAAGGGGAATTCCTTTTTCTCGGCAAGCACTGCACCAAACTTGCCGAGTTTTGTTGCATTTAAAAGAAGAACTTCAACTTTAAATCTAGTGACTGTTGGTTTTGAATTTTTCGTTTAGGGCGTCAATTTTTTATTAAAGATTGGCGAAAATAGAAAATTTTCAGAAAACAAAACTACTAAGTTTACAACTCTAACTCAGCAATGAAACGCGATATCACAATTTTATGAATTGCAACTAATAGTACATCTAAAGCGGACAAAGTTGATACGTTGCATGTGAATCTCAAAAAATTTAGTTATATGAAGATACAGGTTTTACAGAACCTTTGTACGCAACGTAACAAATTCACGTAATGTGTAAATTGACACATCGCATTTGTCCGCTTTGAATGACCTAATGGATGTCGTTTACAGAACCGCGGTATCTGTTCTTGGTGCAGAGCTATTCATTTGTAAACTTCATGCTTCTATTTCTTTCATACTTTCGAATTTTCGAAAATTCTTGTAACAAAGTTGAAGCCCTAAATCGAAATTCTGCTTGAACAGTCACTAGAATTTAACGTTCTCGCTCAAACGCAACAAATGTGATCAAAATTGGTTGACTGGTTATTTCAGAAAAACGTTCTTGCGGTTTACATATATTTTAATAGGCCGCGTCGGAGTTGGGCATGAGCTAAAGCTTCCTTTTAAATTGGGTTGCTCGCTCGCTGTTTCCCGTATTTCTTGTCGAGTAAGGTACGCGTTGATGCTGTGCAGAGCACTTATTATCTTTAACTCGTACTCAGCGGTTTTCGCAAACTCCGAGTCATCTGTTTCGGGTGTTATGAACCGCTCTATCTGCTCGTCTGCTTTCTTTAGCGAGTCTGCAATACATTTAATCTGGCTGGGTGTCAGCGACATCACTGTAGGATCCTGATTTCCTTCCAGTTTCTTTTCAGCATCGCTCACTAAGTTGGTTATTTGTGTCCTCAGCGTTTTTCGCTTTTTCAAAATCACTTCTCTGCTCATCTTGAATAACTGAGGAAACTGCTGGTCGCTTACAGATTCTCGCGGCGAGACGTCATCTGAGTCTTGGTCGCCCTCTGTGTCCGTGCCGCTCCTTGCTGTCAATGTCTCGCCTCGCTGCCGTTGGTTTGCCTTCGAGCCTCCTCTTCGTCCATCTTCTGTGGCCAGTCCGTCGTTCTGGTAGTCTGTGGCCAGTCGGAAGAGGAGTAGCCGCCATCCTGGTCACCGCTCCATGTCGCAGAAACGAGACGAGACAGCAGCGTTCGATGTGAACGAAACCAAGAATCTTCTTTTTCGTCTTGTCCGGTCCCATGAGTTTCAACATGGTGCATATCGACATCGTTCAAGGAGCCTGCCTGCCTACTACAACGTACGAATCGCTGTTGAGCTCCCTCTGAAGAAAAAGTGGTCTTACCAATCCTCTGTCCTCTTACGCACCCCCCCCCCCCCCCCCACACACAAAGACACTTTGTCACTAGCAAGACCAGATGAAGTGTGCCCTAGTAGGACTTGGTGTTGGGCTAGTTGGTTTTTGATGAACAATTATGAAATTTAGCGGAGAAAATAAGATCACAGAAAGGGAAGGACATAAAGGCACAATACGCTCCTCCTAGCTTTCTTTCCGTTCCTTTCTGTGATCATCTTCTGACGCTAAACTCATTATTGTTATACAGGATGAACGATTTCTGTATGCCTCGTCAATACTTTTTTCCCTGCCCACAAGAGCAGTCTGCGCTTAAGCACCCGCTTGCGTTATGGCGAAGAGCGGCAACGTTGAAACTGGATGACAATATCCAGAACGCGTTGTCCTCTTCCGCTTTGGCGCAGCTATTCTCTGTTTTCTTGCATTATACGCACCGTTTTCAGAGAAATTACCACCTGAAATTTTGTCACCGTATATTGAACTATTGAACAATAATTTTTGTACCTAAAAACTTATAACAAAATCCTGGCGTTCCCTTTGGGACTTGGCACTATTTCCACAACACAGAACTATAAAACAAAGGTAATTCGGTCTCGAAAACTGAATCGAAACAAGGTACCGCACTTGTACAAATGGAAATCTGTCGGAAAAACTTAGAGCGTCCTTTCACATAGCGCGAAATAGAAACACAATTCCCACTTACGAGCACGTTTGTAGCAAACTTCCAAGAAAAATGATGGCGACGGTTGGTGGGAGGGAGATTGGGGGGCGGCAGGGCGACGAAGCAATAGCTTCGGTCACAGCCTCCATAAAGTTCGGCTCTGGCTTGGCGTGAACGCGGGTACTCTTCGCGCACCGGACCGGTGCCTTGATTTCAGGGCCACACAGTTTTTTCTTCTTACCTGGACGGAACGAATTTAATAACGCCGCCACCGAACAAGAATTCGATGGCGCTCGAATTTGTGGTCCTACTTTTCACACGGCCATTTCATTCTTTGGTAGCATCAATCTTTCTGTCCACCCCACGGCTTTCCAAGCGGCTACTGCAACGTCTTTAAGATTCAGACGGCATTTCGAAGTTATGACATGTCTCGACAGTGTAGCTCTCTTTTCTATTGCATAACCCCGTGAAAGGAAACAAGTGGCAGTCAGCTTACTTCTCTGTTGAGTTTTCTGTCTCTTTATATCTGGAAGTGGAAGGAGGACGCACTACGTATGCGGATGACAGTTTCCCAAGAAATTTCTCCTCTTATCCAATCATGCAAGAATCTGGTAAACGACCGCATTCTCTCTAGCGAGGGCAAACATGTCGCTACATTGCTTCTCAGTTGCGTGAATACCTATCTGTGTGGGCATGAGAGCGCGCAAGCTTGTTTCACGTGTCTGGAATTGCGTGCTTACGCCCTTTTTCTTGTGTGAGCTCGCATTTATGTATATATATCATTTAGATTGTTTGCGACTCCTGGTACAAACGTGATCCTTGCATTCTGGCAACGTGCACTGATGCGAGGCAGCATGTGACAAATTATATAGCTACACGGGCACGGACGCTTAGAAGGAAGTATCGAGTCTTGTTATTTTCTCAGTGAGGGGTGTTAGTAACGTACAACGTCCTGCGCGTACAACATCCCACCTTTCTGCATGGAACTGCCTACTGTAGCTGCCTGTACCTCACCTTTGTTTCACGCTCCTTCACTGGAAAGGTCAGGTGGTCTTCGGATATTGAAACGCCGGGAAGTGACCAGCTGCCCACTTATCTTAGGATTGAAGGGCTGACGGGCTCCAAGTTAGCTGGCGTCACACAATGCATCGACTGGCCAATGTTCAAATCAACTGTCGAAGACAGCGGTAGTGATGACTCGACCTCTAGCCTAGAGGACATCATAAAGGGTGCCCTAGAGGTAGCCACACATTCGCTTCCGAGAATCTATACAAGCACCGAATACGACATTGAGCTGGAGAAGCTTTGTGCAGTTCGTCGCCGTGCAGAGCGAAGATGCAGGTGCATGAAGTCTGTACATGACTTGAGGTTGGCCAGAAGAAAAAAGGAAATTCAGCGTCGCATGGACAAACTTGCATCGCAAAGATGGAAGTCATTCTGCGAGTCTTTGGATCCACGAAAACCTTTGTCTCACATATGGAGAACTGTTCGTGGTCTCCGTGGAACCCCTCAGCAGTGCCACCCTTTTAAGTCTTTGGCCCTTCACCAACAATGCAGCGAGATTAACGTCGCTGAAGCTTTCTGCAGGAGGATCGCTGGCGAAACTAGTTCCGCTGGAACATCGACGCTCCACCACTCACCGATTTCACGCGACCCCCGCATGGACAGTCCTTTCTCCATGAACGAACTCGAAGCTGCACTGGCCTTGTGCAAGCGTTCATCTTCACCAGGACCCGACGGTATAACCTACCGTGCCCTATGTAATCTTGGCGAAGAGGCTCGGAAAGTGCTCCTGATCTTGTTCAACAACGCCTGGCAGACAGGTACGGTTCCCCAGGAATGGAAGACCAGTCGCCTGATTCCACTGCACAGGCCTGGCAAGTCGCCTGTAGACATTGCATCATACCGACCAGTTGCGCTTGCCAGTTGCATCGGAAAACTAATGGAGAAGATGGTTCTAGCACGGCTAGAATGGTACCTCGAAAATTATCAGGTATATCCAGATGCAGTGGCCGGTTTCAGGCGTGGCCGTTCTTCCATTGACAACGTTATCGACTTGGTGACGTACGTCGAGCACCAGAAGTCCTTCAAAAGACTATCTGCTGCCCTGTTTCTTGATGTTAAAGGAGCGTACGATAACGTAACGCACGAATCGATTTTCAACGCGTTAGAGGCAGTAGGACTTGGCGGCAAGGTCTATTTCTGGATAAGTAACTATCTACATAAGAGATCCTTTTTCGTATTTACCGAGGAGGCCCGACCTCTCAGCATTACAGTAACCGTTGGGTGCCTCAGGGCGGAGTACTGAGCCCAACACTCTTAACACTCATTGGGCTCGCCGACATCCAGCCATGCACCGTTAGGCTCTCCACCTATGCCGACGACATTTGCATTTGGACGTCGGCTGTGACGCGACTGCAGCTTCGCGCGCGGCTTCAGAAGGCAGCCACTTTAACATCATCGTACCTTCGAGAACAGGGACTTCATATATCATATGAACAGTGTGCAGTGGTGGCGTTTACCAGGAAATCAACGTCTCCATACGTGATATCCGTCGACGGACAATTGATCTCGTACAGCACGAGTCACAGATGTTTGGGGGTGGTCATCGACAGAAATCTCTCCTGGACCCCTCATGTGAATTATGTGAGAAAACGCCTGACAGGAATTTGCCATATGTTTAGGTTCGTAGCATAAAAGACCTACGGAGTGCCAATACAATCTATGCTGCAACTGTACAGGGTCCTCTTTATTGGATACCTGCGGTACAGCCTACCGGTCATGTCCAACACCTGCAGAACTAACCTGAATATAATCCAAAGCATTCATGGCCAGGCCCTCAAGATATGCCTTGGCCTACCGCGGAGTGCGTCAACGACTGAAGTTATTGCAGTAGCTCAAGATTCCACTCTTAGAACGCACGCTATAGCATTGAAACAATGCGTGGGCACATAAGACACTTCACCCGGACCCCTACCCACCACCTCGCAAGTCTCCCAGTAGATAGGCCCCACACTACATTCAGTGCGACTGTCTTCACGCACCGTGCTTCTCTCAGGTCAGGTTACACACCTCCAGCAAGACCTTCCATTCCTCCATGCTGTGGGTGCCGTACGGAAGTAAACCTTAGAATCCCAGGACTTCAGAAAAACTCGGACTTGCCGTCATCAGCACTCAAGCAACTAACTTTACTTCTTTTGTACGAGAAATACAGCGACTGTACAGACATCTATACTGATGGATTAACTACATCAAGCAGTTCCGGTGGCGCTGTAGTTACACCAACGATGAGAATAACCCAGCGATCCAAGACTTCCCATGTCACTACGTCTACAGCTGCAGAGCTCGCGGCTCGCCGCGACGCGCTTCATGTGATAAGTGCTGAAAGTGCTAGGAAATGGGCAGTCTTCTGGGATTCAAGGCCGGCCTTGCAATGTGTGCCGTCGTTTCTCCGGCATGGAACTCACGATCAGCTCACGTGCGAAATCGTGGAACTTGTTCATCATTTAGGAGAAAAAAGCCATGATATATCTTTTCAGTGGATACCAGGTCATTGCGGCATCATAGGAAATTATTAGGCAGATAAGGCAGCTCGGACGTGAAACCAAGGAGACCGCTGCGTCCCCATTCCTCTCTCAAGGACCAACGCCGCGAGACAACTTCACAATCTAGCTCGCAAAATCTCCTTAGCACAGTGGAATACCGCACATACGAGGCGCACAAGACTGCACAGACTAAACCCGTCACTTCAACTCAGACATCCAGCCGGTCTGCACCTACGCGAAGCACCTCTTCTGTGTCGGTTGTGGCTTGGAGTTGCCTTCACGAATGCCTACTCAGCACTAATTGGAACGGCTGATAGTCCTACGTGTGATGTTTGCGGATGCGAGAACATTGGCCACTTATTGTGCCATTGTCCTCAATTTCAAACATAAAGACAATCTCTGTCCAACGCATTCAGGAAATTCAATGATCGTCCTCTAAGTGAACAGACATTACTAGAGCACCATCCCCACCGATCATGCACTCAGAAGGCAGTGAAGGCACTTTTGTGCTTTCTCAGAACGGCTGGTTTGCGAGAGCGGCTTTGACACAAGTGCTGTCCGTACACGGGTCTACACCTTCTCTCTCCCTTCTCTCTCTTCCCCTTCACCCTTCCCCCAGCGTCGGGTAGCCAACCAGACCCTTGACTATTTAACATCCCTGCCTTCTTATATTCCTCTCTCTCTCTCTCTCTCTCTCTCACACACACACACTGCGCGATAAGCTTGCCTGTTTCGTAATACAGAGCGGGAAGGCTCTCCTGAGATACTTGTTGCAGTGACCCATCCACAAGAGTTTTATCAGTCCACAGACCGTAAGTGCGTGTGTGCGTGTGCGTTTATGAGTGCGTGTTTTGTGTGTTGTTGCACATATGTGTTGTGTGTGCTCGTATAACTTTACATTAAGTTTATTTAACTAGAAATGAAAGTTTATTGCACCTGTGCTTTAAATGGCATTTTTCTGTTTGCACAGACACGCCACTGATAGCGAAACCCTATGAGTTCCTTGCGGTTTACTGAGACATCATCTAATAACTCAAACTCATGTAATGAATAACAGCGGTAGATTTTCTTTTCTGCATACATAGCCACTCGTGTTACATAATTTATTGGGCGAATTTGCCCTACGCGTCCGCTGTCTCTTACGTCTGTGCATAAGTGTAATGTTTTATGCGTGAAAGGCTGTGAAATGAGTATAACAGGCTATTTTCATATTTGCTGCATTTTCATTTGCTTTACTTTATTTTCCCGACCATTCTTGCATTTCTCACTAACTTTTTACATAGGAACTACTATCTTCCACCTTTCTTGCCTTATAACAACCAAGACTGTGCTATCCGTTTTATTCTAAGGTTTTCCTCAACAATGCATGAATCAAGATGTGTCAGGCCCTTCGTCTTGGACAATGTATTATAATATACAGACATGCACTGAAAACATTTGCATTAGTACAGCCGTTGTTATGTAGGGACATTGTAGCTGCATTTATGGCGTCATCGTACGTTTTCGTAATTGTCGTGTTGTGATGACAAGGATAGAATAACATGCACATCAAGCTTCAAGAAATGAAGGCACACCGACAGAGTTTAAAGCAGCCTGAAACCTTCCGCTCGGAACGCACACGTCTATCGCGCGTTTTCCCGAACAGGTGCTGAGCGTAAAACCATGCGTCATAACGGAAAAGAAATATTAAGCTCATTACAGATGTCTCCGATTCGCAGCTTGACGTAACTGCAACATTTTTCAACGCAAATCGCTTGCGCAATACATGGATGTTGCTGTGGCTAAATTGACAGCGTTGTTGGCGCGCTCGTGCGTCAGCGATTGCGTTCGTTTGCTCATCTTTGTCACCAGGTTTTTCCAAGTTTAGTCAAGGCAGCCAAGAAGAATTCTGGCAGCATCGTCTTCGCTGCTTTCCTTCGCCCTCCCCACGCTTGCGTTTGCCCACATCCCTGCCGTACCTCTGGATGTACAGAAAGCCCAACGTGGCGTGCTTCCGTGCTTCGCCGGTCTCCCAGGCGCTTTCTTTTCCGTGCGCCAAGCCCACGGCGAAAGTCTTCTGCTTCAGCTGCCCGCCCCAGACGCTTATAACCCTCTTTCCCGTCTCGTCGCATATGGCGCCCCTTTCTGCGCTGTTCCTTTTATCCCGCTCAGGCCGCCGCGAACCCAATATCCCTTATTGATTCGGCCAACTTCCGTGGCCGCCCCACTGCTGGTGCTACTGGCCGCCGCCTGACGCGTGTCTGGGGAAGACCTTGGCGCGCATATCGCATTCCGGGTCACAGCCACGCTTTCCGCTCGTGATGACCGGCGGCCCGTTGGACGCGATCAGGCCTTGGCGCCGTCGTCGCCTCTGAATATTAGCAGTGGGCGAGCCATGTTTTTCTCGCAGGCGCCACTAGAAATTTTGGCATGCCTTTGTGACTGCGGCAAAGCCACGGTGACAGCGAGCTCAATTGAGTGATGCATGTGCATGCGTACGCGCGCGTGCGTGCATGTGTGCGTGTGTGTGCGTGTGTCTGTGTGTGTGTTCCAGGGGTGAGGAAGAAGATGAAAAAAGGGTGATGGAAGGGAAGTCTGTTCGCGTACGGATCAGGACTCGCAAGGATATACTAGTTTACTATTTTGCTTAGAGGTAACTTACTCCTTTCTCTATGTTGCCCATGCACCTCTACGGGATATCGTTTTTCATGGTTTACTGTGTTTTCATTTTATTGCGCCTTGCAATCAAGAGCTGCAACGAGAAATCTTTACATTACCTCAATATACGTGGCTGCTTCAGAATCACTTCTCATAACTTCTAAAGCTAGCTTAACCGTATTACGCCTTTAAGAAAATTCTTCCTTTCAACCGTTAGGAACTGACGAAGGTGTCCTGAAAAGGACGGCTAACAATATCTCATAATTTGGCTTCAGATATTTAAAAATTCTGGCATATTATTGCAGCTGCAATGAAGCCAGCCCATTGCCGACGCTAAGCCGATAGGATTCGAGCAGAATTTCCCGCACCATTGATTAAACCTACCTAGTAGTGAAGAAATGATATGCGCTTTCTGTAATTCTGAGAATAATTCTGCAGCAATGACAGTGTTGCTTCTAAATAACAACCATTTCGCTGATTAGTACAAAAAATATTTCTCCTTGCCTTCCTTGAATGTTTTTGAATCATTAATGCTTTGTGGCGTAGGTTTTGTGATGATTTTATTCTTTTTACATTTTGCCAGCTTTCTTCTCTGGTTCCAACCCCAAGGCACCTTTCTTACATTCAGCATTAGGCACTCTTTGTGGAACTATAGTTTCAATGAGGGCTTCTTCGTATTTCATCTTGAAATACTATTTGATGTGCTATTTGAAAACGGTGATGTGCTGTGATAGCTTCTGTAAAAGAGAATTAGGCATGATCGAAAGCCCTCTTTTCTTGGCCCACTGTATATTGTTTGCCCCATCTCCCAGTGCAGGATAGCAAACCGAACGTGCCTTTGGTTAACCTCCCTACCGTTACTCTCTTCTATTTCTCTCTCTCTCTCTCTCTCTCCCTCTACGGTATGTTGTTTCACTTATCTGATGGTCATCTTATAAAACATCTATGAAAGCCAAAATGCTGTACATAACTAACCTTTCTCACTGAACGGACAACTTATATAGCTCTCAATGTTGAGTGACAGACTTGTGCCAGTGAGCGCACCTGTATAATCAGACGCCAACGTAATACCTGTGCACTATAAAAGCAGAAACACAAGTTTATAAAATCTCGCATGATATTCAACAGATTCTTTGATTTCCTTATATCGCTTATGTTGAGTATACCCCTTTATTGAGTGACTTGGTATGTGCCAGTAAGTACTTGCATATTCTTGGCCAATCCCCCAGGATGGGTATCTGCTAATGTAAAATAATGGGTATAACAGTTATAAATGTATTTAGATATGTGCGGCATTTCTCTAGTGCATCGCAGTTTCCTGATTTGGTGTCCTGCCGTTTGAAGTTTGCATAAGAAAAATTTTTCTTCGAGATTCGTTCGAGCACAGCTTCGGTGGCAGGGTGTGAGCGAATAACTGTGGACACATCTCTTTCGGAAGCATCTCAACGTTTCCTTTGAAAACTTCTCCTTTCAACCATCACTTTATTTCTTTTCACACAAATTGGTGGTGAGTTTTCATGCTTAAGGAACAACGAGATACAAATGAAGAAATTCGCAGTTCCGCCCGAAAGGCGAAGCACCAATTGTGATAGCAAATTAGTAGATAGCTATACGAAGTAAAGATAGTAGTTTACATTCACTTACTAACTAAATTGACAATGATAGAATGTGTAATCGCGACTCTACGAGGACGTAGAAAGAAACAGACGCACACAGACAGCGCTGTCTTTGTATGTCGGCTTCTTTCTACATCTTTGTTCAGTCACGCTTACACGACCTTACATGACCTGCTATCATGTATTCAAACTAACTAGCCCGTCAGCGTGTTTTAACGAAATTAACACGCATGGTGTCACACGTTCACAGGCAAGCATAGCCAATTGACCTCCGTGCATCTATCGCTTCAACGTGAACGAAACACCGAAAGCACAGCGCATACGAAGCCACCAGCACTACGCGCACTCTGAGGCCCACGCGGGCGCGCACTTTGGCCACGTCGCTGATCGCTTTCAAGACACCCGAGCGCCGGCAACGCGTCCCTACGGCGTCCGCCAAAGGCGTACGACGACCGCGATTTACGTGGCCAACACCGTAGTGCACGCCGCGGTTGTCTCCACTCTGTACGGAGTGGCGGGCGAGGAGGACATCGAAGCACCCTGCAGCCACCGGAGGAGAACGCTCCTTCTACCTCGCCTCACACCCCTGCCTCACGCGCCACAGGAGAGGGCATGCTTCCGGACCGCGTTCATCGCTAATGCACGCGAGATTGAACCGCGTTCGTCGGCTCACCCTCACATGCTTTCTTTCATACGGAGCCTGACGGTGACGGCATAAATGCGTCTGGAGTGCCCATATAATTGATATCGTAATAAAAAACCTAGCTTTACATATGAACTAGCTTCAGATACAAAAAAATTGACTCTCAGTTGTGGCCCTGCGAAAGTGGATGTCCAACGAAGCAGTTGAAAATACTGAAGGTGGTATGCGATGCTTTATTGCTTTAGAGTAACAGCAGCGATGGTAATTTAGAGTAATGGTAGTAATGAGAGTAATTGAAATTTTGACAGCACACCGCTGCTGGTCGTATTGCTGTTTATTTTCCCTATTCCGCTCCTCGTATTCACGCTGCTCATCGAGAGTCCTAGCTATGCGTCGCCTATACCCATCGTTCTTGTTAGGAGTGCCTTATCATCAATTATGTGGCTCGGATACTCGTTTTGTACTTAATGTTTATTGAAATGAGTGTTGTTCTGCATGTTGTCTGCGTGATTTCAAGGAACGTATGCACTTTTCGCTTCGCTATGCTGAGTGCTTGAAGCGTGCTTCACCTCCCCCCTGGGTTGGCCCAGCATTGCACTACCTCTGCGATTGGCCCTCATTTTGGACCATGTGCGACGACCCGAAAAATGCCGACCAGTGAAAGGCTAAAAGCTCCGCTGTAAAAAACTGGGACAGAAGTTACCCGAGATATTCTGGCGCAACTTGCTACTCTATTACGGTTTCGAGCCGTAAGACGCTCATCTAATGATACAAGTTGGGAAATAAAACCACTTCCGGTATTTTATATAGTTTATTTTTCAGTTTCTTTTAATTTGCGCTGCAGGCATGCCTTTTCCTCTAGATAGAAAACTACAAAATTTCGTTGTTCAATTTTTTTATAATGAGTCGAAGAAAACATAAGGCTCCAGTGACTCTTAGGTATAGGGTATGCAGTAAGCTGCGCTTTTTGTTATTCGAAAGTTTGCCTTGCGGTATAAAACGTTTGAACGCACGAATCCTGGACACATTTATAGACACCCACAGAAACTCTTAGAACAGCCTTGAGGTTTTGCGGAAGGCTGTTCTTGTGTCGATCAATGCTGTGGCGTGGTGCAGTGGATGAGCCCAACGAAACATCGCGGGAATTTTTGGCTCGCCTCACTGTGATGCCAGCATAAGCAACTACACGAGAGCCTTCCTAGGAGACAGAAGAGATACCACAGTCATGTCACCATAGGTGCAGGCTTCCGGCAAAGCCTAGCAATATCGCCCATCCTCTTTAATATTCTAATAATTGAAGCTAACTCCCCTCTGCAACTCGTCCACAGATGGATCCCGACACGCGCGATACGTGAAAAAAATATTATTATTATGCTTGGCAACTCTATAGAGGCCCTGGACTAAGGGCTCCGACCCGGCAACTAAAAAGCACCAATGAATCTCTCTCTCCCTTTCTGTTGGCATCAGTCGGCGCTCAATTCAAGCAACATCAGTTCACTTGCGCGGTGCGGCATTCGTAATGACTATAAGCATAGGTCTGAAACCAGTACGATTGGTCTTTTACCCAATGTATATCCAATAATACTTCTCATTACCTGAGGTCATGTTGTTCCTAAACCTAAGCTTGACCGGCGAATGAACATTATGGGGCCCGTTTGATGCTCATGACTACTGTTCGCAGTAAAAGAACGCTTGTCTGAACCAAGCAGCTACTTTCGCTCGAAATGCTGCTGTAAATATACGTTCACTGGAAACGCGCTCTTGAGAGGCATCGTCGTCCCGAGTGGCGTGTTCAAACTCAAAGGCAATATGTCAGGGTGTTGTTGGGAACAATCTCCACGAGCTGTGTTATGTCTCTCGCCCTTTCAAGCTGTGCGAGAACGAAGACGCCGTAGACACAGCTGTGCCATAAATTGCAAGCTTGTGCATTTGTTCTTAAAGCTTAACAGGAACTAAAACGCCCTGAGGGCCCGCAAGTCATGACGTACTGCATCCGTGCATAATTAAAGGAAACAAGCTTCGCGCCCGCAGACGGAGGACGCGGGCGCCTTTTTATCACACTTTATTTACCGAAATATACAATGAAAGGACCTTACGCGGCGAAAGTGTGAGTTCTCAAATTCAGCGCATGTGGGCAGCGCTTTGTTCAAGATAGCGTCCATCACAAACTGGTTAGGTTAGACACACGAGCGACTCATTCTTCCCATATAATTTTCCTCCACAATTTCAAAAAGAAAAAAACTTGTGTTTTATGCTCTTTCCTGTTTTATTGTGTAATTCTTATCTTTTAAATAAACACTCTGCATGGATCAAAGTGATGGTGGTTACCACAACAAAATTTATACGCAACCTCTCGCAAGACGTTGTTTTACATATAAATAAAGAAGGCACTTCTCCAGCACGATACTCATTAACAAACAATTAAAATCTATGCTCGTCACGGTTTCTAAACCCATCAAGAATGGCGCATTTGAGCTAGGTTCTTCTAAGAACATGGTCATAATTTAAGCAATCTTGTATATATTTCAGTATATGTCAGTATATGCCAGAATTAAGCTTCGGAAGTAAGATTCTTCAGGGAACAAAAATGTGTTACCAGAGCAAAAAAAGCTGGAAAACTAACACTGAACGTAGACCGCATCGCCATTTTTCACTTTACACGAATAAACTTTGTAGAAATGGTAGAATCCTTCGAGTGGTCTTGGCTGCATTTCGAACTGCAAGATCGACGGCAGTGCATTGAGCTCACTGCAAACCAGTGAACTGCCCATTGTAGCACTGATTCCAGTTGACATATAGGCTTGCGGGAGACCTGCGAGTACTTGGTTTTTGTAGTTTCTCGCGGTGATCTCGTGTTCTCTTGTCGTTAGCCTTCGCGAAGGTGCACGTGTCGTGTAAATTCACCGCAATCAGCAAACGGCACCTGGTTTCCAAAGGCGATTCCTTAAGTTTGAGTGGTCAGCGTTCACCTGCATCGAAGGCAGGGCAGGGCAGGGCAGAAAGGAGAACTGTGCTCTACGTATTGTACACATTTTATTTATTGATATGGAACGGCATGGCTTTCAGAAAGCGATGGATTTGCTGAGCTAAATATAATACATAACAAGTAAACGTGAAACATGTTATCAAGATATTGCTGCTGCAACGTGGCCTGGTTTCGAAGTTTATGTATTCTCAGTATACAAAGCTAAAATAGGTTATGAAAGCGGCCACACGAGAGAGAATCAAAGTAATTTTAGTCGCCGATTCTAGAACAACAATCAAGTACTCAGTCGGGAGACAGTCCGCGCTACGCCTTTGTCAAACTGTAGCCGACGTAACCACAAATAGAACATACACATCTTTTGTTGAGCGTCAAAACGCCATCGACCGACAAGACGAAGATTAGATTTTAGGGTATGTTAGGATGATTTTACGTAGACTCCCGCTGTTTTTTTTTTTTTTTTGTGAGATGATTCTTATGACAAAAAGAAAAAAGGTTTAGCGCCGCTATCATTAGCTGGTCTTCACCGCCTGTCACAGATCCGCTTTTTCAGATCCGCCTGCAGCCATGAACTGGCTCCCCTTCGTCCTCTTTTTGAGCGGGCGAACGAAATGATCAGCAAATAAAACGTATGAATAGCAACTGTCAGAAAAACAAGTAAGAAAACAACAGGAGAAACTTCAAATGACCACCCATCGTGGCTTTCTTGACTTCTCTGGTGCGTCGCAAACAAAAGAATAGCTTGCTCTAAAGTTGTGCTCCTGTGAAGCTGCGAAACCTATGTTATAACAGCCTCCCCATCTCATGTCTTCAGGGATGCCCCTGTATTGGGGAAGCCGATCTGAAGTCTATTTGTAGTTAAGTGGCAAGATTCTTCATGCGTGTCTTTGCTCGCCCGAGCCATAGTTGTTGCTAGTTTTCGCACTTGACATCGCCCTCTGTAATCTTAGGCAGTGATGGATATCCCCCTGGGTGAAGTTTTCATCGGTTTTGATGGATCATGAGAACGGAACCTATATATTTTTCATCTGGTCCTTCAGTGCGTATCGGTGCTAGAGTGCGCTTCTTATGCTGCAACTTGATATCCTCGCTCTCGCTAACTACCGAAAAGGACAACTGCTATTAATTCTTCACATATTTGTCAGCTGGCGCGTTGTGTTGACATTCTTTTTCCTGTTTCTACAGGACTACTTAGTCTTGTCATCAGAACTATGTGATGGATGCTTGCAACGTCTGCTGTGTGCTGTGCTCGCATACGTTTGTCACGCCGTCAAGGCGAGAAGGACCGACAGGCTTTGAGCCCACGCATTTGTCCTTTCATAGAGGGGAGGAAAGAGAAAAGTAGAAGGCAGGGAGGTTAACCAGAATAACGTCCGGTTGGCTACCCCACACCGGGGAAGTGGGAAAGGGGAAAACAGTGATCACAGAGACAGAGAGGAGGGAAAGAAAGAAGGAAATTGCGGTGAGTTCGCTGACGCGTGTGGTCTTACAGAAATTGCATTATTGGTCACAGATGGTCGCACAAGCGGGCGATTTGGGTAGTGTTCCGGCAGCACCTGCACAGAAAGCGGCCGATTGTCCAGTTGTCCTTTCATAGATGTACACCAGAAATGCGATGTTAAGACACTACAACGGAAATGATGCATTACACACACACACACCTTAAAGATCACTTTAAACGAGTAAATATATACCTAGACAACCAATACACGTATGTTTGCGAATATTTTAACTTTGGCTTTGTGCAAAAAGCAACTGCGCTTCGGTTAAGCACTTTTAGGTATTTCCCACAATTTGCTCAATATCTTCTACGTATGTTGGCATGCATAGCTACAAGACTTGAAACGAACATCTAGTGCGTGTATTTTATGTGCTGTATCCGTTTTCATGTTTTAAACTTGAGGACTTCGTTGACACCTTCATCTACAACCCAACCATTTTATTACTTTAGTTCAGTATTAAACTCAACAGATAGGAAAATACAAGATGAAAGACCGAGAGGTTAACCAAAATAACTGTCTTATTCGTTCCGTTAATTTCCCATAGTAGCACTACACTCAAACAAAGGAATATTGAAAGGCTCGAACAAAAAAGCGAGGGCAGGTTTACGTACGCAAATAACAAGAACGCATCCATAACGGTCGATGCGCTGTACTTCTTCGAAAACATCGTTGTTTGCTTTAAGTTAACCTTTCTTCTCTTGGTTTTGGCAAGCGCCGAGAGAGAAACTGTCGGCTCACATTCCACCGAGTCTGCTCGCCGAGTCCCATCGAGAGAAGACCTGATGGCGAATGCAAGCCAGGCGCCTACGACAGGACGTAAGACGAACGGCCCCTGAGGTCACAAACCCTTACGAGCAATGGCATCTTTAAGAGCTCCTTGCCGCATTCATCGTCTCCCCGAGCGTTTCCGCATTTACTTATCGCGAGTGCTTCGTTTCGCACCCGCTGCGAAGTCAATAACGTCGAAATAGGCTCACACCGAAGACAACAGTGATAAAAGACGCGCCTTAGGTTCCTCCAACTCGTGGCCGAAAGCACGCGAAAACAACGGGGTTAAATTGAAGACCGGAAACGCCGAGAGCAGGCAACCATTGCGAACGGCATGTGCCATCTCGGTCGTGTCAGGAGAATCTGTCAGAACGACCCATCACGGTGTAGCGCTGAATATGTTTTTTTCCGCAGTCGAAAATGAGAAAATGTGCGTTGCCATGCAACATTCCAAGAATATATATAATACAGCAAGTACTCACAAATCTGAAAGGATCTTACTATGGCATACTGAAAAAAAAAATTTACAATCACGTAAGCTCTGTTTTTCTGCAGCAAGTTTTCAATGAATAAAGTTTGAAGCGCGCGTTTAAAAAAAGAAAGCACTCGGTGGAAGCGTTGTGGAGGGAAGCACAAAACCTTCATGCCTCTATCTGCGACGAAAGCAATGCTCACTTCTTACGTGAAAAGCCTCACTTTGTTTGAGTCTTTGGCATCTGTGCGTCTGGCTTCACGCCTCGGAAACTTTCTTCGCTGCTGTCTGAATGACTAAATTTTTCTTCCTTTCCTCCACTGGCGATCACTCGGCTTCTGAATGTTGAGAGACATCTGCAAAGAGTGTAGCGTAAAAAAAAAGAAAATATTGCAAAGAGTCCTAATGTCCGCAAACGCACATGTGTGGATGTTTGTGGAACGTTAGTGCGGGAACTTCGTATCGCTTTAACTAAAACGGAGTTTCTGGTGGATGGAATCAGAAAGGTGAATATTTGAAAGCTCTGACGCAGCTTTCTGTTTTGTCCTTTAAGACATTCTGCTTTGTTAATATTTACATTTGTTACGAAATGTTTATGAAGAAAAAACAACAGCATTTATTTCTGAGTTGAGTCTCTTATGTACTACTTCTCTTTATGTACAGCTCCATACCCCTATTAATATCTGCAAGTCGATGGTCTAGCCAATGTATATACCCTAGTGCGTATTTACATATTGACGATCGTATAATAAGCTCCGAATACGTGAATGCTCGGGGCCACGTAGCTCCTCATGAGCTGTAGAATAAAAAAAAAGGCAACCTCTCTGATTTTCAGTCCATCATCTTGTGCTCTTTCTATACGGCTGCCTGTGAGTTCGTTTCAGTACGCGTAAAATCCTCCCTAATTCAAGTAGCTTGGGTACAATCATTACTAGAGAGCAATAAGAAAAATTCTTTGAACACTTTGCTATTGTATGAGACACTCAAAGAACTTAAGAAACCAAGCGCAATGAACCACGTAATTGCATTCCAGTGGATACCTGGGCACTGCAATATTCGTGGTAATGCTGCAGCGGACGCAGCTGCGAATCGGGCGCGCAATAACGCGGAGACAACCAATCTTCCTCTATTGCGTAGTGAAGTCCGTCTGCTCCTGAGACAAATTTCTTCGCCTCAGCAAAACTACCTGGTTTGATCAGCAAACTAAAAACTCGGAGTTATACTTTATAGACCCATGTATAAACTTATCAATGCCGCAAAATCTAAGAGACAACAGAAAATTTGAAACATTGGTACACCACCTGCGTCTTGGTACTGCATTTACGAAACACTTCTTGTACAGGATAAAACGTGTCTCTAGTCCGCAGTGTTCTTGTGGCCATCCAGACGAATATGTGCATCATCTTCTCCTCGAGTGCACGAAATACGATCCACAAAGGAGGGTACTGCAAGCAAATTTGTTGATATTAGACAGAAGACCATTCACTCTAAAAAAGATACTTGGCCCATGGCCAACTGTGGGCCTTCAAAAAAGAGCGCTTCTTGCTCTGATAAAGTCTTTAGAGGACACCAACATTTTGGGAAAATATTAGGTATTGGATGATCCGAATACGCTAAATGAGTAACAAAAACGTTGCTCGTGGTTCATAATTCGTTTATGTCGTGATCGCAACTTTTACGCAATATGTATAATTCTGTTCCGTACTTGCAGTGCATTACATGTGTTGTGTGTTTTGGCTGTTCAAGATATCTGACTTTATATATGCGTACGTGGACTGAACTAATGCACAGAACTTTGCGACTAATGTACTGTTGGACTGTATATTTTTTATTCATCCAGTGTTCTACTGAGTGCTATATTTTGTGTCGCTATTCTCCCTTTTTACGCAAATTTGTTTCTTTTGCCAAGTGACAAGGAGTAGCCGGTGACACCATAAAGGCGCCAACCTCTCCTAATATTAATTTTAATAAAAAAAGGTATTGTAGTAGTTTTTCTACTTGCCTCTTTCATGGCCATGAACTGATAATGTGTTATGATATATATATGATTACCTACACGTTCATTTGCCTTGCATAAGGCAGCATCCTCGACAACGAGAAGAGCAGCAACTCCTGTGGCCACAAGTGACAGTTGGAACAGCAGAAAAATTGAGGCATGACCAGTGCATGTGGCAATACTTTATGACTGGCTGTATAATTGGATGATGGTCGTATGATTGAAACATTTTATCTGTAGCCTTTATTCCTCGTTTAAGCTGAGCTCTTACTTCTTATACTTTGTAAGGTATTCCTATTCTTTCGATATGCTCGCCACCTTTCCTTCGCAACCATTTTCTCTCGGCTTTCATTTCTTTTTCTAATGGCTTGGATCCACCGTTAATTGAACTCCCGTTGTGCCAGGAGTCATGACGAGAGCCAGAGAGAACGCACTCTTCGCTTGACCGCTACCGGCCAAGTGTCAGGCGCACCTGGTGACGCGTCGGTCGCAGTAGTTTCACTTCCGGTGCCTCCTATGTCCGCAGCTATAAAAGGATGCGAACAAAGAGGCAGCTTCTGATCCCTTTCCGGGGTACAGCGCGACGGCATAATGAGATGGAGTGAATCTCTTGCACCTCGTGGCTTACGCCGAGTGCAAAAACCGCAACCAGGGCGGACCTGTGCAATGAGGGTAGGGCCAGCAGAAGCGACACTGGCGGCTTCTCTGTGGCAGTGGCCAGACGTCCAGCGTGAAAGAGGGAAATGGGGGTGAGCATTCTGAACGGGCCTCGAGCGCACTTATGCGATACAGCTCACCGTTCTCTTCGCCTGGGACGCGCTGCCCATCAAAGGCCGGCCGCCGCATCAGGGTAACCGGTCGATAGTCTCCCAGCCTATATACCGCTTGGTTCTCGGCACAGCTGCCGGTCCCACGAGGAATCAAAAGCGGAAGGCTGTCTTGCCGCTCCTTTCTTGCAGCGCCCACTTTTTCTACTCCCGGCGCCGGAGTAGGCAGTTTGTCTCGATGCGGAGCCCAGAGATGCGCGCCGACACGTCCCTTGCGTGTTTGCTCATCTGCTCTGGCTGTTGGTTGTCACCTCTTCTTGCCTGCTTTGGGAGGCCTTGTTTTTTGGACGCTTTCGTACGCTTCGGGCCAAACTGATACAGGGGAGGGGACGATGTAGCCTGGGAGGTATGGTTTGCCTAACCGTTACGCCGCCTGGAGCATGAGAAGCTTTGCTTTCTTTTCAACGACATCGCTATGAAATAGCCTGCCGGAGGAGAAATGCCTGAACATTGCTTCTGCAGGCCTTGACTCATTCCCTTAGGACAATAAAAGTGGCTGGTGTGCGGAGCTTATGTAGAATATTTGTTGGCGCCAGGTTGACCTAGAATATTACTAATAAAATTTGATAACCTAACGCATACGGAGACGAAAAAGCTGACTAGAAAACTTGGGGCAGAAAACGAAACTAGCCGTACAGTCAGTCCTTCTGGACACAAACATAAGCGTACTGTCGCCTTTTGTTTAGGAGTGCGAGGCGGGGCGGCGTTTGAAGGGAGGAGCGGCTGATCAGAATATTCCTTGGCATAGGCGCGAAACTCCTGCGCGTAAGGGAAACCTATCAAAAATTCATGCTTCAGCAATAGAACTCGGTAAAGATGACTTGGGTAAAATTTGGCCATTGTGTAGAGCATAGCAGGGCTGTCCCCTCCCATGGCATCCTATGTGCCTGCGTACGCCGCATATCCTTGGGGCTGTCGTCTATGACATTTCGTAAGACCTGGTAAAAAATATTACATTATTTTCACTTCTCATGAGCCTGTGAGAGAGAGAGAGAGAAAAGAATAAATTAAAGGCAGGGAGGTTAACTAGGACTGAACCCGATTGGCTACCCTTCACTGGGGGAAGGTTAAAGGGAAGGGAAAGATTAAGAGGAGAGAAACTCCACTGCGGATACCGCCGACATGTTAACAGTTTTCTGCTCTATATCCAGTGACGGTCACTCAGTCCTGATCACAGACCGTCGCTCAATCCGGTAGCTTTCAAATGTCGCTGCAGCCCTCTTGATGGCAATTGTAGCTTCGGTATGCGAGGCCGTGAACTTCTTGGATTGCCGATGAGCGCTGAAAGAGCTTGATATGGAATTGTACAGAATGAGTCGTAGTGTATAAGCAAACACAACCTGAACCAAAATTTCGTGTTTTTTTTCTTTCTTTTAGAGACGATTTCTTCAGCGCATATATATTCAGTGTCACTGGAGTGATGGGATACCCTGGTATCCAGCTTTTTGTTCTATTTATTGCCTAAAGTACTACGGAGCTGAGAGATGGATGTTCTTGACAACATAATGTAAACATACGGAGGTTTAGCTACGCGAACACATAGAAATATTTGTGTACCGCTTCGTGGAATAAAACAATTGTTGGAAGTTAGCGCTGTGTCCGCGTCTTGCCACTGTCTTTCGTCCCTTTTCGTGCGCTAAAGAATCTCAGTCATGGAATACCAACACGCCCTAAACTACGCTCTTTCACATAAAAAGACTAGAAATGTACCAGCCGTTTGTCTTAATTATTGTACAAGGTTGAATCAGAAATTCATTACATCTATTTTTATTAGCCAAATAAGGCACATACAGCTAACTATACATATACGTACGTTACGCTATTTTCCTACATAGTCCCCACACCGGTTCAGAGATTGGTCTCATCGCAGCACTAAATTTGACGGGTCCCTGTGGCAGAATTCATCCGCCTGACAGTGGAAGCACCGTCGGACTGCTGTGCTGGCTTCATCGTTTCATGCGAATCCTCTTCCTTCCAGAAACTTCTTCAGCCGATCGAAAACGTGGAAATCACTAGGGGCGAACTCCTGACTCTGTGGTGGGTAGCCCAGACTATCCCAGTGAAATGACCGGAGCTTCTCGGTGCTGCTGATTGCCACTCGTGACTTCGCATTGTCATGGAGGATAACCGTGTTGTCCACATCGAGAATACCTCGACGTTTTTGCTTGGTAGCAGCCAGCAGACGTGACAGTGTGGAACAATAACTGTCTGCATTGCTGGGTACACCTTGGGGCACGAAATCTAGCCGGAGTGGTCCACGGCGATCACAGAAGACCATTCACATCACTTCGCCCAACAGATGGCAGTGGGTGAATGTTTTTTTTTTGTCGCAGGCGAACACGGATGTTTCCACACTATGGTCTGCTGCTTCGATTCCGGCACAAAATAATGTATTCACGTTTCATCACCCGTAAGAATGTGGTCCAGGAAACTCACCCTTCTCGGCATAGCGTTGCAGATGATCCAGTGAAGCAATCAGTGGCTTACCTTTCATCATGTTATCCAACAGCTTAGGCACCCACCGACATTAAACCTTCCGTACGGTAAGGACCCGTGAACGATGTCGTAAACACTCCCATATGAAACGCCAAGCTACCGGGAAACGTTCTCGAGGTGCACACGCCTATCCTTATTTACCATTGCATCCACGCGGGAAATGTCGTCAGTCTGCGGCTCACGCGGCCTCTTCGAACTCTTATTTGTAACGCAAGTCTTCACGAATTTTAACGACCTCACAACACCTCCTCCTCACACTTCTTAAAGCGAGACACATTTGCCCATATGTGGGCTGTATTTCCCTGTTTATTTCGATGGGTGTTCGTGCCTTGCTCCGTAGAAAACGAGTATCCCACTTCGTTGCTGGTACGCCGTGAAAGTGTGACGCACAACCACCATCTTCAACAATTGACAACACTGCCGTGCCGCGGAGCTACTGGCAGATAAGGCCGGGACGGTCCAAGAAAAGTCCACCGCTGGAAATGGATATTTTGGCTTCGTATCTACAGCTGTTAGTTGACTAAAAAAGAAACGCTAGAGGCAATGTCTGATTCACCCTCATAATATGTTCGAGTCCTACGCGAGCGATACAAGAACGTAACCGGACCTTTCCTGCTTTGAGGTATTTTTGAACATTTGAACATATGTCATTTTTATAACTTTTACGGAGCATTTTTCGATAGTCAAAGCAGAACTTGAAATGATCTACATTCACTAACGCGCTCAGTTGGCACTCCACAGAAAATGTAAACGTGTTATTATCGTTTGTCTAAGGAATTATATGTTGATTAAGTAGGACAGTTAAGTAGATGTGAATAAACCATGTTCGGGAACAGCAGTTCTATAGGACAGTCAGGTAGATCCTTTCTGTAAATTGGGACAGACTAAAACAAATTCAGTAGGGATTTGGCGGTGCATGCCAGAGAACTGCGTTAACAATACGTCTAATTCTTCTCAGGTCTGGACTCAGGCTGTAAACCGCGTTCATAACATTGCAAACTGTTGTTTAGGAGCTCACTCGACACACGTCCAGCCTCTTCGAAGAGCTAGTGCAGCTGACGAGCGAAGAAGGGAACTCAAGGGTATCGATTTTGTTAATCATGACCACATAAAGCCCATGGACAGTGAAGTCAATAAAGCATGGGGGAATTAGCTGTGCTTGAAATTGAAATGTAGAAAATAATAAGAAAAGGAAAATGAAATAGGACTAAAATATAGCGTGTCGCTGCTCGGAGTTTGTGGGTTTGACTCTTACCGGCGACTTTAATTTCCCTTCTTTTGTGATTTTCGACATTTCAATTCCAGCCATAGCTAATTTCTCTGATGCTTTCCTTGGCGTCATTGTCTGCTGGCTTCATGTGGTCATGACATATATATGTATCATAAGAAGCCAACAAACAAAGACACCAAGGACATCATAAGAGAAATTACTTGTACTTACTAATTGAAATAAGAAATTTTAAATTAATGGAATTGAAAGCGGATGAAATCACACGTCTCCGCATTACGCGTGCGATGCTCTAGTAGCATCAGGTAAATATTGCGGAAAGTGGATGGGAAAACGGAATAGGGGTAGCTTAATTGGTAGAGCATCGCACGCGTAATGCGAAGACGTGAGATCGTTCCCCGCATGCGGCAAGTTTTTTTTTTTCATTCACTTTCAATTCCATTGATTTATAATTTCGTTATTTCAGTTAGTAAGTACAAGTAATTTCCCCTGTGCTGTCCGTGGTGTCTTTCTTTTTTTCTTGGCTTCTTATGATATGATTAATAAAAATCGGGCCCCTCGGTTAACCCCTTTCTTTTCGTTCACACACGCGCGCGCGCACACACACACATACACATGGATATATATATATATATATATATATATATATATATATATATATATATATATATATATATATATACACGTATCTAACTTTACCACGTGTCCGGCTTCCACAGTTTACATACGCTTTTTTCCGCTTTGACACTCGTAATGCTAACAAAATGGAATAATCTACAATACTTCCCTCCTCCTTTTGGCTTTATTCTGCCGCGCCGTTTAACGTAAGCAAGGACTACTGAACTATGGAAGTCTACGTGAAGAAAACTCACGCACATAAAATATATGAAAGCTTTCCTAAGTATCCGTCACAGCTCAGCAAGAAAAATGGCCCTGGAAAATAAACGTGAAAAGGCACTTCCTCGCAAGCGACCGATTCGTGGTCAGTCAAACGCACACACTTTTCATAGGTTAAATGCGTGTGCTGGGAAGCATACATATAAGGTCGACGTTTCAGGTATTGATGTACTGTTGCCAATATTCATGTATTCCGACGAGCACGTGCATGTGCCAAGTATGGAGACAATTCTTTTTGCGCCCCTTTACAGCAATATGCCATTTCAATGTCACTTGTGGAGAATAGCATGCTTGTGTTTTGGCTTTGCCTTATTTAAGAATTCATTCGTCCATGTCGCTTAAATAAAAAGAAACAGTGCTTAACGCTTGCTAGGGACATGCAAAAGTCTAGCATGTTTTTGAATGTATACATGGATAAGAAAAATTGCAAAATATAGTATGTTGAAAACAATTGAGCCTGATAATCGCAGTGATAATCCACGACTTTCTGCGGAAAAAATGAGAGACGGTGAAACATGAAAAGTTATCCCTTAAAGTTGGCAGTGAACAAAGGTTGCCACTAAAAGCTGCCCCTCTATAATGCATCCATGTTAATGCGACAATGTGCAGTGTAAGACGCTGAAAGTTTCTAATGTGACAGTGAGAACGTCTGGTTTGCACGAGCAGCTTTCACTCAAGCACTGTCCGTGCAGGCCTCTATACCCTCTCTCTCTCTCTCTCTCTCTCATTTCCCCCAGAGTAGGATAGCCAACCGGACTCTTGATTGGTTAACGTGCCCCTCTCTCTTTCTAATGTGACACTGTGGCTGTGTGGCACTACGTGACGCGAACACTGATAGTTTTATGTCCTTGATTCTTACGTTACTTAGCGCATTTTGTTTCTGTTCTCTTTTTTGTGTATTTTTTCTGTTCCCTTCTCTGGCACGGTGTAAGCAAAGCAAAACGATATGCTGGCCAATGCGCTAGCTATTGTGCCAATTTTTTATACGCCTCCCATGACTTCACCAAAATGCCCACTGCACAAATTACTGTTCCTTTTTTATCAGCGTTTACACATATATTTATAAAGTAGGTACTGCCGCAACGCATACTTCTACAACAGAGGCATGTAAAAGGGCGTGTCCGATGATAAAAGCAAGGTTGGTTCCAGTCTGGTGCCCCGGGCGCGAAGGCCTGCGGGGCAACGAATAAGCGGACTGCGCAGCTCGAGCTCTCACTAGCCGAGCGGCAGATCCCACCGTTATTCAGCCCCCGGCAGACCGACGAGCGACCTACTAGTTATTAACCACAAGTCAACAAATACTGCAGGACCAACGTCTCGAAAGATCACAATATGCTCCCCCACACAAAGCTCTCAATAAACTCCAGGCAAGGGAGGGGCGCCGCCTGCAAACGAACACATACCCACACTTGTCTCGTCCACACGCAATCTCCCCAGACAGATAAACGTCCCGGACATGTCCCTGGTGTAGCAACCACACAGCGACACTCGCGCACATTACACTCGAATGCACCGACCGTCCGGGCGACGCAATTTCGCCACGAGTCACAGCACACACACTCACTACGTGGTCTTGGGAGGCGAGACTCTCCGAACTGGACCTGGGAAGCCAACCGGCGACCCTCGACCAGGCCCGGCGAGCCGCGATCACCGATGGAGCCCTGTCAGAGGGAACCACCCAGGAATAAACCGCGCAAGGATTTCTGCAATAATAAAGTTCCATCCTCGTCCTACAGTTCGTGCATTTTTTAAAGCGATCATCTATACTCGCAACTCTTACTGACGTTTGTCGTTTTTTAAAGGTTCTAAAACGATTTAAAACGCCTTTTCTATTATTTCACCTAAGCATGAGACCTAAATCATAAATAATGCCCTCTTTCCTTTAAAAAAAAAGATTTTTAAATACTACATAAAATACGACGTAGGTGCTTGTCTGTCGAGCTTAATAAATGGCAACGCCTTGGTTGCGATACTGGACAACATGCACTTTAGCCCTTCCTTATAATAGACACCTGTGGCTTCTCTCTGTCTCTGGGTTCACTTTCATTCTTTTTTATTCTATCTTCTTTTTTGGCTCCCCTTACGCCTCCTACAATGCAGAGTAGCAAACAGGATATTTATCTTCCGGCTAACCTTCCACCATTCGCATCTCATTTATATCTTTCTCCCTTTGAAATTAAACTGATCTTAACCATTAGGACACAATCACACCTCCCATTTTCACCATTCCCCAGCGCAGGGTAGCAAACTGGTTAATCTCTTTGCTTCTAAAGTGAAAAGCTCTGTTTGGCGCTTCCAGCAATTTTCGTGGTTGGTCGGTTGCAGGTCCGTGGTCGGTGGTGGGACTCGACAACTCAGCTCACTCGCTCTCTCTCTCTGTCTAGTTCGTTGGTTTGTTTGTTCTGGTTATTTGCTTGCATCGACAACCATCGTCACTGGTTTCTACACATTTCTCGCTTGATCACTTTCTTTGTCTCTTTTTACCTGAACTGCATGGTCAAATTTCTATCGCTTCTTGTGACCGCTTCTGTTGGGCCGCTTCCATACTTACTGCATAGGCAACGCCATGTGCGGTTATGTTTTAGCGGTCGTTTCCTTACCATCAGAGGCCTCCTAGCAACAACACGTTCACTTCGATCTCACCCTTCGTTCTCGCTGTGTACTTCAGGAAACATTTCACACAAGCAAAAAGAAAAGAAGGAAGCGGTCCCCCTTTAGTCGGACAAACGCATTCGAACAGCAGTCTTACTCGCATTCTTTCTACATTCTTATATACGGGACAAAAGACCTCTGGCGAAGAAATACCGCATTCAAAAGCACCTAAGCGGCTAAGGCTCAAAACCGATGCCCTAAGGTTTCGCCTCTATACCAGCTGGCTGAGCCATCGCACTTCGATTTATCTCTAAGAGCCTCTTGTTGTTGCTGATCGAACGAGGTGAGCCTATCAGTACGACGGGCGTCAGCTTGGCGACTATCAGCGAGTTGCAAGAGAAAAGAAAGTACCAAAGCAAAAATACAAATACAATTATCGATACGAGGATTGCAAAGCTTTTCTCTCGATAAAATTTAGCAGATGCACATTGACCGATGCCAGTTCCTTCTACATTACTTTATCTAAGCACGCGCCATAGCAAAATTTCACATAGAACGAAACCTAATACGCGTATACTAGAAATCGTCCAGACGTTTTAGTTTTGTTCTTCCTATTTACGATAACGCATTTTTCTTTTGTTTCCATATATCTTTTTGTAGAATTCAACCGCTGTGCTTTTTTTATTTATTTAAATAGCGTGTCTTGCGTGTATTGGAGTGTAGCACTATTTGCCTAGTGTATAACCGGGTGTTCTACAGTAAAAAGAAAAAAAAGGAATTAAAAGAAAGATAAACTAGATTAAAATAACTTGTTCGCTATCATAACTACAGATCAATTATCGTTGCCTGCGTTTTCACCCTGTGTTGAGTCGCACAGCTGTTTATGAACGGTTACAAAAAAAATTAACTCGTAGCAAGCATATCTCTTAACCTGCTAAACACATTGCAGAAAACTCATGGATGTCATGCGCCGTTGTTATATTTGTAAAATGGCAATTACGTACGAATTTCCGGAACATGTATTGTTTCTTGTGTCATTTTGTCACGACATCTTCCATGTGGACGCTGATTAACAGTACTTTCGGCAGAGTAGCATGCTACATTCACTGTCGCTTAGAGCTTACAGCCGAGATACTTTATTTCGTAATGAGGCATAATAGTCCTGTATACAAGTCATCGTCTACAAAGACTTAAAGCTCAAATGTTGGTATTTTGATAATTATTGTCGCTATTGCCCCAAGCCGTTTCATATGGCCAATCCGCAAATATATCGCAATGGCGCAGCGCTGGCCCGGGACAGATAGCCGAGGCTCAGGCCGGGATTTTCTCGTAGCATTTAGTAAATATAGTTATAGCATGTAGTTTCAGCAAAACGTGTTCCTAATTCGCGCGTTGGTGGAAATCGACACAAGTGTAATTCAAGCACAGGGCTCACATTCGCCTGAGCGTCGCTTACACAACAAATTATTTAAAACTCGTTTGGACCCCATGCCATTGTCCCACCTGCAGTGTTGACGAACACTTGAATCACATAATTTGCGTATGTAGTGGCTTTTCAACTCTAAGGGCTGTTTTGGTGAACGCGTTTAATGTGCAGCATGGCAAGCGACTGCAGCTGCGGGACGCTCTTGAACCATGAAAGTGCTCGACATCTCAACCGCGCCCCACTAAAACGATTATAACTCTCCAGAGGCATACAGACTAGACAATAAATAATTTTTGTGCTAGTAAGTTTAGTGGTGCATCAGATACCACTATCATGCGGGAAAACATACATAGATACATAGGCGAGAGCGGGAAATTTGTCAATGTCAAACTTATCAGCTTTCGTTATCGTACCAGCTGTCAATCTCAAATACCAGCTTTTGTTATCGAGGCGAGACATTTTTCACTTGGCGCTCATTGCCATGAATGTGGCTGTGCACCTCTTTTTGAGGACACAATGGTCCTTTCACACTGCGGACAGCAGCTTGTAAGGGAAATAATCGAGGCTTTCTATATCAGACGCAAAGGATACGGCTGTATTAGTCGGCCGTCCATCGCCCCGAGTGTGATTGAGTTACGTACCTCCCTAGCACGTGTAAATGATGATAACCACAATAACGCAGTCGTGCATTCATGTACAACGTTTTGGGTGTCGTATCTTTCTTTTCTTCCGCTAATGTTGTTGTTACTGAGAACTTTGTTTATTATATACCTATATTTTTTAAAGCACATAAAAAAACTGCTCGCTTTCCTGTAGAGAAAGACGTACAGCACCATCTCTAACAATAATAAACAGTTACGGTTTTTTTAGAGTAAGCCTCCTTAATTACCAATTGATTTTGCCGTGGGACTATAAAAAAATGTGTTCAACGTGATGTGTGTTGAAAAAAAAAGTATTCTTTGCACCATTCATCACCATTAAAAGAAAATTAGGAGATATAATAATTGATGTTTCAGAAACTTTTTTGTTGTCTATTTAATGGCAAGCACTGTCAACGTCAAACATTTACCTATTGACCCAAAGAATTAGCACTTTGCTCACATAGTGTGCGCTCATCATCTGCCAAAAGAAGCAGGAAAAACAACGTTTACTCATGAATCCTTTGTTTGCACATTGCACAAAGGATGCGTCCATACGCACTTATCCAAACAAGGTGCCTAGCACCCACAGATATGAACGACGCATTCTCGTGGCCACTACATAGCAGTCAAGAAGCTGAACTCACTCAAACTGTGTGCACAATGAATCCCGCCACGGAAATCCTGACAGATTTCACCAGTGACATGCCGCTAAACAGTGACTTCCACCACGCTTTATGTATGCTAACCACCCCCTCCCCCTTCCATTTTCTCAGGCGAAAGTGTTCACCGAGTTTGTAAATTCCACGACCGGACAAATATTGACGATGCTTTTGTTCGCGCCTGCGTTGCTTATGTGTCACTGTCCACTGCATGTACACTACAAAAGTTGCAGACAAGCAATGTTGCTATGCTACAGAGTAGCTCATCTGCGTTTAGGCATTCCTCTAGTAGGAGAATAAAATAGAAATTTCGTTTAGCTTTATGCAGCACGCACAAGTGACATGAACAGGCCGGCTAGACTAAAGTTCCTGCTGGTTAGCGAGCTGGTTAGCGAGATGTCCAGATTAAGAGCACTGCAGGGTCTAGGACAGGAGCGCTAAGAGCATTAGGCAATACAGCTGGCGGGTAAACGGCAGACTGACACGTTAATTATTTTTCCGTACAAGTACATACGTGTACGTGCAAAGCTAATTATCAATCAACGAACCAAAACTCATTATTATGTTTAGATGCAAGGATTCTCGTTAAGTCACGAGAAGCATTCTAATCACAACATTCTTTGTTTTACATGTGTTTGGATGTGATATAGTCGCAGTTAAGAGCCAGCTGCTTCTAAGACCGTATACAGTTCTTGAAAATTAACAATGGGCTCATATAAATCAGTAGGAAAGCGAAGTTGTAAAAGGTACCCCAAAATCTCAATGAAAAATGCTTACTTAATGCCACCAAAGGAAGCCAAACATTTTATTTACAGTTGGATGCAAATTTTGTGGCAATTTAGGCAGTTTTGGAGCATATTAGAGTAATAATGCAATACAATACTTTTTTATACAATACAATACAATGCAATACAATAATTTTTTAATTTTTACTTATTTATAACTAGAGGAAAAGCTGTGGAACTTCACTGCCCCAAATTTTTAGCAGTGAAATCATCGGAGAAAGGTAGCAATGGGAAGATGGTGTACAGTGCTAAGATTTGTACACTCATATATACATACGTGTATGCATATATATCTGAGCGCACATCACATAAGTAACTGGCAACATTGAAAGACCACATAAAAAAATAGGTGAACCCTTCGTTACTGTTAACACTGCAATACTGTAAGCATGGGATAATGTAGTTAATATTTGCGACGTTTTCAATACTGGCGAAAACATCAGAAGACGTGCCTTGACGAAAATTTAAGAAACTGCAATGCCAAACACGATTAACTAACGCTGTATCATTGCGTCCGCAAAGGCTAGCAGGTACATGCGGCTGCATTCTTATTAATATACAGTCCGGGTTTATTGGAGCTGTAAGCATGCGTTGCTAAAAATAGCTACAGGCATGGCGTAGATTCGGCTTCGCTTCCGAACTATACAGGACTGCATATACTGTCAAACATAACGGTGCTACATACACGTGGATCTAGCCTCTCAAAACCGGAAACTGCTACGGCCACGTGTCACGTTTTAACCTGTATGAGATAATTATGCCACGGTGTTACATGCGGCGTAAGCGTGTCTCCTATCTCTAACACTGTTAAAGGGATAGACAAAGCGGCGAGAGAGAGTAAGGTAGCATTTAACCATTATTAAGCGATTGTTGGATATTAGCAAGCGCTACTAAACGTCACCGCTTGCTGGACAAATCAGTCTCTACGATTCACCTCTTTCTTATGTGGGGCTGGTTAGCTACGTTATGCTCATAGGTGTGTTTCGATTATTTAGACTCTTGTTTGCATTCATCTTTGGCACTATGTACTGGCACTTGCACACAGCGCTGTGAGTGTGTGGACAGATGAACGCATACAAAGCAGGAATGCTAACGATAACGGCAGCGTAAATGATTACCAAAGAACAGAAAAGATACCCACCATGCCAATTTTGCATGATACTATGCTGACGCTGCCGAAATTAGACAGTGATGAATGTTCATTATGAAAGTAACTAACGTAACCAAGCGAATTAATGTGTATTCCTACTTCCGTCCAGGGGCCTTGAAAGGCTGCCAGATATGCTTCCCTCTTGCTGCAAGTGATGCCTTAAATCAAATGATGCTGAAAGTTTCTGATAGTGAACTGAACTTGCGTTTTCTTTTTCACAACGTTGTCCCTTTTGCTGACACACAAGCGCTTGGAAATATGGTATTATTATTATTTCGTTTCTTGCTGCGGTTTTCCGCCTCGTAAAGCTGATGTCGCTTATTGACAAATATCGCAGTGCGAAAATGTATATCTAAAAAAAAGTACTTAAGTAAGTAAATAAACGGACGATTACGCATCTCATACTCCATACGTCTGTGAGATCCGTTTCAAAGTGGGATTATCCGTCTCGCCGTGTATGCATAAAAATTACTTCAGAAGTTTATCATAGTCGAGTATAAGGACGAAGGTTTGTTACGGCAGTTTACATAGCATGATATTTATTATGATGTTGATCAATAGTTTGAAAAACACAGGATCCCATCATAAACACATGTAGAAAGGAATTCAAGGCACGTGAAAGAATCATCACTGCAGAATCTTAACCTTGCATACGGTTTGAAGCTGTATGTCGTGATTTATTAAGAACTAATAAACACATGCGTGTATCCAATATCAGCCGTGAAATCCAAGCCCTCTGCGTTCTCAGCGAACATACTTTGTTTATGATCGATAAATATGGCAGCAGAAAACCGTGGAGGAATATTAAAAATGGTTCAAACAACCATTCAGGCCATGCACTCAGGACCTGGCTTCTTTATTTGTGGCCTTGTTGGCGTCCTGCTCCTTTCTTGATGCCGCACGATTACAGTTGTTTTATATCTAGATTACGACTTTTGTATTCCCGATATGAGCAAACGAAATTAACCTCAACTCTTGTACTTAGTTTTATTGATCGCGGCGTAATTCCATAAGACCCGAGCCAGAAGAGCCGGACCCATATTTTCCAGCTACTCAGGGATTAAGCCGTAAGGCTCTGAGTAATCCCTTTCTAACCGCAATTTTTTATGCACCAGTGAGGGCTGCGGTATTATAAGTTATTTACATTTCTTCTTTCGTCCTGTGTTCCTTCAACTTGGCATTTTGATGACAAGGAACCGCTAAAGAAGTGGCATCACGCCAGATTGCTGAGTCATAACTTCCTTTCTTTCTTTCTTTTTCTTCTTTTTGCTACTGCAGGAGCAGCTTTACGTTAGCTTATGTCTCAGCCATGCCGGGAAAGAATGAGCTGATCAGATGAAACGACACGCTCAAGGGAAGTAATGCTCGCTGTGGAGATTTGTGTTCTATGTTGATGAAATGAAAATACTGCCTCTATTCTAACACCGTGTTTTACTTGCGACCATGACCATGGAGAAATCGTACAAACATGTTTGTTATTAAGATAATGGACGATAATGGGTGAATTAAGCTGCACAATAAGTCCGTTTAATTAAGCGTTGGGTTGCACGAAGTACGCTGTTTCCTTCTCTTTTTCTTTTTTTCTTTTTGCTGGCTGAACCATTTCCTGCTATATATTCAAAAGAAAGGCTGATCATCTTTATTTGGTACGGAATTATGCTAAATATATATAACCATAATAACAAAGTACGCTGGTATAACCCACGTTTTCTATTGCTCATAATTTTCTTTTCTTTTTTCTTGGGAGAAGGTTTTCTTCAAAGTTTCTTTAAACTAATTGTTCTATATCATTCTTAAGTTATAAAGGGGCTAAGTGCGGCGCTGTGGCTGAGATGTACGACATAATTGACATAATTTCGCCCATATTGTCACTTACGAAAATAATGGCCCTGCAAGATTTAAAAATATGCCACTATTGCACTATATAGACGCTGACCCTGCGTAGATATAAGGGAAATTTCATTAGCATTTTCTCTGCAATAACCGTTGTGTTCACCAATGTAACTGTTGGTAAACCTTTTCCTGGCTGTGTTCCTCTTCGCGACCTCATTAATTGATAGGCAATCAATACCCGGCTTGATTTTTCTCACACTAGAAAACCGGCTAACACGTTCAAGTAACTTCATTTTTCAGCGAAGAAAGCCTACGCAATCCCCATATCAAAACTGATCGGCATTGTAAAATTGTAAGTCAGAAATACCAAAAATGGGCTAAATTTACACTGATACATTTTAATCGCCATTCGCTCATTCTCACACTCAGTGTGAAAGGAATACCCCGGCGGACTGCACTGTTCATTGCAATTCCACGCTGAAAAGTACTTTATCATTTGATAAATCTGTTTCTAAAGCAAGGCGCACCTACGTGAAGAATTACTTTGACAAGGCTACTTATATTTCCGATGCCCTGTGGTAATTTCTCGAAACTTTGCTCAATGTCCCCTATGCTGCATGGTAGTAAAAGAAGAAAAGATAGAGAAGAAATACAGGAGTTCGGAATGTTACCCAGAAAAGCGACTAGTTCGCTAGCCTACGCTGGGGACGGGGAATAAGGAATTGAAAACAAAGAGAGAGAGAGAGAGAGAGCGTCGAAAGAAAGAGGCGGTGAATATGCGTGCGCAAGAGGGCATCTCTATGAAATAAAACGCGCTCGCATGGGCCTACCGTCCTGAAAAGCAGAAAATCACCTTTAGTGCACCTTGTTGGGCCGAGGTTCGGCGGGAATGGTGTTACGGTAATTTCCGTAGTGTGTGTAGGACAGCGGACGACACAGCTTGTCTTACAATATTACCTACCTGGCGCGGCAGCCTAATGACGCTGCGCTGCTGAGCTCAAGGTCTCGGGTTCGATGAAGGCCGCGCCGGCCGCATTTCGATGTGGGCGAAAGGTGGAAACGCACCTGCACTTAGATGTGGGTGCACGTCACAGAAGCCCTGATGGTGAAAAATAATTAGGACTCCCCCTCAACGGCGGCTTAGTCATAGTGCTGGTACGTACAACACGATGATTTGATAAAGTTTAATTTTTCCAATATTACCTAGGCTTAACTATAGCACCGCCATCTATGAAAGTTTATTAATGGACGCTGTGCCACCGTGAACATTCCGGATTTAAGGTGGGCAAACCTTGTCACGATCATGGTACGGCTTAAGCCTTAGTTATTTGCGCAGAAACAATAGCTTCTTATAGGATAAAATGATCATACAGTGTCTTTGTTCGCCCACAATATGCCCCTCGCAATTTTTTATTCTGATTTCTCCTCCTGGGACCTCTCATGACTAATTCGGAAACATTAGCTCAAAATTATCATCCTGTATAGGAATGCACGCGGAATTCTTCATTTCAGTGCATAATTTTCTTACTTATTTGTTGATTTATTCATTTACATGCTCAAGGCTTGCGCAGAGAAAAGCGGTATTTACGACAACAAACCGACACGACATTTACTTTCTCCATGCACAAAGAGATGTTGCTTTTGGCATCGAACCTTGGTATTAAAAAAAAAGAAAGCATTTAGCACGTTTATAATGTAAGCTCAGTAATAAAAGCTGGCTTGAAAAGCGATTATGCCCCAGAGTTGTCTCCGGGTTTCAGGAGCCTAACAGAAATTAAAATTAAATTCTGGAATATAACCTGCCGAAACCACAACCTGATTATGCTGCAGGTGGGTCGCCGAATTCATTTTGAATACCTGTGGTTCTTCAACATGCACCCAAAGCACAGCGGACGAGCGTTGTTGCGGCTCGGGTCGAACCAGCGACCTCGCACGCAGTAGTGCAATGGCATAACCACTGAGCTACCGCGACGTGTGTCAATACACGTTAGGGAACAAAACAAACAAACGAGTGAAACTTACGCGCGGCAAGCGCCAACCTTATAGTTTTTCATCCGACCCTATAGCGTTGTGCCGTTACTCCTCAGGTTTCATATGAGTGCACAATTAAGTACGAGTTCTCGTGGTTTAATAAGAAAGATGGTTTTACATAATAATAAACTAAAATGATCGTTTTACACGCTATCTTACTAAAGAACAAGCTGATGGGACAGACGAAATGCTGCCAGCTAGAGACATCTTCCCACTGCCTGGGCTCTCCGAGAAAGATGTCAATCCGAAGCCACCACATTTCGGCATTCCCGTGCGCAAAACTGCAAATTTTTCTCCGAGGTAATCATAAGAAACTCGATAGTGGACCGTCTTCCAATCGTCTGAAATATTTGATGGGGATTACACTTGTAAACAAGATGAGGATAGCGGCCCAAGAAGTTTTCAATGTTCCTTTCTGCAGCCACAGGCACCGCATGCAGCATTGTTAGCCATCCAATGTGTGTTGAATAACCTTTCGTGAAGGCCACTCCTAACCACAATGTTTGTGAACGCAATTATAAACGGGGGACAAATATTGCTTTCTATAGAGATAGAGAGACCGATTGCATATATACTAGCAGACATAAAAAATTGAACCGTGCTTGAGCCTCAGGAGCGCTTTCTGTAAGCCCAGAGAACCAAACCATATTGAGGTATTTTTACTCTTTCTTTCAGTAGTTTAACCACTTCTCAAACCACGGGGATTCGTTTACGTATACATTTCGCGCTCTAGGGGGACCTAGTTTGCTGTGATGCGAGCAGTAGACCACGCATCCGCTATCTCTTCAACGATCGTTTGCATAAGGCGCTTCGACTGCCTTCCTGTCTGGTCTTCCGCGCATACTAATACCCAAGGAACTTCTTTCATTTCCTTCGTTTGCGTAATATACTCACAAAAGGAAAAAAAAGAAGAACTGCTTGTAAATTTCGCTAGCAAAGCAGGAACTTTAACATCAAAAAACAATAATAAAAATAGCTTCCCTTGCGAGCATTCGCTGCCATTGCGTAAAAAGGTGGCCGAGCGGAGAGAACGGTGGAGGAATATCTCATAGTCCTCCTAAACAATATTTTTTTTAAGATGAAGACGCAGAATATAAAACTGTTCTTTTATTTTTTCCACTCCGCGTGCAAAAGTGTATAGCTGCGGCGACTTTAGTCAGTTATCAAAGAAAACCAGAAATTTCAGCCTCTTACCAGTTGTAGTGGTCGGTGTAGCCCTGCCAATAAAGCCTACCATACTAGAATAAGAAAACAGAAAAATATATTAAGAAGAGCTCACGTATAGATCCCCTACTGCAGCTGAATCAGCCGCGACCTCTTGCAATATATTTTCTTATATGGAAACATCGTATCAAAATCCTTTCTCAACCTCACGCGGCTATGGGAGTTGCAAAGCTGTTCACTTTATTTTTCCCCTACCCGCCGCGATAGCTCAGCGACTGTGCCGTCGTGTAGCTGAATGCGAGGGCGCGGGCTTATACAGGGTGGCCCACCTAACGTTAGCCAAGTTCTAAAAATAAAATGTAGAATATACGAGGACGCAACCAATGGTATTCTGTCAGCCGTGACGTACCGTACCAGGAGGACTTTTTTTTTTCGCAGCAGAACTATCGATAATTAGAAGAGATTAATTAACGAACTTTTTTCATTACTGAATCGAGGGCGCGAATTTTGATACAAAAAAGTAATAACCTTGTTTTCAAACACCCGATTCAGTTGTTTTCAGTGGGCTGCTTGTCGCGTAATTACTTTTTTGTTTTTTGCGTTATAAAGAAAACGCGCGAAATATCAAAGTAGCCGCATGATTACGCGTCTACGCGGCGCGACGCCAGCGGTGCCCGGTGTTACTCGAAAGAAATTAACTTTGCGCAATGCCTTTGCCCTCCTCCGCAATGCTGCTGCGTACTGCATTGGCTTAGCGTCTCTTGCGGAAAAGGCAGCTCGCAGTTCGTGGTGGTCAACGCCGATACCGATGCCTTGCCGCTTTCACACGGCCGCTGAGAGAGGCATTGAGCAGAGTTATTAATTTTTCCGAGTTACGCCTGGCGTCGCGGCGCACGGACGCGTAATCGTGCGGCTGTTAATCTATCTCGCGCATTTTCTTTATAACGCGGAAAAAATTATCACGCGGGGCATAGCCCACTGAAAACAACTGAATCGGCTGTGTTAAGAGGCAATTATGAATTTTCTATCGAAATTCGCGCCATCAATTTATTCATTAAGGACTTGGTAAATAATCTGACCTAATTATCGGTACTTCAATTATGACCAAGAATCCTCCTGGTGCGCTACGTGACTGTTGACAAAGCACCATTGGCTCCATCCTCGTATATCCTATGTATCATTTTTAAAAGCTTGGCTAACGTTAGTTGGGACACCCTGTTTAACTCCAACATTGTGACCAAGAAATGAGTGCTCGTAAGCGTAGCTGTGTTCTGCGCAATAAAAATAAGTTCCTAAAAAAAGCTAAAATATACAAGGCCGTCTCATACGTATCTCTAAAGGACGCCGACTCCTCAATGGTATATGGCCGTTACATTCAACACATTTTTTTATCTAGTTGATTTGCTTTGCCTGAGCCGTTTGGTATGTGCCACTGCGGCACAAGAGGTGCGACAACCTTGAATGTCACTAGATATGTCTCGCGTTTTCCGTGCGTGCACCTGTCGTCGCCAAACTGGAAAAGGATCATACATCGCTGTCGTCCTCGTGACAGTCCTGCGTGGCAGTCTCACACGGCCTCACACACCCACCACACAACAGTGGGAAGCCTCGCTGTCTATCGCGTCAACTTCCGGGACCAGCTCGATGCGGTCGGGAGAGCACGCCGGGTGGCCGCTGCTCATGGAGTGCGGGACTGAGGGCTCCACCCGCGTCCAGGGCTCGCCGAAGGATCCTGCGGTTTCCCTTTATTTTTTTTAATGTTTGCTCCCTCTCTCCCTCTCTCTCTCTCTCTCTCTCTCTCTCTCACACACACACACACACACACACACACACACACACACACACACACACACACGCGCACGCGCACGCGCACGCACGCACGCACGCACGCACGCACGCACGAACGCACACACACACGCACACGCACACACACGCACACGCACACGCACGCGCGCACGCACGCACGCACGCACGCACGCACGCACGCACGCACGCACGCGCACGCGCGCGCGCGCGCGCACTGTGCATCCGCCTGATTTTGTGTTTGCATTACGGTATGACTTGATGGCGATGTGATGCATAAAAATAAGAATTGCATGCCAATATAGTAGTGAAGACATAGTATAGTAGTGGATACACATGAACATTGCGCCAGATTTCCCGTTGAACAGGATGAAAAAAAAATGTATGCATCGTTGTTGGTTGTGAGACATTTATTTAACCATTTCACTAAAGCTTCGCTTCACATCGATTTCGACACGTACGGTTGAAACTGAATGTTTATTTTATGTAGTTTACTAGCTCGGTAATGAATAACAACTATGTAAAATAAATTATAAGTAGGTATATTTGTCCACCTGCTTCCAGCTTTGGTCAGCAGTGGGTATTTCGTCACTTGTAATGTTAGCAGTCGACGCCTTTTGTTAAGTGTGACTGATGCTGCTCGAGTATCGCTCCGAAATGAAATTATGTGCTTGTTAACTAAAATAGACGTAATATCACGTTGCTGTCAGATGTCGTGCCTCAAGTGAGATGCAACGTTAATTTTAATTTGTTCTTCTATTGGTCCTTTCGTCTTCGTCCACCAGAAATTGTATGTTTCGTTCCAGTGTCTCGAGCTGCGTGTGATCGTGAGCTCGCGACTATTCGAAATTAGCGGACACTCAAGTAAAACCAGATTTTTCTTTAAGCAAGCCCTTCAAGTGTGCTATATATGCTTTCTTTTTCAATATGCTGCACTGCATTAAAAATTTTCTTTCAGAATTGAAAAGCCACTGCTGATATTACCAAAAAAGATTTAAAAAGACACTGAGTTCTTTTCAGCAACATGACGCTTCAAACATCGCCAAAAACACGTTCGCTGAAAGAACGTAAGGGGATTGCAGCCCTAAGAGACTGAGCCAAGAAAATAGATACAAAGAACCTTACACTTACGTTTAAAAGGAAACTATATGGTACCTAAGCGGCCTAACCATTCCAGAGTAACAACCCCAGAGCTTATCTCAGTGTAGGTGAGGAGCTTTCACATAGTTCATGCTTGTTAACTTACAAGTTTATTGTGAGTTTACCAGCAAGATCATCATTCACACAGGAAATATATTAATTGCGAAATCTGCAAGCGAAGCAGTGTTTGTATATGGACGATCAAACCAAAAGTGTCAAAGGCGTAGTCAGGTGGCTTTTAGTGCCACCTTTTGCCTTGGCACCAAGACAAACCGCTCTTGAGCGTTGTTTTGTCAATAAAAAAAAAATAACGACGCATTCGGGTAGTCCATCTGTCGGTGACGGAAACAAATCACAGACCACTCCAGTTCATTAACTATTCTTTAGTGCACAGTCAATAGTAAGACTATTCCAAACTTCTTATCTATTCACCTCTTACGCGTCTTAGCTGAGATACACTCAGATCAAAATACATGGCGCCAAAAGTTTTTTCTTATTTCTTCGATACTGCCTGCACACAAAATCTACTGTATTTATTTATATAGAGCTATATTGTAACCCTGTGTGAACTAAAAGATAATTAATGCAGCTAGTTATGGAGAAGTGGCCAAGGTACTAGTAGAAGTTCTTATCTGACGCTCATAGTATGCAGGAAGTACGTAATTTTTTGCCCGCTCTTAATCTTATTTTTATTTTCGCACGATTATTTTCTAGCCCAGTCACTTTACACGACGCTCACCAGTGCTGCTTGAGTTTTAAACTAAGCTGTCATCCTCGTCTTCCATCCTGTGTTGAAGGAAGTACGGAATGGAAGCCTGACGCTCGGAGCCTCTTCGGCATTATAGAGATCTCCGAGAAGACAGTATGCATCTCTTCTAGATCTGTATGCGCCGCAAGTTTTGTCAAAGGTATTAAGAATGCTTGTAAGAACGACCTCTATATAGGGTTGTCGAAACGTCTGCTGACACTTCTCTCGGTGTCTTGGTACAAGCTGTTCAGGTGGCCTGTAAATGTGAAGTTTTCAAGAACACTCTGGCATCGTTTACTTAAGACCTTTCAATTTTCTTTTTCTTTTTGAATGACTATGTGAAGCAAAGGCAATTGTCTTAAGGCCGATAGGCGCTTGGAAGTATGAAAATTTTGAAAATACGTAGAATAAGTTGGAGACATGATCACAGGCTTAGCTGCTTTTAAGGGCACTTTGGAACTTGCCGATCTAGTAGTATTTTCTGGCGCAGCAGCTTGAAAATGCTGAAACTGTACTGTTCATTGAGCGTTGTGGGTTGTTTTTCATTTTTTTTACAACTCAGGTTGCCAGATGGCACATTAGACTTAAATAGATGCGTCTAGTTCTTCTTCCTAAAGGTGCATAAGTGACTCGGTAGCGTGTGGGCTAGTCTGTACGTATCGCGGTACCTCTAAGCAGTTTCGTGGGTCGGACGTTTGTCCCTGGACGCAACAACAATAGACTTCAAGCATCCGCAGCAGACGCGAAGGCACTTCGCATGGGCTTCAATTTCATTACATTTGGGCTTTTCGCATGGTCTGATGTCGCAGCCCCAGGCTACGCCGTCATAGATTATGTATCACTATAGTTTAGCCTATTGTCCCGCGACAGCGCCAACATAAGCTCCTAACGGCATATAAATTTATACAGTCTAAGTCTAGGAACTAAAATCTAATTTTCGGCTTTCCAGTATGAGTCAAGCACTCTAAAGGGCTAATAATTCAGAGGCAGAATTCGTTAGTGAGAGCTATAGCGTATACTTGCTGCAGGGCGCGAAGCATATGTTTAAGGAGGAAAAAGGAGCAGTTTAATAGGCAGTGGCTCTGCAGACAGGTTAAGGATAACCGAAGCGCGAATTATATGGCCTAACTAAGAAATCCAACAGCTAGACTGAGCACAAATACTACATGGTCAGATGAAAGTATTTTAAAGCAGGTCACTAAATGAAGTAATGAAGGAAAAAAATTCTCTACTCGGAACGCACAGACCCGGGAAGGATAACTTCTTTAAACTTTAGGATGACATTTTTTAGCGAAGATTGTTGAGGTAAAGTTAGCAAGTCGCTACAACTACAACTACACTTTCCCGCTGGCTTCGCTCACACAGCAAAGAAGTCGCAAGCGGAGCCATATCCGCGCCCTGGGCAGTTTCTCTCAATTTCTTATCCTGCGGCGAAAAATCGCTAATTTTCTTTCCAAGAACATCATAGGCGAGATGCAGCTGCTGTATTGCTAACAGCAGCTACGATGAAACTGCGACATACACGATTGGTTTTCTTGGTCCCTTTTTATTACTTTTACACCATAGCGTTGTCTTATTGTTGCTCCTGCCAAACGGATTCATGCCCATAGCGGAAAACATAATATTAGATTGGTTAAGTTCACCTGATTGTTCTGCGAATATCACTTGTAGCCAATAATATGTAAATTGAACGAAGAGCGCTGAGTCCTTGTGTTCCAGTCTTCTTTGGTTATTTATTCATTAACCATTTATTACTCGTTCTTCTATATATTAATATGGGCGAGAAAAAATATTGCAGAGTGTCCCAATATCAATTAGATAAGCGAACGGGAGATCAAAGCTGAATTTCAAGTCTGACGTGAAATCATACATTTTGTCATCGTTAGTTCGAGGTGCTTAGTTGTCTAACGCACACAACCGTATTTTTCACTTAAAGAACACACCCTTTCACTGTTTCTCGTGCAAATCGAATGAACTAAATTCCCGTCTGTGCGGTATTTTCTTCGGTGTTCCTGTGTTGTGTAATACTCATTAATAAAAATTCGGGTTATTCTATAGAGCCATCTAGAATGGTTTGCGTGTTTTCTTATTAGCGCAGTGAAATATAATCAGGCGCTGAGAAAAACGTGCAGTTTAGAAAATTCAGCGCAATGAACTTTACGCTTAAGCGGTAATTGATCGCGGCTTGATTCAGCCTGAACAACACGAAACTATTCAGCTGCAGTCACGCTGAATGAGTGGGAACTGCGCAGCTTCTATGTTTACGGTGTTTTCTGTGGCTCTTTCGTTAGGTACTGATCAGAAGAAAAAAAAATAAACTTCTTGCTCAACTCAGCTAACTCTGATGTCCTTGCAAAGTACGACAACCCCGCTTCGGTAGCAATGTGAAGTTGGACAAGCTGGCGTTGTACTGTCAGCGCCTTTTTCGAATATGAACGCTGCCTCGCCACGCATACGCCTGGGAGACTTTGTCTTCACAAACAATAGTCACGTTTAAACGAGTTAAAAGGCTCATTGTCAAGCGGAGGAGGAGAAGGAGAGGAGGGGAGTGGAGGGAAGAAGGAGGTAGGTGCTAGCTATATATGTGCTGTCAAGCGGAGAAGCACTTCTTCAACGAGCGTTCATTCTTATGCTCTAACAACGGGAAATATTTTCCTACGTAATTTTTTTATTGCAGCTCAACTTTCCGCGTGATGGAGAGATGGTCCTCTTGTTGGTGCTTTTAGACAGCGGGTTTGTAACAGGATTAGGTAAATGTAAATTCAGTAATGAAGTGGAGCTTCGAAAGCTTGTGACGAATTGCAATGCGGGACACCTAGAGCCGGGTCATACGAAGCGTTAGTTTAAGAAGTCTCGCGAGGTTCTCAAAGTGGCCGGGGACCTCGGCGCTTCGTCAATGATAGAATATGCGGGGACATGGCTGCAGTGAAAGCGTGGGACCTTATAGATTTGCTGTACAGTCGTTTCAAGGCAGCGTGCTGCGCCTACAACATGTTGGAAGGACTCAAAAGAGGAAGAGAGAGAGGATGCAGCAACATCAAAACCAAAATTGCATTTTATCGTTGTGACACCCGCCGTAGTTGCTCAGTGGCTATGGTGTTAGGCTGCTGAGCACGAGGTCGCGGGATCGAATCCCGGCCATGGCGGCCGCATTTCGATGGGGGCGAAATGCGAAAACACCCGTGTACTTAGATTTAGGTGCACGTTAAAGAACCCCAGGTGGTCGAAATTTCCGGAGTCCTCCACTACGGTGTGCCTCATAATCAGAAAGTGGTTTTGGCACGTAAAACCCCATAGTTTTTTTTTTTATCGTCGTGACACAGGGTATAGCGCGCATGCCGCACGTGACTGGATTTGGGGCTAACAGACCACGATCTCAAGCGGTATATATATATATATATATATATATATATATATATATATATATATATATATATATATATATATATACCTCGGCAAAGCTTCAATACCTTTGCCGAAACCAACAGTGTGGCTATACGGGGTGTTTCACGTAACTTGAACCAAGGATACTTAAAAAGTGGTTAACCCTAGCTGAATGAAACAAATGACATATAGTTTGCCGTCACGTGGCGCTCCTTATAGTATCTTCTATATTTCGCCTAATTAATTAATTAACTGAGATAAATTAAGCAACGTGTTTAATATTCCTTTTATGACCAAATGAGTTTCGTTGCATTGAAGACGGGTTGCAGAAACGACCGGTACAAATTTTTGTGGCGACTTACATGCTGCCTGGCGATATTTCTCGGCGTTTAAAGAAAACTAGTGAAATATAATATAAAGCAACGTGACTGCGTTTGTGCGCTATCGTATTGCAGCGCTCTCAACCGTGCGTCGAGCCTATTGCTTATCAGGGACGACGGCGCTTGGTTTCCCTAGGCTGCCGTCAAAGATGCCGACGCGCTGTGAAGTCGATGACTAGAGCCGCGACAGCTCACTTGCCATTGTCCGTGGGCATGGTTCTTTTGCACGAAGCACGGTTACGAGCGCTGCAGTACGATAGCTCATGAGCGCAGTCAAGTCATTTTAATTCATATTTAGGGAGCTTTCCTTAAACACCAAGAAAAATCACCACAAAGCACGTACGTTGCCACAACAAATTGGATCGGCCCTCTATGGACCCACTCTACAACGTAACGAAACGCACTTGGCCCTAAAGTGAAAATTAGAAATGTTCAATAATTGATCGTAGTAAATGAACTAATTAGGCGGAATATATAAAAAAAAATACTCTAAGGAGCGACACATCACGGCAAACTGTATGCCGTTGGTTTCGTTAGGTGCGCCTAACCACTTTTTTAAAAATCCTTGGTTCAAGTTGCATGAAACACCCTGTATATATCTGCCTGAAGCAGAACAGATAACGAAGGCAGGGAAGTTACCGAGTCCCGCTTTTCGACGAGGTCAGCTGCAACGCACTCAGCTGCTGCCGAATTCCATGGCACTGGACGCAACCTCAGACGAACGCCGTTAAGTGGGAGGCCCTACAAGCACCACCTTGAGGAGGAGACCAACGTGCCCCCTCACGGTAAACTGCGCAAAGTTTGCCGGCCGCACACAAACCCTACGTCGGAACTAATTTGGCCAGCTGCGCGCTAATGAGCCCCGAGGAACAAGCGCATCACCTGATCCCGCCCGCTTTCTCTTCAGCGGAAAACTTTTAGGCCGCGTTCGCTACACCGTGAGCGCTCTGAGCGCTGCCTTCACTCGCGTCCGACTAAGCGTAAAGCGAGAATTTATGCAAAACATTGTCGCCTCGCTCTTTATGCTGTGCTTGATTTTCCAAGTGTGCATTTTATTTGTGGTCGTTTTCACTTGAAGAGTTTAAGGAGATTTGCGCCGGGAACAAAGCGCGTCTAAATCACACACACAAAAAAAGAAAGAAAAAAGAGAGAAAGAAACGCCATTTGTGGGTGCCTTTTTTCACCTTATAATTTCAAGAATGAGCTTGCTGCGGCGTTGGCCGGAAAGATAACTGGTGTTCTTTTTATTTTAAGCCTTCAAGATATAAGTCATTCTTTTTTTTTTTTTTTTGCAGCGTCCTATGCGGTGGTCAGTGCCTGCTTGCATCTGCTTATCTATGCAATTTGCGTTTTGACGTGCCATATAATAACTTTTCACTGCGGCAGAGTTTATAGCGTTTATGACCCCCCATCCCGTAATATGACTCGTGCACGTTCAAGCAATATTATGTATATCCTAAGCAAGAAAAGAAAATGAATGAGAACACCCACAAATATAGGGGCTGCTTTGTATTGCACCGCTCCGTAGTTCCTCGGCAAAGAAGCTTAGAAGCCCTCAACAGCACTAAAATCTTGCATTTGGCTGAATGAAAAGCAATTGTTGCGTTCAAGGAGGTCTGTAATAGGCTCAGTGAAAAAAAATTGGGTTTTGTAATGCGAGCGGTCACGCATGAAACAATTCGAAGAAATTCGTGTTTTCTGTACCGAAGCTGGAAGAAGCGCAGTGATTGCAATTCGCCGTAAGTGACGCCGAACCAGCACTGTCTATGACCCGAGTCGATGAGTCAGCTGGATTCCTCTCACGCGTAGCGTATGCCGTTCGAGGCTGCATTTCCAAAACGCAAGGGAAAAAAATTAAGACAGCTTTTAGCGCACCGCGTGCGAGTTTAGAATTGAGATCCCGCCCACCATATCATGTAACTGATCAGCACACCACTAGGGGTGTAATTTTATCTTCTAGAAGGCCATTCTTTTGGTGGATGCTAACATAAATAAATAAATTGGAACTTGTTTGCCCGGAAACACCAACAAAGACAATGCTGCAGGTGACCAGGAAGAAAGATCTTTAAGACAGCTTGAGGAGACCTGGCCACCACAACGCTGAGCAGCACACGGACAATTGGTGAAGAGTGCAATTACAAGACAACACACAATGCAATGTAACAACCTTTTATCTTGCAAGTTCTATAAATTAGATATCTGCTTAGAAATAGGGAGAAAATACAACTTCGAATCAGACATGGGGTCGTAACAGATACATAAACAACACAACATTATAGATTACTTTAAATAGTTCAATGCACAGGGGAAAAAGGAATTATATCACAGGCTGACATAATTTCTCTGCTAGTGGGCTACTATTTGTAAATATGCTTCTCAGTTGGCTAAATGAATTATTAGTCAAGTCAATGTATTTCTGATTGTACATTGTACGCAATATTCTGGGCAAGAAGAACTGCAGCCTTTGTTTACCATAATTTGTGCGACATACTGAAACGTTCCATAGTTCCGGTTTTCGTGTATTTTGTGTGGTTACGTTTTCTACTAGCTTGACTAGCTTAATTAATACGTCATCATCATTTGCTATTGCGAGTTTTTACTGTCGGCGTAGTTTATAATTGTGCATTGAATGAAGCGGAATAAGATTATGCTTCTGTAAAGGCCCGCTGTGTGCGCAAGGAAAGGAGCTTTGCATACTAGGCAGACTGTTCTCATTTTTTAACATGTAATTCTATTCAGGTTTTCGCGTCTTGTAGTTGCCCAGACAAGTAGTCCATAGTTAATTTGGGGGAGAAAGAGGGCATTCTAAAGCAATATGTTCAATTATATAGGAAAATAAAAAGAGTCGCGACCCACTATGCCCACGATTTTAGACAATTTACCGACAATATACTTAACATGGTCATCCCAAATAGTCATGTGTTCGCCAAAAAATACTCCCAGCGTATTTGCAAATGGCACTAAACCTATCTCACTGACACTTAGCTTAATCGGAGGGAGCTTAACAGACTTGCTGCGTGGATGGAAGAGGATGGCTTTTGTTTTAGTCACGTTAATATTTGGGTAGTTATGAGTTGCCCAGTCATTTATTTTCGTTAGTGAATTATTAGCTCTTAGTAATAAGTCAGCACCTGAGCTACCGGCAATAAACAAACTCGTGCCATCCGCGTATACTATGTATTTAGCAGCCATATATACACTAGTTATTTCTTTCATGTAAAGCGTAAAAAAGGGGTAACAAGACACTACCCTGAGGAATGCCCATTGTGGTGATGCCCAAACTACTTTGATAATATCTAACATATTTTATATAGTGTTTTAGTGCACCAACGTTTTCTCGCGCATGCACGAAAGGACAGACACAAGCGCTTTCCACAGCTGTTGCAATTTAGCACTTGTTTGTGTCCCTTTCTGTGTCCGTGTGTATAAGTTTCCGGACTAGAACACTATATCAAAGATGTCGCACCAACAAGGCAGGAGGTCAATTCTTGCTCAATCTCACCATGCGTTCTGAGCGAAATGAGCTAAAGGTAATATTAATACATGTTGCCTTATGGTACATAGCATTGCTCTTAAGCTTGAGCGCTCTTCTTCGACACACGTCAACAGCCATGCTAGCAAAGACCGGGGATATCTGTCATTTGCGTTCCCTTATTTGTACGTACAGATTAAATCGCTAGCGCGTCGCACCATCAGACTGCACAGATTGTTCGGATTGAGGAGTCAACAAACACAGTGCTAGCGTTTTCCTTTAATTAAAGCTACTACTAAGACAAGCGTGTAACTCGTTGTAGAGAACAACGCTGCGAATTAAACACGCTTCGTAAACAATTTGTAGGCCCACTTTCTCTGCTAACTTCATGGAAGGTTCCTATAAGTGGACCCCGGTGTTTCCCGCCGCCTTGGTCCAAAGTTCACACCGATATGTTCGTTGATATTTTTAATTCATCTACGAACCTCCCGCCCTCTACATCTCCAGGTGCCAACCGAAAAATAGCGTGTAAATTTAAAATCACTAGGTGCTTTTAAAAAAATTCGGATGTAGCTACGAAATTGAGAAATTTTACCTCTATATTTGTTAGGCCACGTTACGAGTTGCAAGAGACCATTCACTTAGAGCATGTTTCATTTTAAATGACTAAGCTATAATTATAATAGTTTGCCTACATTGGCATAATCTACTCGGTAAAAATGTACATGTAGTTTCAATGAGGCAATCTTCAGAGCGCTTCTGCATCTTCTTTCATCGTTGTTTCCTTCTGCGCAGCGGGACATATGTTTCACCTCGTTTTCACATACTCGCAAGTCAGTCGTACAAAACAACATTTGAAAGTACTATTGTTCTAGAGACAGTCACATAGATAGCATAAGAGAGAGATTGAAGTGAAAATATTTTGCGCACTACAAAAGGGACAATGAAAGGCGCTACTAAATCGCAACAGCAGTCCGCAAGGCACCAGAAGGGGAAGGCACGCCCTGTTTACTTTCGTAAAGTAAACAGAAAGAGTTGAATACATTAAAATACAGGCACACTTGAAGAAGAAGAAGAAAAAAAAACGAAGAAGAAAGAAAGCGAGGTTTCAAACAGTTCCACGCTGTCGTATACAGGGATTGCGACCCGCCGTTTCCGGCGGGTAGCACTGTACACGTGAACGCTTCCGTGCAGCGGACATGTATCTGCGCTGCGAGAAATGTAGGGAGCGCACCCAGGAAAAGAAGATTACGGGCGCTGAAGGAAAACCACAGGTACCACTCTCGCAAGTAACGGCACAAGTGAAAAGACGCCGAGCTCGTCGCACTGCCTGCTGGGTATACATGCGAATAAAGTAGAAGTGTTCGTAATAGACGCGCTTACGCAAAATAACAGTGGCAGAACTGGACGAGAATATGAGAATTCCGTCGCGAACATTCTACGCTTGAGCAGCGCGCATTCACAGCAACAGTGCCAGTAGCATAACTCGCGTGTAAACAACACAAGTTCCTGTTTTCAATACGGCAAAGCAGTTTTCTACACAGTGATGCGACCTTCCGAATGAAGTTGGATTGGATTTTCCATTCGCTGGAAAATTGCGTAAGAAATGCTTGCGACACAGGCAGCAATTTCTTGCGAGCGATCGTATTTTTTGTTTGGCGCCACAGGTCATGCGAAAACCTTTGTGTGGGCCGTCTTCAAGGGTTCGCTGACTGGTTTGGATACTATGCGCCCACTTCAGTTCCGCGCAGGTGGCATATAAGATAGAGTGAAACGCTAATTGTCGTTTTTTTCCGGAGTAAGTAAAAAAGGCGTTATATGAGAGAGCTCAACTGCGGTACTTTCCCATGCCTCAGAAACCCAAAATGCAACTGGTAACTCCATGTTTCGGGTGCGAAGAGTGGCCAAATAAAACGTTGAACTGCTAATGTAAGCGCTAACTTTATGACCTTACATATGCCGCGGCCATTATACCCGTCATCATGTCGAGGTCTAAAAAATGCAGATTGAATTTTACAACGCACATGTAGGAAGCTATGTGATGTGATGCTTTAGCGAAGCGGATAATTACGTGCTATACAAGTAAATGCGAATATAGCAAATCAATTCTACGGAAGCCCGCAAGGAGGGGGAAGCTTCATGTCGGATGTATGACAATTCTTTTGTTTCTGTCCATTTTTCTCCGCCTTACGGGTTTACGCAGGACTGTTTTGCCACATTCATTGTTCCTGTGCTTCGAGTTGTCGAATAATTCGTCATCACTCTACGTTCTGCTAGCTTATTGGTTAGCGAAGATGGTAGAGCGACCACTCCGGAAAAACGTTGGTCCCGGGTTTGAATCCCGGACCAGGATGTATTTTTCTTCAACTGCGAAGCTTCCTTTCTGAGAAACCCGCCTCGGTCATCTTTGCAGTTTCGTGCTACAGCTGTATGAATGACATTTTTTTTTCTCTCCTTCAGGAGCTGAATTCGAAGGTGCAATAGTATTTATGGTAATCCAAACTACCTGTAAGTTAATGTAATATTTATGCCTACTTACCGCAACGCAACGTTATTGTAATCGAATGTTTATGTTTATTCTCCACACCGTTAGTAGGTTGTGCTGAAGTGCAAGTTCCAAATAAGGCGAATGCACAGTGTAATACGTCAACGTAGTGCTGCCACAAGGCCATAAGGGATACCTGATGCTTGTCGAAGGAAGAATGGCGAATACAGACGTATGTAGAGAGATAGATGGAGGAGCGGTTAAATGAAAACTAGAAATAGTTGCTGACAAAAGAAAAGTATCGCCGTAAAGAACATGGCATCACAAAAAAAAAAAGAACGTTGGAATATACGGGCAATTTATGTCGAGGCGCTCCCACGAAATATGGCGCGAGCAGCCACGATAGCGGCTCAAGTCACGAGTGAGTTGCATCGAATAAACGTGAAATTCTCGGATAATGATTTACATGACGAGTCATTGTTCTTATATCTTTAGGGGGGGAAGGGGGAGGGGGCAAGACACGATTTCAGAGATTTAACTTTAGTATGGTGCATTATAATTTTTTTTTCTCGTACATTGATTATCCTTGTTTGCAATATAAGCACCATCCTGTACGTTGACCATGAATAGCATAATAAAGATGGATGTATATGTAGACGTCAGCGAATACAGTATTAATGTTTATTGGGTTGACGGCTAGTAGTAACACTTTGATTTTGATCGGAGAAAAAGGTGAGCAGGACATCGAGACCTTGTGATCCTAATATTAGGAGCCACCTACTCTGCGGACAAAACGGGTCAAGTTGCAATATCTTTGTTGTGGGGGCACCATGCACTAGCTGTCGATGCGTAAATATTGTATATAAATCTTGTTTTGACGTCTCCCCATAACAATATTATAATATTTGTCCTCATGTTGTTGTTTCTTTATTGTTGTATCTCATTTATTTTATTAATCGTTGTATTCCGAATGTCCTCGTGGAAGCATAGAATGAGATTAATGTAAGGAGGTGGTTTTTCGATGTTATATGAATTGCGTCAGGATTATTCGTTGGTATTTCTAGGCAAGGGAAATTGGCAGTGAAGAGCAAGGATAGTAGAGAGGATGCCAGGTTGTCATTCTCTAGGAAAGTAACAAAAAGCAGAAACATTCATGGAGATATGTTCAATTTTCTGCGTCCTCACACCTCAGGCAGCGGACCACCGCCACTGCCCGTCGACTTCCATTATATCCTCCACAATTTCCAAGTGCCTTGTACATCATTTCGCAGCGCAGCTACGAGCACGGGCTGTACTTAACGTTTTTACCTACCTTCAGTAAAAAATGCTGGGGTGGCACACAAGATGGGTTGAGGGGTTTCGGTGTAGAGAAGGAGGGAAAGCGGCCAGGATTGGTGGTGAAAGATGAAATTTAGCTGTTCAGTGTGAAGCTTTGCCGGAGCTGAAAGTATAATTAACGGTGATTTGTCTTGAACATAGAGACACTTACGCCGTCTTTGACCTCCATGCGAAAGCAGTGCCCATATACATCTTTGGTCATGGCGTTAGGGTTGCGTTCTCCTCCTTACCGGTGTGCTTCAATTTAGAGGGAGCAATCAGCATTGGAACTGGAGCTTTGTTGCCGTCAGCGTTCTTCGCTTTCCAGTGCTTTTTTTTGTGTAGTGATGATGGCATAGGAGTTCTCAAGGCGTAAGGGCCAATAATGACCAAAGAACGCCTTTACTCAAGGTGTTAAGTATGTTGGGCAAGAGCTGTTGTTTTGTATGGGCACCGTTCTGTATATTGGTCTATCGCAGTTGCCTTCCCTCGGCGCTATTGCTATTTCTAGACTCAGAGTTGTCCATTCAGTTTGTGTTGAGCAGTCCAGTCATATAGAAGTGCACATAAAGATACGCTGTCGTTATCTTTAAAAAGAAGTTTGGTAGCAGAATACACTCCGGTAACACGTGAAGGCGAAACCCAGCTGCACACTCGGTAATGCGCCTCCTCGCATCGACGTGTTGCTGCTTTCGCAGTTCGGCTTCTTGGGCTCGTTTTCGACGCTTAGCTGCGGCTTCGCGTGCTCGTGTAGCGGGGGCAGACTCGCACCAGCGACGTTTCTCTTCGACTTCACGTCGAATCCTCTATGCAAGGGATTGAAATGCATGCTGTTCTCTGTGTTGTATGGCTGATTTCAATGAATGTGTGCACTGTTCGCTTCAGTTTGCTTAGCGCTTGTAGCCTCAACCTTACGGGGTATGTGCCATTGAGAAAGTATGTTTTTTTTTTTGTACCACTCGACTAGACGCCGCGTTCATGTACGTTGTATGCGTGATTCCAGCGAATGTACGCACTATATATATACGCTTCAATTTGTTGAGTGCTTGTAGCCTCCGAATTACGAGAGTTTTGGTATCATTGCACCGGACGACGCGTTCTTTTTCAAGGCCATCTGGGGCATGAGCCACTGAAGGCCCTCGCCTTATTAGCGGGTGAAATCCTGGTGATGAGATTCGTTTTTCGATAATGGGTTCTGTGCCGCGCATGGTTACCTCGTAAAGTCTTTCTAGAATAGTCTCTGTGGTCATATTAGATGCATAATGACATTCGGTGACGTCGACGTTTTTCCGTTTAGGTCAAATTTGAAAGCCTTCAGTATTCTGGCATGGCCTGATTAAGAGCTGGCACAGGAAATTAATAGGCCGTTCGAGGATCTCCGAGCGATAAGAATTGTCTTTTGCAATCAATAAGCGTCAGCTCTTGCAGTGCACTGCCTAATTAAAGCCTCAGGCGAGCGAAATAGGGCATAAGTTCGGTTCTTTGATACACCCTTGAAACTGGTTTCATAATAGGCACGGAACAGTGCAATACAATAGGGATCAAGAATAAGAGAGACATACACAGCGCTCCAACTAGCCCACCAACGTGCCATAGCGAAGTTCATGAAACTGTTTGCCACGCGGAGAATGATGCAGGGATTTCCAAATGGCAGACGTAAGAAACACTATGCAATAAACCTACGCTATAGTGTTGTTATGTGACTGGACTTCGTGTTTCTATGTTCTAATCATTCTTTTTATTTGATATGACTTTCAGTGACTTATTTCTGAGTTGACTTAAGTTTGAGTGGGATTTTGTGCGTTTATTTAGTGTGTGTGGCCGTCATTATATTCATTTTTATGTGGAAAGAAGTGGTTGGCGCCAATTAAGGGTGCGAATCTTTCTAAACATCATATATTTAGCAGAACTGATAGTTGGATGAGTTGGCACGGATTCATAGTGAAATATTTAGCGCGCACAATCGACAAGGACACAGCGAAGGGAGACACACTCTCGTGCGCTAAGTGCCTCGTGCGTCTCGCTTCACTCTGTCCTTGTCGATTGTGCGCGCTAAATATTTCACTGTGAAATCATATATTTAAGAAAAACGTGTATGGTATGAATACATTCTTACAAAAACTCACGCGTGCATAATTTGTTGCAACACGGCGATCTAGTGCAAGCGCCTTTCAAAACTTAGTGCAACGAGAAGCTCTCCAACGTTATTTTACTTAGCACTTAGTTCTCTTTAGAGGTAATTCGCAATAATTTCAATCAAAACATTCAATAACTAAATGAAGTCGATATAACTTTACACACTAATTAAGAAAACATTTAAGAGCTGACGCAGACCTTTTTATTAGTAGGGACATGTGCTCTTAACAACCTTATTCGGTGGATCGAGTTCATTGTAGATGTTTTGTTATTTCCTCCCTTCATGCAGTGCAAGTGGTTGCGTGAGCCAAAGTGGCCTTCTCAATATCATTATTGCTTTCTATATTAATTTTTAAGGCAACTTTCTTTTTTGCATATAAGCAAAACGTAGTAGCTGGAGGCGTACTTCGTCCAACCTGGCACACTCGATCGAAATACAAACCCCACCAGCTCCATAGACGTAGTTGTTTCAACAGTCGCCGCAGTGATGACGACTGTCCGTTGTTCTGGTAACATTTCCTGGACATGCTTCCTGCGTAGTTGACGTGCTTTGCATATTCATGCGATGAACACCTTCAAAACCAAACGACAACAGTGCATTTGACACATTCGCAAAATGTGTGACTGAACAAACTTCCACACCCTGGAGCGGTGGGGGCTTTCGCGCAATGGGCACACTAGCCACCTTCTTGGTCGCGCACTTAGCTTTACAGCAACTGTAGCGTCGCTATGTCCACCTCTAGAACGTGCGAGAAGTGCGAGAAGGAAGCACGCCTGTACTTTCTAACACAGATCCAGGTACGCCTTGCCGATGCCAGTCTCGGAACATTGGAGATAGCTCTCGGGACATTGGTGACGGCGGGTAAAGTAAGTAATACTTGTCGCTAGCGCGTCGCTTTTCTTTCTGTTTGCCAATGGGTGAGGGTTCCAGCTATCGCAAAGCACTTTCAGGAACGGTGCTGTGGGATCGCGTTGACTTGCAAAGAAAAAAAAATGCCAATACTGTTACATAGGGTCAGATCTCAAGGACGAGCCATTTTTTCCACGGAAGTCTGCCGGTAGGGAAGAATTGCGGCACTTGCTGAAGAAGTATGTAGCAAAAAAAAAAGAAAAAAAAAGGCTTTTGAGTTTAAAGTAACTAGGATGAGCAGCACCTTAGAGAGCGCAGAGCCCACTTGGTGTGGCGAGTGTCTATACGCGCAACCTAATAAGAAGGCTACAGAATAATAGGCTGCCATAGCTACCACAGTTCAGGTCATGCTTCAAGTCGCGGCATTTGATGGACCCGCAAATTACTTTTTTCCCTTAGATATAAGTAGATCGTTTCGCACACACACTACTGCCTTGTCCAAAATTAGGTTTCAAAGAATCAACTTAACATGGTATACAACTGGAACACCACAAACTATTTCAGACTAATGTTATCAATACGGCTTTCCGTATAAATTTTCGCGCCTTGACGTATAACGCCGCAAAATGAAGAAATCAATGAAAAGGTAGTTCTAGCCGTATTTCTTGAGATGATGACAAGAGGTGACGCGCGCAGGGCGGACTCAAGCAGATGAACTGAACATCTGCAAGTCTTCAGTGATCCAAACGGAGGCGACGTGGTGCTTTGCTTGCTCAGTGACCGAAGCCCCTCGGATAAGGTAAAAGGAAACGGCCGAGTCTGGGCGTGCAGCTCTATACGAGCCACCCGTCTCAGGGCTTCTCGCGTGCTCACGCAGGATTAAACGTCGGGCGTAAATGAAGGGCGTGCGTCCGGAAGACCAGAGCTGTTTAGCGCGCTGCTTCTTGGCTCGAGCGGTGTCGTCTTCTGCAACCCTTCTGCGTTCCTGCGAGCAGACCGGAAGGAAATGACGACAGCTGCCATTACCGCTGCCTCCAACGCCGACGCCCTGCTGGATGAAGCCGCGCCCGAAGATTAGAAGGTCGGGGCATGTACCTTAAGCACTCAACGGCTTGCGCGAGAGCCAAGAAGAAAAAAATAATAAAGGTCGGAAGAACGTGAAGCGAACAGGACGTGTCTAGCTTCGTAGCGTGAGAAGCAGAGGCTGCCAGAATCTGCGCCACGCTAAGCTGCGTGTAAGCCGCGACGTGACGGGCGGTAGCGTACGCCGGCACAAGGCAGGCAGTATTTATCAAAAGGCCGTATTTCACGCGAGCTTTTATATTCGTTTATTTTCGTTAGCCCCATGGGTCAGCGACGAACTGGGCTTTTTCTACGGCATGGTATTTCTGGTCAGAAGGCGGCTGGTCAGTAGGGGTGAGTTTACTGTAACGCGGAGACGAGGTGCCCCGAACAGCTATAGACCGATCATGGAAAGATATATAGTGAATTTTAGCCATCACTTGCAATGATGCGGAGCGGATTTACTAGCTTGCAGAACAAAACTAAAGCGATAGTTGCAGGATTATAAAATACCATACCGCCTTAGAATAGTAGAACTTAAACAGAAGTGAACTTTGTGAACGCTGCTTGTTTGACTCCATCCACGGCGCAGTCCCAGTCATCCGAAGATGTTAGAACAAACCGCTAAACTCCCTTCGTTGGCACTCTACTCCTTCCCTCGCTCTGTCGCTGCTTTAAGGTAAATTTTTTTGGAGAAATTCAGGACCATTAGAAAACAGATGATCGCACCCGTTCCTGCAGTCCCGGCTGCTTCACCTTTTCCTAGTAACAATTTTTTTTTGTGCAGTTCACTCGAAGCGGTCTTGCCAAAGCCATTATCCTACACGACTTCTGCAATTTTGTCTCGCTCTCCAGGCCCACCAGATGGCTCTCCTTAAAGATTAAAAGAGCCAGACGAAGGAGGGGTGACGGGGGATGGGGATAATGGGGCCGTTATTGTTTTCTCAAAATGCTTTAGGGCGACCGGGTCATACTGGCCATTCGGCAAAGCGTGTTTAACCTCAGCAGCGGTTTCTAGGCGCTCAAGTTGCGCATGAAGCAATGGATTCATATGGGTAACCATGCTTCAAGTCCCCGATAACGTTGGTGCACCTTCCACAGGTTTAAAAAAAGGAGCGCACCAAGATGGTTTGCTATTCTTAGCGTTGCTTTAACTGCTGTACCTTAGCATGTGTTGGTGGGCTAGTTGGTTAAGCATGATTACAAAGACGGCGCCGAATAAAACAACACACGAAGAAGGGGAACACGAGACAGCACATAGGCGCACTAACAACTGAGTGTTTTATTTCTTGACATAGTAATATATAGCTGCTGTCAAGGTTTGCTGAAACCAGGTTTGCCATTATTCCTTATGTTCACGGCATATCTCACAATCTCAAAAAAGTAGGTACACGAGCTGGTGTTCGTGTTATATTTTCCGCTCCGAAACGCCTTGGTTTGATGTGTGCCAAAGTGAACGCAGGAAATCGGGAAAACAAACAGGTGTGCGCAAAAAAACATGGGCAGAAACATGTCGGATGTGTACAGAAAGTAGTTTATTCGGTCCCCTTGTCGTGCGGTTCATCATATGTAGGCCAAACGGGCAGATGTCTGAATGACAGATTATATGAGCATAGATGTAAGATGGAAAACCAGCTCTCCGGTCATATAAGTGCGCATTGTAAGGCTCACAAGTGCATCCCAGATTTCCATAGAACCAGTGTTCTGTACAGAGTTGACCATCAACTCACAAGGGAGATATTGGAAGCGCTTGAGATAAAAAAGCGCGGTGTTGATTGTATCAGTGAAGCCTCAGTGTCGCTTTCAACAAAGGAACTGGCGTATCTTGAGAGTGACACTTAAAAGTTATTCTGCATCTTGGCTTCCTTGTGCGATGCAGATGACTGCCCTGTTTATTCTTGTTGTTTTGATCCTTGACAGCAGCTGTATATTACTATGTCAAGAAATAAAACACTCAGTTGTTAGTGCGCCTATGTGCTGTCTCGTGTTCCCCTTCTTCGTGTGTTGTTTTATACAGCGCCGTCTTTGTAATCATGCTGTACCTTAGCAGCAAGAAGCAATATTAGTAATAAAAGATAACATGACATACACATACCAGCTGTTCGAAATGTAGAAGTTATTTCGCCTATCTCTGCCTCACTCCAGCTCACGTGTGTCGTGATAAATAAGGCTTGAACAGAGGTTGTCGTGGTAAAACTGAAAAAAATGTTGACATTGAAATGAACCTTGAATTACCATGGTTTATTATACCTTAAAGTGAAATTCTCCAATGATATGTGATAGCTTATCTCTGTTTCCACGCTCTTTGCCAATGCGTTATCTTTGAACAAAACACTATTCGCTAACGTTAATAGACGTTGGACACAGTAACTTCACAAGTAGTTGGCTAAAGTGATTAAAGAAAAGGTGTCGCGCAAGCACCTGTGATTATAAGAGAACAAAGGACGTTGCAAATCTTGATTGGGTCCGCTTCAGCGTACTACATCGTTCTCGTTATCTGCAAAAGATGGAGAAATACGCGGAGTTATGAAGCTGCATCATTGACATTTCAATACCCGCATGCCGCTGTTTAGGCAAGAATTTGAGACATACAAATTACACCACTAGTGAATACGCAGCAGAAAAACAGGCGGCTATGGCACTACTTGTTCTTGTACTGTCAATACATTTCTAACCACTGGACAGTAACTAGCTTTTAGCCAAGGGTAGTACAGTTCAGTCTTTTTTTTTTCATTTTACGGTAACTTGTTCATGTATTGACCCTCGTCGACAATTTTTGAGAGTCAGCTAATTATAAGTTCGATACAGGGTTCTTTTCGCTTGCTCGTCACTTGAGCTTTGCCTCTTCTTGGAAAGAAAACCCACGTTCTTTGTCCACTTGCCCTGCATTACTGTTCTGCCCGTTAAAAGTGATCATATACCTCCATATTGACTCTCACTATGGAAACCATACTTTGATCTTTGCCGAGAGCCCGGGAAGCGGGTAGGTTGTTTTGTTTATGTTGCGTTTCTGTGACTCACACTGCACCTATCATTTCATTTCTCATCTTTTCAACCTGGAGTTGCAGGCTATAGGCATGCCACCAGACGTATCTCTCCTGAATTAATTAAACAGCTCTCCTTTCTCTCTTCAACTGGAGAGCGTACAATACGTTCCAGGCAGCAATTGCCAAAACGCTGAGTTGTTTCCTCGTCTGCATTTTTTGGATACGTTTTATTATTGGTGCTTCATTCAAAGGTAGTGTTGTTCAGTGAAATGAGTCACCCCGTTGTGTTTCCTTCGGAAGTGTGTGCTAGCATCTGCATACCATTCTACCAGTACATGTTCCCAGGACAACATTCCGACGGTACCGAGGGTACCCGGAGCAATTCCCGGAGTAGCGCATTACAAAGCACTGCAGAATTTGTAACCTACTTCGGACAGGGGTACTTCACACATTCTGTAATTCCTACCAACTGAACGATAGGTTCTTCGCCAGACTCGCAACGCGTTTGCCTAAAATTTACGCTATAGTATGCTCACGCTAGTACTTCTAAGGACAAATGGCTTTTCACGCTGTTATTAAAGGTAATTAAGCACTCACACTGCTTTTTGAAATACTTAAAAAAGGGAATATGCTCCTCTTTTCTTGTTCTTTTTTTCTGCTGTAGAGAAGTAAAGCATGACGATTCCTGTAATAAGCTGTTACTCTCCATCGGATCCGCATAGAAAAATAATTGTCACGTAAACATATAGATACACCTCACAGAGAGGAAGAGAAGCCGGCTAGCACAGGAACAATAAAAGTGATAATAAATATCAATGGGAACACACGGTAACACATAGCTTCTTTGTCTCTAGCTGATGGGGAATAATGGAGAATGTGCGATAAACTACGGTCACGTGTAGTAAAGTCGTTGTGATACATAAAAAGAAAACATTTAGAGTCCAGAACGTGAGCTCTGACATATTTCATATTAAAACTCACAGGCTTCCTACACACAAATGTAGACGCTGGATATTTTCTCCGACAAACTATCTAACGTTGAGAGAACAGAATATAAACAAGTACATTTTAAACGTAGAATATATTTCGCTTTTTTATAGCCTAGCCCAGGGTTCAAACCTTTCAAGTATATGAAGTGGCTAGCGATTACAATCGAAGCTATGTTCTAGGCTGAGTCGAGGGAGCTCTGAAGTGTGTGCACAAGGACACTTGGCATAGGGTGAGTGTAACACGTGTTTTTGCGTAATGGCGCTAGATTGGCTGCAGACGCTACCCGCAGATGCAGCTTCAGAGAGATTTTAAGGTAAAATATGTATTCAGGTCGGTGAGTAAGCAATCAAAACGAAGAGGTGAGAATGTCCGCCCCCAAATATATTTCTTTCCAACCAAGCTTCCACGGATATACCAGCGACGGGCCTTTAAGCGTATAAGGCGACTGGCGCTTACCGTCTTCCTTAAAGAGAAACACTAAATCAAGCAAGTAATAGAGCGATGCAACTAAATCTGGGAGACAAAACTGGAAATGAAAGAACAGGAACAACAAAAGGTAATAAGGAAGTCAGAATCAGGCGAGGCATACTGAAATGGTGAGAAAACATAAAAAGGAGCAACGCTGTTGGAGTTAATAGACTCATCGCTCAGCTGTTTCAAGGGTAACAGCCGCTTTTCTTTCCTTTATATCTCGCCCTCGCGCTCACGCATACATATAAATACACACACATATAAAGTAAGCAGGCAGGAAGGCAAGGGCGTCCACACATACACTAGGAAGGAAACAAGAAAAAACATGCATTGGAAAATGCTTTGCTGATTTTCACATGTTAAGCCGACGACTCGAAAACCATTCAGACAGCCTGCGATTCACACGCGGGCCCATGCAATCACTGGAGCTCTATTTTCGGCGCTGCTGCCAACTCGAGTGGAACCATCCCGTCGGGTGCCTGAGAACGCTAACGGATTGCGGCGGTTTGCCGGGAACGGCATCTGCATAACATCGGCGGCAGTTTCGTAGGAGCTTCTCTCATCGAGAGAAGCGCTTTGAAGGCGAGCCGTGTCTGAAAGGCGACGGGATAGAATCGCTCACCAACAAGCAGTAGCGTTCTGTGAAGAACAGCTCATTTAAAATTGAGACCGCGTCTCAAGTGGGCGTCGCGTCCACAGTTTCGCAGTGCAGTTCTCTCGTCGTTTCGAGCGAATCCGTGCGTGGAGGCAACAGCAGGAAACTGTCGGACTGGGACGCAAAATGGCCCCGTGCTGCCGTCTACTGCAGCTCTTCTGCGGCTCTATCTGTGCCGATGGTGTCATCATTTATTAGTTCCTTATAGCTATTGTGTGAAATACGGCGTGTGGGAAAGGGCTCTATTGTCTTGTTTCTTTCCCACCTCTGGGTCCAGTTTTTCATGCTGACCACTGAGAAGGAAAAATTCGTTGCGACCAAAACAAATATAGGCGGGAAATAAGAGTGGCTAAAATGGGGTAGTCTTCAACTTAACAAGAAGTGTCTGACATTGGGTGAGATGTGTTTCCTGTGCATCGGCCCGTGGTTTTACGAGGCCTCGCAAAAGATATTGAGAGTTTGTAATTTCTTTAAATTTCTCGTGCTTCATTTATTGCCCTTAGCAGTTTCGGATAGCGAAAGAAATTGGCCAACTGGTCAACGCCCCTTATATAGCATATATCGCCTGCAATTTATGTTTGCTGTATTCCCCTTATGACTGTCTTTGTTCTGTGATTTTTTCATGACTTTGTCTGCGACTGTTCTAGGAGTAACGTAGCAGTTACGTGAACTGGATAGTGATGCGGAGAGGTTAAGAAAAAGATGCTTTACCAACCACGTGCAATGGGAACGATGCTGATGTTGCTGCGGCGATGCTGAGATACAACTAGGACGTGATAAAAATTATATGTGCCCTATAACTTAAGACAATTCTAATATGTTTTTATTCCAGTCTCCTGACGTCAAACTTACGTAAGCGCCGACGCAAGCATCGGGTGGTTACCCGCAGTGTTGCTTGAACAGCGCAATAAAATGCTCTCCTCGTTTATAGGAAGTCACTTTTGCTTGCTTTGAAAACGAATAACCTTGCCTACATTGAGCGGTTTTTCTTATCTAATTGCCTGTCAAAACTGTCATTGGCTGTCACGCTTAAGTGGAGAGTGTTTCGATGGGGCCGAGCCAGCGCGTTGAAAATAGATAACCGGATGAAGAGGGTGGTGCCGGCGTCTGCGATTGGTCCGCTTTCCCTTGATTAACTTGCAGTGTCTTGTCTAAAAGCGCAGCGGCGTGCAATTGACAGTTAAAATGCCGCTAAACCGGATCCTCAGCAAATAAGAGTTGGCAGAGTGATGTCGCGTACGTGCCGAAAGGGGTCGATAATGTAACATGGTCACGTAAAAAAATTTTTTATACGCAAATAAACCCATGCTCTCAGGCAGGTGCGAGTAGCTTGTAACACAGCGATCGGCGGCAGCCACCTTCTATTCCTTTCGGAACGGGGCAATCTCCGGCTATTTAGCAAAAAATCCAGTTTTCTTCGGCATAATAATGCATCTTTAACGCGCACACGTCGCTTTGACGCAACGAGTTTTGGCGGTTTTTTGACGTCCAGTGACAGACAGGTGATGTGGGTGCAACCTGAAACCTTTTGACTAATAGCAGAGGGTTAAGGCTAAAAGCCAATGAACCAGAAATAATTTTTACTTAGTTCAGTCGAATCATGCATAATCAGTGTGTACACGTCATATGAAATTGCAAGCTATCACGGTTTTCGTGGCGTCGTGTGACAGACGGGCGAAGTTGGGGGGATCTAAAAAGGATTTTGACCAATCGTGGAGGGTTAACTGCAGAATTAGAATAGAAAACTTTGCAATAGCTTTCCGTTATAGCGCCCATGTATATATATAGCGCCCATATGTTATAGCGTTATAGCGCCCATAATATATATATATATATATATATATATATATATATATATATATATATATATATATATATATATATATATATATATATATATATATATACTACAAATCAATCGCGCCTATGTATTTAGGATATTTAGATACCGCCAGAACCGTATGGATAGATTTGTGTGATCACAGTTGCTCGGAACAAACGCACACGCCGTTCTCAAGCGCCGAATGAAAAATGAAAACACGTGCACACATTTGGCAGTTCGTACGTGATTTATAGAGTGCGCGACGTAGAATATGGGTATGGTGACTCAGATGGTGTGTTAGGCAGAAAAGTGTTAGGGTCATATGTCTTAGATACAAGTGTATTAAAGCTTAACTTCCAAACGCGTCAGTTTTATTGTCGTCATACTCTATCCTGGTTTGCTATAGTACTTCTATGCGGCCTAAATGCATGTGTGATGCTACCCATGTGACGTCGTCGATATTCAAAAAGACATAAACACTCCGTCGGTTTTCTCTGTTATGCAATTAATTTTCAGCACGTCGAAAATAACAAACTAAATCCTTTTTGCACTTCGAATAAAATTCAAGGGCTCATCGTGTATTCAAAATACATGCTCTGCTCATAGATATAGCATTTTGTAAGTACCGTGTCTTGAGCCCGTTGATAAGTCGTAAATCAATTTCAGCGTATGCTTTAATAAGTACATTAGCATACTCATTTAAGTTCTCTGAAAGATTGGGCTGCATTCTCCGTTAGACGTTACAGCCCGTGAGGCATCTAGCAACAAGAATTTCAATCCGTAATGTTGGTTTACGGAGAAAGAAAGCAATCAAAGAGATCTAGGCCACCGTAGATTAAGATGTTCATTTTTGGGTAAGAATTACAACCTAGCACAAACCTGAATATTTAAAAAAAAATTTCAAACTGGGACAGCGCAATGTAACGTATAAGTAACGCCATTTAGTCAGCAGGTTTTGGTGAATTGTCATTGCGTTTTGTTGTGCCCCCTTCGCACCGGAGTGAAACCTTTGCTGGTTTTGATTTCCAAATGTACCATGGTAGTTTTGCGCAGAAGAGAAACAAGGATATAAATTAGAGAAGAAAACAGCGAATTAATATTTCATCGGAGTTCATCTTTCAATGACTTTGTTCTCGGAGCAACGTCACTGTGATCAATATCTCGTCGCTGCTCGGTACTTCTCTTCGTCTAAGACGACTGTTTACTTTTGTGTTATTTTTTCTTCTGCGCCATGAATTCGGTGGAGACAACAGTGATTTCCGAGTGGAAAAAAGGTGTTTAGGAACTTTTCTTGTATCTGGTTCAAAGTCTCATCGGACGCTTTCCCGCATTCTGCTCATAATCATTCACTCGTAAGTATCTCACAGAGCTCGTCTTCATTCGTCGCTTTTACTTCGCAAGACTTTGCAATCGGCGTGGAGTTTGCTTCAAGCCTACGGGCTCAACTGCAACGCAGAGTAAGCCATCATTCTTAAAAAGCGTGTTTCCACAGCTAAATTGCGCAAAAGCTGGAGCGTTGCAGTCAGAGATCGCTTAAGCGTTATGCTGTTAGGGAGAACGCTATTATTAGGAACTCAGTGTGCCTCCATCTTGATCTGTTACCGTGGAAACTTTCCATGGGCGCTTTCAGTGGAGAACGCTTTTGCTCTGCGCAGTATGTAAAGGAGACCCTCCAATTCAGGTGTACCTGAGGGCAAGGAACCAGGCAACTCTAACAACGCACGCACCTTGTCCATCTCGCGCATGCTCACGCAACGGCAGCGAAAGAACCCGTGTGCGAGTTTACCTGCGCGCACTTAACGAATACTTTGACGCCGTAGACATGACGTTTCGTCGTCTACGTTATAGAACGCAGGGAAGTGCCATTACGGGACTTGAAGGGTGAAGGGTGTAAATGGTGTAAGCCTACTGCAGGAGATGCACAGATCTCGATTGGAAAAATGTGAAACATATACCTTTGTAGCTGCTAATATATGCTGACAGGGGCAACCTTGCGTTGTTTTCAACAGTTGTAGTTTCGAAGAAAATGATTGCGAAGCCTTTCATTGGAATGAATCGATTGACATTCTGTTGTGTTATCTGCTCTGTCAAGTGCCGACTGTATATCGAAGCAAACACTTCTTATTTGCATTTCGTTAACGGTTTCCCAAACACTCTGTCGTTTATACCACGTCCTTAAAACACTCTTAGTTTGTAAAAGTATCCTAGCTGGCTATGTTGCACCCTGGCATTAAAAGAAGACGTTTATAGAGCCGTAGCCGCAGTGCCGTAGCCACGTATTGCTCCTTACTTCATTACCTAGAAAGCTGAAGCCAACGTTTACGACCACCCTCAGTTCGCAAGCTGCCATTGCGCAATTTTCTGGGTAGAATATAGTAAAGAAAAAAATATTGTCTGGATTGCTGCTGTCGGTTCGCTCTTCAACGGTAGCACGATCACGGAACGGGCCAATATGATGCCAGCTTATAGCTTTCGTTAGCCCCCCTTCTCTTTCACAACAAATAAATGCAGCACTAGTTTATGTCTGAGAAGTACGTTTTCGATGTGAGCAGAGAATTGAGTCTGGCTTCAGCAAGATCTGCATTTTTTTTACAATGCTCATTATATCTCACTATTTCATAGCGCAAAATATCCCGCTTGACTTTACAACGTCATATACGTGTTCGTATGATATCGAAAACGCATTCAAGCCATGCTGCAAAAAAATATGTGTGTGATAAAAAGAAACGAACATGCATAACAGTCGCATTTGTCAAGCATCTTCCCTCACTTTTCGTATATAGCCGTATCGTCAGTGCTGCTAGCGTTGCAACCAGGGTCGATTGAAATAGGTCGCGAAGCTTCGGGCGAAAAGCGGTTCGGTACAGATTGTCACCGACATCAGCATGGGGGGTTATGGGAGCCGCGATTGAAGCGCGACAATGTTTGGAGGGAACAAACATTGGGAAAAAAAATACGCGTTCTTTTTTAATTCAAGCGAGACACAGTTAGATTCATTCAACGAAAATAAAATTCCTACTCAATTTTATATATTCGTGAGGCGTTAAGAAAATACAAGTTTATTTAATTTTATTATTATTAATAAATGCATTTCTTTTCAGCGCCCATCGCTACAGGGGGCGTTGACGCCAATATCACTCGCAATGCAACGCACGTCTTGAAATGGGCAGAAAGGCGCACTGGTAAAGTTCACTTGTTGAAATACGCCCCCCTCACAGTTTGTGCTTTCTTGCTTGTCGAAGTTTGTCTGAATTTGGTGACGCGGGTAGCTTCATCGCTTCTTAATCTGTTCAGTCAAAAGTAGTGAGTTACGACCGCCAGATAATTGTGTAGTTGTTTTCGCGCGACTGCGCTGGCCGACGGGCTTGGCGTCCTACAATAGGATCAGCACTCTACACCTAAAGCTTTCGTCGGCCTCCAAAGAAAGTATGTTCTGGGCAGGGATGCGATTTCGACAACCGTACGGCTGGACTTTGCCTGCATCGCTTTCCACACTGAAAGCTCGAAACGCCCATCCAGTCGAATGGCGGGCATTTGAATATATAGCTCCAAAGGCAGGACAACAAAACAAATTTCGCGTCTTCGAAAACAACATGACGTCACTTCCGCTTTTAACGGATATGGCGTCACATTATTTTTTTTCCGCCGGAAGTGTTCCCACCACATACAGATGGCGATAAGCCCCATGAACCGCCGATGGACCGCCATATATTGAACGCATGGGCTCCTATGGAAGCTTCGCTACCAGGTATATTTACCTTGTTGCAACACTGAAATTCTCTTTATAGTGGGTTCTGTGTAGAAGCTCCTACAAATTTATCATGTTTTCTTGTTATTTTGACTTGTTTGAGAGTACGATTATATTACAAAAGTATGCTGTACAATCGGCGACATAATGGTGCGCATTTCTGGTATCAATATTTTGCGACGAAATAGTTATTGCGGGTAAATGTGGTGGAGAAACTCTTGTCTAAAATGTATGCACTAATGTAAGAGAGAGAGAGAGAGAAATAAACTTTATTGTAAGACCAGGCTTCTTGAGCCCAAAGGTGAGTGTCCTCCTCAGTCCAGGTAGCCATGGCTCGCTGCCGCTATCCGAGCCCTGTTCACCAACCGTAGCTGGTGACCCAAGACCCTGACACTAACGTAAAAAAAAAAAAGAACATTTATTACCGAAGTTCTTGAAGACAGATAATAAAATTTGGAGGGAATTTCGGGCTTGTTGGAGGCAATGTGCGGACGCAGTTGGAGTGTGAGGAGTAATTAGAGCATTGTGGGAAATTACCCAAATTATCATTGCGCTTTGGCATTTTTTGTATGGGGTATTCAGCAGTGCGGAGTTACAGAACTTTTTGCCTTATTACAATAAAAAACGATGCAAGATTAAAATCTGTTTCATATTAAACATTGTAATGATGTTTACAAGCCACCGGTATAGTGCAGGCGGCTTGCGAAATTTTGAAAATGCTGTCGGAGTCTTTAAAGCGCTCCTTCAATTAGTAATATATATGGATGCTAAAATTTCTGCCGTAAACAACACAAGACAGAAGTTCACCGAAACATAGATACTTGAAATGATTACCAGTAGTTTGCCCTGACCAAGACTATCCTTTTGTCTAAACCTTGGCTCCAGCAAAGTTCTTTGTTCGACCACTGTCAATCGCTGTTATAGGCAAGACACTCAAAATCTCGGTTTTAAAATTTGGCACACATATACTAAGCTATCTCTCTACGTTTCGAATCGACAACTGAAATTAATTTTTTTTAAGGAATAAGAAGTGATAAATAGCAAGCGGTTATTATGCTAAGACGTCCGTTCAGCATCGCCAGCTCAGATGCTAGAGCTGTCGCGTGTGGTGACGAGCGTGCAAAGCTGCTGTGGACGAGTGCCATAGAAACCGGACGCACTGGTTGGCGAGGGAAACGCTCGCGGGGGGCTTAATGGCTTCTTTGTTTCCAAATCTATATCCCTGGTATCTGGGGCATTGATTGATTGAAGGCACGTTTTATTTCCAATTTTATGCATGTGTGTTTGCGGCGGTGCCCATAAAGACATTTAGAAGAGCAAAGGGATAAAGGTGATAACTGTTGTTTTTCGCCACTATCGGCGACCCTTCGGTGGTGTCACTGCGAGAGGCATTGGTGATGTCACTGGAATTGAACTCGTATTTATAACCTGAAGCCAGGCGCCGACTATAGGAGCTGTTGGGTCTTTGATGAACTCTATGAGGGACCGCCAGAGTTCCGCGGAAGTCGATGGGATAGTGAAGCGCATTGGAGAAGCCCACTCGCGCCATGAGGAAAGCCTTGCTCAAGGCAGGGAGAAGCTTCAGAATAAAGTGGGTAGCCCCATAGCACACGCTGATTTACGTGGCGCAGCCTCTATGTGCCTGCAATTGAGGCCTGGGGCCCTATAACGTAAAACTATTCCAATTTCATGACGTCAAAATTGCGTAACCACCTACGCAAGCACCGGGCGGTCACCCGCAGGGTTATCTGAACAGACCAATCAAACGCTCTCCTCGTTCATAGGAGGTCACTTTTGTTTGCTTGAAAAACGAATAACATTGCCTACACTGAGCGGCTTGTCGTATCTAATTGGCTGACAAGAGGCGAGGAGAACGCTCAAGTGGAGAGGGATTCATGGGGCAGAGCGAGTGCACTGAAAATCGATAACCGGGTGAAGAGGGTGGTGCCGGCGTCTGCGATTCGTCGGCTTTCCCTTACTTAGCTTGTGGTGGCTGGTCGAAAATCGCGACGGCATGCAACGGAAGCTTAAGAATGACGCTAAAACTGACCCTCAGCAAAGAAGAGTTGGCAAAATGAGGTAGTAAACGTGCCAAAAGTGCTTGAAAACGTTACACGGTCACGCAAGAAGCTTTATTATACGCAAATACACCCATGCTCTCCGGCAGGTGCGAGTAGCCAGCGTCTCAGCGATCGGCGGCAGCCATCTTTTATTCCTTTCGGAACGGGGCAGCCTACGGCTATTCCGAAAAAAATTGAGTTTTGTTCGGAATATTAATGCATCTTTATCGCGTACACGTCACTCTGACGCGGTGAGTTTGTGCGGTTTTGTGACGTCACGTGACAGGCAGGAAAAGTGGGTGCAGCCCGAAAACTTTTTACCAATAGCCGAGGGCTAATGGCGAAAGGGTGTCGAATCAGAAATAACTGTTTTTCTTTTTTCTGTCAAATCATGCATAATCAGTGTGTACACATCACATCAGATGGGGAGGTATTGCGGTTTTCGTGACGTCGCGTGATAGGCAGACGAAGTGGGGGGTGGTCGAAAAATGTTTTTGACCAATCGCGGAGGGCTGATAGCAGAATTGGAATAGAAAATTTTTGAATAGCTTTACGTTATAGCGCCCTGTATTACAAATACGGTATATTAACGTTTGCCGTATCCCTGGCAGGGACACGGCAAGATCGCCCAAGTATGCTGGTTTGTTCTTTGCCTAGTGCTTTATTTCCTATTTGTAGAAGTAAGCTTTCTTCTCTACTTGGTCAGCTGAGGGAAAATTGGTTTTGCTTTTGAATTGAGATAGCTTTACAAATTGGACTATAACCGATTAGGCCAGTTGAGCGTAACTACATAACTCTCCGATAAGTTGCAGCGTGGGGCGCTATATGCGCGCGTGCTGATGCGGTAATAGGCTAGGATATGAAATATTTTCCCATGCATCAAACACAGACAAAACTTTGCTTCCCTGTTGCCACTGGAGGTCGAGCTCACGTCGCTGCAGCAATCTGCGAGTGGAATTCGGAAACTAAGCAATCAGCGGTCGCACAACTTCTGGGCTCTCGTCGTTCGCGCGAATTTTTCAGCCTGACAGGTTGCTACGTCACTGCACAGATTTTGGAGGCAACAGGAGGCACTTCAATCACGCAGCGTGGTTAGTGCGTGGTGCCGCAGTCGCCCACAGCACCGCAAGTTTGAATGGGACTGTCGTTCTCGGCGTTTACCTTCTTGCAAAAAGAAAAGAAAGGAATGGCAAAACAATACCACTGAACACTTGACACCACGGTGGCCGACCACAGTCTGTGTAGCCATAGCTCTTTGCAGTGAGGGCAGCCTACCCGTGGCTGTAAACATGGCGTTGTCTTATGAAGACCTGCCTGACCCCTTCAGAGATGCTGCTGTGGTAGAGCAAGAGGCGTATAACAAGAGCGGCAATGGTTCGTTGCAGGTCGTGCCCCTTCAATAAATAAATAAATAAATAAATAAATAAATAAATAAATAAATAAATAAATAAATAAATAAATAAATCATCATCATCTTTATGCCAACTGCAGGACGAATGGCTCTCCCAGCGATGCCCAATTACTCATTTCTTTCTCTATAGGTTTCAGTGTCACTCAATGCGTGCCGCTTAAATACTCCTCAAGCTTCTTTGTTAACCTCCAACTTTCTACCCCATATGTGAGTACCGGTTTTGAAGAATTGCAGCAAGGCAAAAAGGGGTTGAGTAGAACTTGTTGCTGGGCGAGTAGGTTGAGATCTAGTGAATACATTGTTGCGCTAACAAGAAAATAAAGACTTAGGAGAGCGAGTAAGAAACGATTGAGGCACCACTGATGTACGCATGCGCATTTATTGATTCTCCCAGTTCTGCTCTAAGAATAAAATCAGTAAAATCAGAGCTTGACCTATCGTTTCTTACTCGCCCTCCTAAGTCTTTATTTTTCTGTTAGCGCAACAATGTAGTCATTAAATGCAAGAAGGCAAGTGGTGCTTATGTCAGGCTCAGGACTTCATACACGCAATGTCTGAATTTTACTATCGCTTCTCGAAAGAAAACTGCAAGCAGCTGTATAATGTTTCCGACTGTCTAGTTTTCATCAGCACGTGATCAAGGCGCCTACAAAACACCTCTAAAATTACGTTCGCTAGACTGCTGCGATTATATTTATTTGCATGTAGGGCGGAGTAATATCAGATCCTCTTGTTTGTTTTTGGGACGATACACAAAGACAGCCATCACATAGTTTTCTTGCACGTACAAAGTAGCTAATATGTGTACCAAGTATTACTAAAAGTGATTTCTGCCTATTGTGAGTGCACGGACCCTATTACATTCCGTGAGAATTGGAATTTCTTTTATACAGAATATTAACTAGAACACAAAAGGAAATTTGATCATAAGTATCTATAACCTCATAACGAATATTACACGGCTAATACGAAAGAGAAAGCCATGGGTATGACGCCAAGTATTGCGAAGGCCTTACCACGGCGTCTTCGATTCTCTACCCGACGTTTATTTAGTTCTACAGTGTGCTTCAGCGAACACTTTCAAAATTTTTTAAAGGTTGCCTGTGGCAGATAGCTCAATTCTAGTTTATGAGCTGGTCTACTCGAAGCGGCGGATACTACTTGCGCAAAAAACTGAAATGCAAAATCAACTACATAACAAGAATGCATTAATTAACTTTTGAGCTAATTATCTTATGACCATATTGCAATTTACAAATTCAAGCAGTGGACTTTGCAAGGCTGATCCACTTGGAACGAATTCTCATGACGACACCAGTTTCGAGATATTAATTCCCGAACTGCCCGGAGAAATGCATTGGCGTTCCAGTTACTTGTGTGCATCAGTGCATGAAACGACGTTTTGTTAACAAATTACCTCGAACGCCAATGCATTTCTCCGCAAAGTTCGCGAATTTATATCTCAAAACTGGTGTCATCTTGAAAATTAATTCCAAGTGGATCCGCTTTGCGAACTCCACGGTTAGAATTTGTAAATGGCAATATGGGCCATAATGTAACTAGTGAAAAATTAATTAGCGAATTTTTATTATTTAGTCGATTTCGCATCTCAATTTTTTGTGCAAGTATTGTCCGCCGCTTCGAGTAGACCAGCTCCTGAACTAGAATTCTGATATCGGCCACAGGCAACTTTCAAAGATATTTTAAAGTGTTCGCTGAAACCCTCTGTATACGATGTCGAAATCAGCTGTAACCACGCCGCTTCACAAAATTTGAACTTCACAAAGTGAAACGAAATTTTTTATCTCGCCAGAAATTATGTAGCATAATAATTTTTGGCTTTAGAGTATGGGCCCCGCTGGATACCATATGCCCAGAAAATGCTATTACGTAAAAATATGGAGTAAGAACGATAGACTGAACGACATGGAAATGGAAAGCTTGCTGACTGCGCCCTAACGGTCTTCTCGAAACGTCAGGGTATCAATATTACCGCAGCAGCACACTCTTGCTTACTTTCCGTGCATAGTAACACTTGCAGACGGTACCAAGCAAACGGTTTCACCTTTACGAGCAACAGGAAAGACGCTCGCTAACATTGTCGTGTTGTTACTCAAAGAGGAACACATCGAATTGGCACCACCACCAAGCCAAATGGCGTTATAATGTTATCAATAATAATAATAATAATAATAATAATAATAATAATAATAATAATAATAATAATAATAATAATAATCCTATTTTATGTCCAATGCAGGACGAAGGCCTCTCCCTGCGATCTCCAATTACCCCTGTCCTGCGCCAACCGATTCCAACTAGCGCCCGCGAATTTCCTAATTTCATCGCTCCACCTAGTCTTTTGTCGTCCTCCATTGTGTTTTCCTTCTATTGGTATTCATTCTGTAACCCTAATGATCCAACGGTTATCTAACCGGCGAATTACATTACCAGCCCAGCTCCATTTTTTCCTCTTGATGTCAATTAGAATAGCGTATATACCCGTTTGCTCTCTGATCCAAACTGCTCTCTTTCTGTCTCTCAACGTTATACCTCGCAATCTTCGTTCCATCGCGCTTTGCGCGGTCCTTAACTTGTTCTCAGGCTTCTTTGTCAGTCTCCAAGTCTCTGCCCCATATGTCAGCACTGGTAAAATGCACTGATTGTGCACCTTCCTTTTCAACGATAATGGTAACCTTCCAGTCAGCAGTTGGCAATGTCTGCGGTATGCGATCAAACCCATTTTTATTCTACTGTGAATTTTCTTCTCATCATACAACTGTGAAAAACAAGGGCCCAGAAATATTAAGCCTTCGTAGTGACAGAAATTATGCGAGGCCTAAGTATTTAAGCTTTTTTCTGAGTACTATACGCTTAAACAACTAAGTCACTAACCAGACCGGCTCGATTCTGCAACATGCGAATTCGCTCTACAATAAAGCGGGCTTTTTCTCTTAACGGATCATGTTGAGGCGGAGCACGCTTTACAGGTAACCAAGTTCACGCGAGAGCGTGCAGTAGTAGTATTGCGTGTTGAAAAAGGAAAATAAGGCATGGACTTTAACTTAACACGGGAATTCTGCTGCCCGTAAGTTTTCCTTCAGATGTACTTTATTTCAGCAAGAACGCCGGCTACGAAATGCAGCTGACAACCAGACTTGGTTGCATTGGTTTGACATCCTCTGATTTTGGAGACGAAGCGTATCGACAAGTTCAGCTACATTACAGTGCTGAGGCGCTGCGGGAAATGTTTGCTCATATAGACATGGCAACAAAAGTATAATATTAGTGTCTTTGTCGCTTATATCATGCATCGCATGAAAACGCGCTCTGGTAGATCTAAACTCGGGAACAGGGTGCGTAATAATTAATTCATCGTAATGGAATAACCGTGGAGAATGCGAAATGTCTTACTACAGATTATATTTTATCATGGTTAACGCAATTATTAACCAAGCGTTTGGGTCCCAATACAGGCCATCGGAAACTTCTGGAAGTTCGGCGCGCTTTTCTGAGGAGAAATATGACTGCGTCAACTGCCCTTTTCTGGGGAAAATGACGCATCGCTTAGCTTCGAGCAGGAACTTCAAGCAATAATTCTAAAGGAAGACTTTCCCTGCCTAGATTTTCTATTTAGATTTCAAGCGACGAGCATGCGTTTTCTCTCATATGGCTCAGGAAACCACAAAGAAACACACGCGCACGTCAAGCACCCAGACGAATAAGCAGTAACGCATACACACGCGCGCACGACCATATACTGCTGTGTATGGCTCCGAATATATTTTTGTGGGTGAACATTCTCTTTTGTGATTTGCTTACATCGCAAAATGCTTGGAACTCAGAGAAAACGGTAGTGCTCCTGTGCGCTTGCCTTTGTTGCGGGCTAGGGTTCCCTGACAAACGACAAGCATGACACATCAACGGACGTGCACCATTAGAGCACGTCATATGCAGCAGCTGCTTTGCACCTGTGTTCTCATTTCTTGGCGCAGCGCTATATTTCCTGCATGCCGTCACTTCCGCTAAGTCGCTCGCAGGTAACAAACTTGTCGAATGTGTTCTGCGATGGCAACCAAACCACAGAAGCCGCAGTGACTGCCTCCATTAGTGAAATGAAGACTTTAGATCGCTAGCGGGCATTCGTCTCATGCACCACTTCAGCGCTGTCCATTTTTTCAAGGTGCTACATTTTTTGTTGAGTGCCTTGTGAGAACTAATTTTAATTGTTTTATAGGCCATTGTTTCTTTTCACATCGTGGCAGAAAAGCTTGTTTTTCCAACTTGTTTCGTCGAGAAGAGAGAGAGAGAAGGAAGGAAGGCAGGGAGGTTGACTAACGCAGTCCAGTTTGCTACTTTACTACTACACGTAGTGAGGGGGATGGAAAAGTGAAGAGAAAAAAGAAAGAAGTTCAAATCACTCGCATACACTAGACACGGCGCAAATATATGTATAAATAGTGATACAATCTCGACCGGGTGAGGTGTGTCTTCACCGCAAAATCAGGAAATGACGACGAAGCCGGGCATCGTGATGATGTAAAAGGGTAGAAAAGATTGTATTCACTTCATTGGTACATGCATTATGACTCTCATCGGAGTCTCGAGCGGTTCTAATTAACACGGGGGCCAACAGCCTTAAATAACCCCTTGCAGTCTTGTGGTCATCGATGTCTTCTTGGGGAGCCTGTGGAAGTATTAGTGCATTCGTCAGGTTCTGCCATCGAAGACCTCCTGCCCTTCGGGTTTTCTTCTCTTCTTCCTTCCCTTTGTGTCAACTCGCGGAATAAAAGGGGTGACGCTGTTTCGGAGAAGAGGACAAGTATGTCGACATCGGGACGCCCGCTTGAATGCTTCTCACACCTGACAGGTCGATGTCCAGGCTTAACGTAACAGCCTTTTCTGTGACGAGGCAAATCATCTTGTCATGAGAATGTACGCTTGAATGTCTCTATCACTTGGCAGGTCGATCATAACAAGAGACGCCGCGGAGGCGACATATTTCACACAGCACTGAACTTGCTTGACTTCCAGTTAAGGCACGATACCTGTTCCCCAGTGTTCCCAACTTCTGTTTGATTTGGCCTAATTTGGCCCAACTTCACCATATACGGGCTATTTAAGAAAAACAAAATGTCGTACTTTCACCCGAAATGTGCGTCACTCACAGCGATATCAAAATTTTATTGTATTACGCGAAGTAAAGCTCTTAGTTTTATGGGCAGCATACAGTGCTGTAGACAGCGATTTACTAACTAAATGAAATTGTGGCATTATGATCACTTGCATGGCGCGGTAGAAGTAAAGCTGGAGAAGGGAGCCTGTGCTTAAACGATCTAATGTACGCGGTGTTTCAACAAACAATTTGGAATTTTTTTTTTTATATTTCCTGTGGCAGATAGCACAATTCTAATCGATGAGGCGGTCTACTCGAAGAGGCGGACATTACTTGCATAAACAAACTGAAATGCATAATCGAACAATTATTAAAAGATTACTAAGTATGCTGTTAACTGATTACCTTGTGGCACGTTGCAATTTAGAAATCTTAGCGGGCGAGGCTGCAAGGCATGTCCACTTGAAAAGAATTGTGTGGATTACATCCTCTACAATACATGCGCCGTCAAACTTGCGGTAAAAATGTGCTGTCGTTCCACTTATTTTCTTAGCAAAACATCGTTTTATGCATTCAAACAACAGTAACTGGAACCCCAATGGATTTCTCAGCAAAGTTAAGGTATTAATAACTCGAAACAGGTGTCATCTTGAGAATTCGTTCCAAGTGGATCCGCCTTGCGAACTCCCCGGCTAGAATTTGTAAATTGCAACATATGCCACTAGGTAATTAAAAACGTAATTAGCGAAATTTTGATAATTAGGCTTTTATGCATTTCAGTATCTTGTGCAGGTAATGTCTGCCTCTTCCAGTAAGCCATGTCATGAACTAGAATTGTGCCAGCTTCCGCAGGCAAGCTTTAAAAAAAATACCGGGTGTTCGTTGAAACACGTAACTTGAGCCAAACATTAAAAATATGCAAATGCCACATAGCTGGACAGAACCAAGGTAATGTTGTTTAACGTCGTTTGGAAATGCTCAGATGATTTCTTTTCATTCCGTCTAATTAGATAATTCGTCGTAATTATTTAGTAAGCTCAAATATTATAATCATATTAAAAGTGTAAATGAGAAAATTGTACAGCAACATGAAAAACTCCCGATACGGCTACCGGTCTCCTGAGTTTAAAGCAACTCCAAAACTGGAGTTGCATTAAGCCCAGAAAATCTGCGTGACCTCAGCTGCGTAACCTCAGCTTTGAGACCTCAGCTGCGTAACCTCAGCTTTGAGAAAACGCTTATTGGTAGCTATATAAAGTACTCTGTACGATGCAGATTTAAATGCACACGAACAAACGACATAAAGTGATTGATAAGATGTTATCAAGCTTAGAATTGCGTTCTTAAATTAGGAACGCCTCGTTGTACATTATCAATTTCTTATGCCGGTTCTTTAACAAGGCCACGATTGCCCCAATTCCTTTCGCTAGCCGCAAATCCCGGAGGGCTTCGAAGAAAATGGTTTCGGAGTGGCTCACTCTTCCGTGAAATTTTTCTACGTTAATTTAAGCTCTCACTTTCGAAGCATAAGCGCACGGTCTCCTTAACACACTTATCACACATCGCTCCCTTCCTCTGGGAGCTTTGGAGTAATTACCCGTCAGGATTATTTTCCCAGTGCGGATTTTGTTCGCCGCTCATTATAATGACGGCTACGCTGAGCCGGTGCAGCCGGTGGTTCACACGGTACTGCTCAGCCCCGGGCGGTGCGCGTGCAACGTTTCAGAAACGCGGTCGAGCGCAAAGCAGTTTCTCGCGCACCAGCGCAGAGGGTGCGAGAAGGGTCAGTGCAATAGGCTATTAGCGGACGCGGTCGGCCGTTAAGCGCACGTCGTCCGGCTTGTCAGGCTGTGCCGCTCACCCAAGTGGTGGCGTTGGCTGCGGGCTCGCTTTCTTTTCGTTTTTCATTTTCTCCATACCTAGCAGCATATCACGGCACGCAGTCATCGTTTTTGACGTCCTTAAGCGATGCTGGCTTCACAAACAAATAGGCCAGCGTTAGAGAACGAGGAAAAGCCAGGCAACTGAAGCACCGTGGCCAACAGCTGCTCATCAGAAATGTGGGCTGGCTTCTCTTAACGAGTTTTTTGGTGGTCACTGATGTTATGGTTAAATAAAACAATAAGAAGAACATGTGCAATATTGCCTAGCGAAGATGAGATTGTATGTAGACGAAAATGCACAGACACTGTATACGTGTTTCTTTAATGACACTTTGTGTATATGTCATGCACCTTTAGTGGTTGTGTCATTTACAGTCTTTCACTTTATACTGCACGTTTCTGTCTTGTGGTATTTAAAATGTGTCATTTTATAATGTGTCATTAGATAATGCGTCTGCTTTGCTTTTCTGATGTGCAAACATTTTCATCTTACTCATGTGGAAAGGAGTAGCACCATCTGTTGGCTTCCAGCATCTCTTTATTTCTTTACGTCAAGAATAAAAACAAAAAAAAAGGTCTAAGTAATGGGTGCAGCCACGTGAACGTATTCTGGAGGAAGTGCGTTCAAAGAGGCACGCTAGTAACCAGGCAGTGACCCTATTTTCATTCGCGTTTTTCTCTTCGTGTTATTTGGAGGTAAAACGCTTGTTTGTAAGCGTGAATCTTTCTGCTGCCATGCGCTGTGGTATCGCTTACGTTGAGAGCGGTTGGATCACAATTCTGTGAAAGCGGCGATAAGTGCATGCATGCACCTTATGTGAGATTTATATATATGTGGAATTTGTTCTATAAGCAGTCATGACTTCTCGGCAAAAAGACAGCGTCAACAAAGGCACAGTGTTCGGCGAGAAGCAGTGCGTAACTTTAGGGGCGTGCGAGTGTCTGTGATGTCATTTCTCGGTTTGACAACTCAAGTCTCATTTAACCTAGTAGCTAGTAGTGCGAGTGCCACTACAGAGGCGCGGTGGGGTCGAGTTCTCGCTCTACGTGCTTCCGAAACACATAGTGAAAGGCTTTCTACAGAATGAATGTTATCGCAGAGTCGTGTTCGACGATCGAGGCTGCTGTGGAGTGAGTTCAGTTTCTAGGCTGTGTCAGGTGTCGGTGACGTCTAGTTCGCTTTCTATGCTTGCCGCAAATTGGTGAGCACGCTTACTGAAGTCAGCATGCGAGTCCTTTCAGCAGACGTCATTAGCCGCTTCGTCTTAAGGCAGCCTTCGGAGCAGGACTCGTGTCAAGGGCACCGCAACTGTATAGCATTTAACGAAACCGCTCTATAGACTGGGCGCACACCGAGCCTCTTAGCATGTTTGAGACGTTGAAAAGGTTTCAAAAACTTGGGTGAATGCAGGATATATATATATATATATATATATATATATATATATATATATATATACACGCAAGATGCGCAGATGTCCGTTACAATGAAAACTGGCATTCGTCGAACAGTAAGTGATTAAACCAGGCGCGAAAGGAATTTCATTTCCGCATTGTACAGTGCAATCGATGTTTTGCTTACACAGTCATCACCAGCTTTTCTGACAAAGAATGTCTCTAACGTTTCCCGAACGGTTTTTAACTTGCTCTTAACTAGGATTTTCACGCTATGGAAACGTGGTTCACAAGTGGGACTGCTATTGCAATGGTCAGCAAGATGTGTATTCTCCTTATTAGCTAGATTTCTTGTGTGCTCCCTGATTCGGTCATTGATGTATCGCACCGTCTGGCCGGTGTATACTTTTCCGCAGCAATCTCATAGACGACGTTGTTGGCACACTCGACAAGGCATTTTTCATGGTTATTTTCACAGCCCACATTTTCGAGCGCAAAAGTGATACGCGACTTATCTGAGCAAGCTTCTTGGGGGCTGAAAAAACTACTATCGGCACGTTAAACCAAGTAGCCACTTTTTCAGGCAATGGGTCACCTTTTGCACGTACGGAACGACTTCCCACCTCTGAGTGCCCATCAGGGTTTCCGCGGCATTGTTGCAAGCACGGCGTTTCATTTTCTTGAGGAGCGTTTCCGCTACTGACACGACGGCCCACAAGCCAGCTGAATAAAGCCTTGCCCATTTCGGATCAAAACTAGCTTGCACATTGTGAATACACAACTGCTGGAGCGCAGATTCCAGAGTGCTGCAATTAATTATCTTAGAGTGAGGTGATTGGTATGGCAGAAGCTCTTTTTGACCATGCTGGGAATACGCCCAGCACGCGTGGCTTTCGCTGAAGTTCAGGCTTTAAAAACCGCTCGTGAAATTTTAGAGGCATTCTTTATCAGAAAAGCCGGTCAGGATTGTGTAAGCGAGACATCGATTGCACTGTACAACTCAGAAATGAAATTCCTTTCGCGCCTGGTTTAATCACTTCCTGTTCGACGAATTCCATTTTTGCTTGTAATGGCGCGTCTGCGCAGCTTGTAGATATATACCTGTAGGTCTGGCTTCAATAAAATCAGTTAGTTTGGGCCTGTGTTCGTCTTCCTTTCTGTTGCGCCGTCTCGTTGCTCTTTACTTCAAGATGGTTCACATGTCAAAATACCAACTAGCCCAACATTCAACATTTTTAGAATGTAATCCATGATAGCCATGACCGGGCGTATACTTTCAACGGCATTGGCTCTTCCAGGGGCGAACTTCGCAAGGCATGTCATATTTCTGCTTCGAACTTGTGGACAAAGTCCGTCGACTCCTTTAGTAAGAGCTTTTCCTGAGATCCGGTAATAGCAGTGGATGTCCTCTCCTACAATCGGTTGCAACAACTGTCCATAAATAATTCATCAACAGATTCAGAAAGTCTGTCCTGTAGTCAGTTTTAACCAGAGAGCTTGAAGAACGCAGCAGTGCACACTTCAGTGAAATGAGGTATTCTGTAGTTAAATGCAGTGGCAGTTGCAAAAGCCACTGTACGCCACTCTAATAAAAACTTCCCGAAAATTGCCAACCTCTTTCACTGACATAATAAAGCAATGAGCACTATTCAGGAACTTCAACCAATTCGCGGTATGTATGTATGCATGTAACTTATTCTTTCATGCCGATTTTTTATGAACAAAAATCTTGGGCTTGGCAGATTCAGATACGTGTCAGACGTGTTCCTCAAGCAACGCCATTCGACGCTCTAGGGCTGTGCTACAAATTCGTGCGCGTAGTTTGAAACAATTCGCAGCGTGCGCACGCACCGGCGCTCCGTGCATCTCGGGTGCCACACGAGGACTTCGCATCGGCACCGCTAGATGGTGCAGCCTGTTTAGAGGGAAGCGCGAGAGAGGAGCCCGGCAGCAGGTACATGCCTTATACATGACGCATTTCTGTGACGGCAATACTGTGTGTCCCTACATTTCCGTAATGCTAATCCCATTGACCTCACCAGTCATTGTAAGGTGGGTTCTTCCAAAATGTTTTTGTTATAGCGGAGTTTTCGAGAAATAGTAACTTTTAGATAGTAGAAGACTGCAATCCGCGAGAGCAAGAAATTTGTGCATTGGCTTCAGAGTCATACTGTGCATCGATACTCGGAGAAATAGGTGCATCTGTATTCTTCGGATTACGATGTTGGAATAAAGTTGATTTGATTAGATTTGAAATGATTTCGCAAGTGAAATCAAGCGTTTTACAACTACTGAAATGAATTAGAAGAGACGACCCACGCTGCGACTTCAACTTCGCGAACCAAGTGCTGTCAGCCCGCCGAAATTCCTGCGCCGGGTTTCGTGTGTTTACGTCGCTGCCAATTTCTGACTCTACGCACAAAAGCAACCATGACAGGTGCTCACACGTAGAGCGTCGAGAGCGACAGGCTGATTATTGTGTGGCGCCGGCGCGTGCCGAAGGCAGGTACCAACGGGGCTCGGTCGAGGAGACGCATGCTTAGGTGTATTTATAGGCCCGCGCTTTCTGCAGCATACAGTGGGGCCACCTTGTTTGTGGCGAGGTCCCGCGTTTTTACGCGCATATTAGATTACTCCAGCAGCTGCGCCAAATTGTATACATCACTGCACCTTTCTTTTCTAGCCGTATTCTTTATTGAGCTGGGCGACAGCAATAGGGGTGCGTCAAGCCCACGATTATTCACTCAGAAAATTGAGCTAGCAACGCACTGCCGCACACTGGCACTCCAGCGCACCATGCAGCTGTTCCAATGCTGATAGCTCGTTGCATGCGCCGAGTTCTCGTGTCCCCTCTTCGCGCTTCTCTCACAGAAAACAAGCAGGCAAGCAAATAAAAAAATATAAAAGGGAGAATTAAACATAAGAAACACGAGAACAGCTCAAATTGATCAGTGTGCGTGGCGCGCCAAATGTGTGGCATGGTGGGTGTAACTGATTAAGATAATTGTACATGTTGTTCCATTTATAAGATTACGATGTTAATTCTGATAGAATGTCAAAACGAATTGTTCTTTACCACTTTTACATTTCATAACAGTTGACCTGCGGAGAAAGCGCTGATAATGCACCAGATCACGATGTATGCGGTGCGACTCTAGACAATTTTTATGAAATACAGAGCCAGGAGAGATGTTTTCCCACTCATTTTTTTTTCATAGAGCGATGCTGTTATGCTACTAGAAGCATTCAGAAACGTTATATGATCGTTTTTACGTTTTTCTTAAAAAGAAACTAAATGCCTTGCGAAGTTTATATTAAAAAAAAACGTGGGGAATGACAGAAGCATAACGCAGCCAGACTTCGAAAAGTGGGTGTCAATTATTGGTTAAATTAAAGAAAAGTATATCCTAGTTAGTAAGGAACTATATGGCCAAACGAATATAAACAGGGCGCGCGATCCGTATAAAAAGTGAAAGGAGTCACACTTCGAGTAATCCTACGCAATAATACTTATCAGTTACTTAAATAATGCTGACAAAGTTCGAGTGTGTTCTACCGAAAACGAGAAACACTTGCAGCGCACGTCATCGTATGAAGCAGTCTCCATACAGATTCTTTATTAACCCCCAGTTAATTCTATGGTAGGTTTAGTATCAAGGGGAAAAGGTAAGGCTGTCTTTTTCATCGCTAATAACACGCCGCCTCCTCTCACCAACACGGTCACACCGATATACGTTATAAATATCCTTATTTGGGAAGGGTTCTTCGTTGGTTACGTCAGCATAGAGTCAGGCATCCGTGAGTTAATATTTCAGCATCACTGTCATATAAATAAGAACACAGCTAATCCCTTTTGGCCAGTAGACTTCGAACATTAGTAAATTACACAGATAAGGATGGCGACATTAACTGACTCCACTTGCGCGTGCGCATGTTAGCCTGACGCTGTCTCGTAGACAACATAGCTACGTTGCTAGAATTATCAGAAACGTAGGTATTACTATCAATGCGAAGCTTATCCATGGATAACTTGAAGGGTTTGTTTTGAGCCTTTGCGTAATCCAGGAGCTTTCGGCGCGCTTGTCGCGTTTTCATAGAAAAATCTTCGCTTATATAAAAAGCGAATCCCTTAAGCTTACGGGAATTCGACAGAAGCTGTTCTCTGTCCTTGAAAAAGGTAAACTTGGCTGTGGTAGGCCCTTGTTTATCCTTGATAAATCTTCCCAGCCTGTGCAATCTCTCTAATTGCAAATTTTTTTATAGAAATGCCTAGGTGATCGGAACGAAACTTCACTACTTTATCTTCTGAGGTGGCCCAGTTCTCATTGGGGTAATCATCTAGGCCAAAACAGAGAAGGTTAGACCGACGCAACCTATTTTCTGCATATTCGCACCTATTTGTAACTTTCGGCAGCTGGTTCGTCACACCAGCTAAAACGTCAACCGAATCAGAAGGTGCGGTCACGGAAAGAGAGGCATTGCTTTCTTCCGGGGAATGAACCTTGCTACTTAAACTTTTAATTTCGGTGTCAGCCGCTTTCAATTTGCCAGATATTACACAAAGGGCGTCAGCATCCCCACCAGCCACATCTGCAAGACGAGCAACATTGGCTTTTTCAAGCGTTTCTACTTGGCGCTTCAGCTGTTTAATTGCGATCTTGTCGGTAGCATGTTTAGAAAGGAAAGCTTCGTGACTTTCCATGAGATCACGTATTTCATTAAGGGCAAGAGCGAATGCGTCGGCCTCCAACGTATCCATAGGACCAGGATTTATTTCCACATCACCCGCTAGCATTATTAAATGTTCACGCATGGTACTACATACATGCATACGCACAACACGAGAGTCGCTTCAATAAACCTCTAAGCTCTGGTGGGCACGACACAGCAAGGAAGAAACGATTGCTACTTCATATACAAGAAGCATTATTCAAGTAACCAACCTGAAAGAGCAAAGGCCGTAAGCGTGGCATCCTTCCCGCGGTGTCGAGTTCAAACCGGCTTGTGACAGACTGACGCTTATATCCAATACTGCGCAGACCATATATCGTGACGGGAGAGGCATGTTGCCAGATCAGAAGGTCATTTTCATCCAAGGCTGGAGTACCAAGCGTCAACGGTCGCAAGTCCAGAGGCCGGCAATCTGGTACAAGCCAAGACGAGTCGGGTTCTCCGTTGTGCGCAGCACAGCAAAAGTCGGTCAACCAGGAAGCATTTACTTTTTTGCCGGAAGGTGAAACAATTTGCGGCGCGAAGCTTGGGGGACGAACATAATGATGTTGTAAGAAGAAGTGTAGGAGCCCAATTTTTAATAAAGATAGCCTAATTTCATCCAAATCTTGGCCAATCGCCCACAGTGGGTGTGCGCCATCGCATAAGGAATACCATACCATACCATACCACCAGTGAAAAAGACAATTTGCCATCGTAGAACTGGAATGAATTTTTTTTGTTTTTTGTCGGTAAAGTGCGCTCATCTACGTTGAGAGAACGTGACTTTGGCGCGAATGGTGAGCAACGCTTGCAAAAAAAGAAAAGAAAGAAGCAACCCATTTTATTTTGGAAGACGTAGGAGTGCTTCGGGGTATGGAACCGTATAGATGTAGCACGAAAGATGAAAACGAAGCGAAGGCACGGTATAATTTGGGTTTAACGAAGGCTAGCGCAGAACCAAGCAGAGTAGATTGGTCCCAGACCTCTGTATTCTAGCATGTGCTAAAATAGCACAAAAAATAAAATCAAGTTGTTTTACAATGTTGCGCAAGAAATGTAGAAATGGCAAAAGCGTGAGTAAATTTCTAGCTCTGAGCAGCTGTGTTCGGGATAAGCATCAAAGTTGAATTGAAAAAATGGCTGCGGAGCGGGATTCAGTCGACGCGATGGCACGGCGTTTGCGCTTTTTTTTTTTTTACTAATGCTTTAAATAGTTCTACTTCTCGTCAGTACGTGCTTTTGGTGGAGCGAGATCGCACAGGGTTCTTGCTCTTTCTGGCTGTAAAAGAAACACACGAGGGTCAAGGCTTTAGCAGCAAGACTCCATTTTCCAAAATTGGTTTGAAGGTCATTGGCAAAGCGTATTTAATTCAATTTAAGGTCTTCCGCATTCTGAACAGCTTCGTGTGTTTCCCTACAGTGGCAATAAGTTCGCATTTAGGCTTTCATATTGTTCAAGCAAAAAGCCGGCTTCGAGCTATATTATAACCAACGAATCTTAATTTGTCCAATAACAGGCATGAAGGATAACATTTTTTCTTTCGCTTTTCTCATTTTAACATCAGTTTGCAAGTCCGTCGAGGAGATGAGGAACTTATCATCGACTTCTCAGAGAAACCGTAGCTTGTATGATGCTGAAGTGGTTGGAAATTGTCGCGGTAGCGCTAGTCGAAATGTCAACCACTTATCAGTTAGGCAGCCTTGCACTGCACCCCGTCGTTGTCAGTATGCTGGTATGCCAGAATGTTTGTAATATTTTCGTTTACCATTCTCAAATTATATACTATAACAAGAGAAGACAGTTGTCCCTTTAGGAAAAAGCACAATTTCAACCTTTATCAATGCTTACAGCAGCAAGCATTTATGGTGGGCAGCAAGCAGTTCTCAACAACGTTAATGTTCGGCTCGTCAATCTCCTGAGGTAGTCTTGCAACCAATTTGCTCTATATTGTTACGTTGCAGAAGTCACATATAACGATGTATTTACAAGACAGGCAACGATGCATAAACAAGATGGATGTCGAGACCGATTCCACCGACACACGTTAAATTGTCTTCTTCTGACCGGCGCCACTCTGGGTTGCACCGTAACAATATGCATGAATAATACAAACGTTGTCAATTTTCGAGGAGCTGGTTCAAAATTAATTGGTTACGCCCATGAGACATGACGTCATACATTGTCACCTGTCCTTCACAACTATACCTTAATCACCTTGATCTAATTTGTACGAACCTAATTACACCTTTCTACACTTTATTCCACCCTAACTAATCTTCATTAACCTTGCTTCTCCTGAAGGCGCCTTATTCTAAGTTGTTCTAACTTTATTCAGTCCGATTCGCCCTAATTCACATTCATTCGCTTGAATTCACCTCAATTACTCACAATTACAACTATTTAAAGTTGTTCTACTATTTAATAGCTGCTGTATTACTACTGACATCATACAAGACGCTCAAGACGTCACATTGATTTTTGGTACGACTCGTTGCGGACAACGCCGGCTTTTCTGCCTCGTGGGACATATAATCCTTTCGCATTAATAAGTTAACGCCACATGAGTAAGTACCAGAGAGCACCATTCATTCACGTTTTCTTTTTTGTCAGCTGCTTATACAGTTGGAACATTATCGAATAGTTTATCAAACACTGGAAAACCACTGCGCAGCCATTCGTGTCCGCTTTTGCGCTTTTCAGAAAGAACGCAGCTGTGTTTCACTTCGCTTTAGAATGTCCCACGCATCACACTGCACTGCTTCCGAAGCAGGCGAAGCTAAGCGCAGTGGTTAGAAGGGAACGGGACGGGTCAGGAAACTCACCTGGGAATCATGCTACGATCGACTATTCGTAATCGGACGACTCTTCCTCGTCTATGTTACGCTTATCACAGAAATGCTTCTGCGCTTGAAATTTCTAGCCAAGCGAGTGCAACGCTGACTGAAGGAGCTTAGATATCGAAATGGGCAAAAAGGTATTGGAGCTTAGTGATGCGTCTTCGCGCAGTGGAACCCGAGTGAGAGGGGGTGCTACATTTAATAAGTTGCCATACCGTCCGTACGCAGTAGTGAACGACGGCGAACGTTGGATGTATATTTGGACAAAAGCGCAGACTCGAAGCACAAATGCGAGCTCCCAGGCTTTACGAAGTACTTCAGGCGTGTATCCGGATAAATCGGACCCGAGGGAGGCCGGCAAATGAGGCTGTTTCCTAGTGCTGCTGATTTCCACCATGGTTGCCGTGCTAGGAACACGGTGAGCGCAAAGGCTACATTCACGTCAGTACCAGAGTTTCTGTTGTTTAAGAGGCAGCCACATTACGATGTGTTACACCAGGGATGGGAGACTTGCGCCAATTGCGCCATTTTGATAGAAACGCAAATTCCTGCGCCAAACTGCACCAAACTGCGCCAAACGCAGAAAATTGACGGAAATTGCGCCGCGGTGCAACAGAACGGCTTCGGCATGTGTGCTTCGCCAGCGGCCACGATAAGCGAGCGGATTCGTTCTCAGAAAAAAAAAAAAAGAGTGCAGCCGTTCACATGCCGCACACCGTGCGACGGTGGCTCCCGCACAGTTTCTCGTAATTTTCACGCTTAAAACAATAGACTTTTCGGCTCTTCCGGCAAGTGGCAAGCACGCGCGTGGCCATGCACTCCCGGCTCTCATCGCTGCTGGTGGAACGGCCAGGGCGGGTATTTAGAGTGTACTAGAATACGGTTGAGTGGGCCGAGTGGCGCGGCGTTGCATATAGTTCAGGCGCAAAACAACAAAAGTAGGCTTAGGGAGCTGCGAGCGAACTAGATATTAGGGAAGCGCGCACTGCGGCGCGTTCAGCAGGCGGGCGTCTGTCCCTATGGCCGGTATAGCGTAAAATTATTCCAATCTGTTTTATGCCCACATGGGGGAGGCCTGAGCCATTTTGACATAATGGCGGATTTGGAATAAGAAGTCACAGTTTTGCAGGCGATGCATCGATTGCGATAGCAAATTAGTAGACAGGTGTACGAAGTAAGGATAGCAGTTTTATCGACCGTGTGAACTTGTAAACACTCGCTTACTAAATAAATTAGCAAGCGTGGTGTCATGCGTGCACAAGCAAACATGAACACATCTCACTCGATGACCGCGGAAACTCGCTGTAGTGTGGACGTGCGCGGCAGCAACAGCGAGAGAATTGACCTTCGCACTCTCTCTCGCATCAACGCGAACAGAGCGGTGAAAACACAGCGCACACGAAGCTATCAGCACTGGCACTCTGACTCTATCGCAGATCGCTTTCAAGCAAGGGATCGTGCTGACGCGCCTTGCCCAGCAGCCACCAGCGTAGAACGCCGCGTACCCCGGTGCCTTGCGCGCGACGGAAGACAGCGCGCTTCCTTCGCGTTTTGCACCTTTGCACTTGCGAGATTGAGCGTCGCACTCTTTCAATCGCACTTAAAGCATACGGCGCGCGGAGACTATGTTATCGCCCTTGGACTTTATACGGAAAATTACGGCGACGCCGACGGGCCGAAATGCGCCCAGAGTATGCATGGATATAATTCCTATCGCAATAAAAACAGGATCGGAATAGGTTTACGTTATACTAACCCAGGGTTGATCGCGGCTCTCTGGGTCTACGGAGACATATGGTGACCCAGAAATTGTTACCGTGTTGATTGGACTGCGTAATTTTAGATCATTTTCCGCTATCATCATGAGCGTAGGCGCGGGAATATACAGGGTGTCCCACGTGACTCCCACGCTCGAGGCACTTTGCATGTATTCACGGGCTTTTTTAACGCTCGGAAAAACACTTTTATGTAGCACGTATTGAGCAATAGAAAGCTATATCGGTTGCTTCTCATGTAGCTGTACAATTTTCTCATTGATACTTTTCATCTAAGTATAATATTGGAGAAGTTAATTAAGTAAGACTAATTATATATTTAGGCGGAATACAAAAAATAACCTGAGTATTTCCAAGCGATGGCAAACAATATTACGTTGGTTATGTCCAACTACATGACATTTAAGTTGTAGTGATTGTTACGTGGGACATCTGTATAGTTCGATCGTAGTGCCACCGATGATTTTGGGTGTACAGGAAAGCAGGCGCCGTGCCGCCCCTCGGAGCACTCTTCAATATTCATGTGCGCTATAGCCATAAAGCGCGCTTCTACTACGCGCTTCGTGTTTGTTTATTCTGTGCTTCATCGTGGTTTCGAAGTGCGCGCCGTATTCCATTACTCCACCAAAATTCAGGTTGACCTGCTCCAAACTGCTTCAAAATAAAATTTTATCTGCTCCAAATTGATCCAAGACGAAATTTATTCTGCTCCAAGCTGCTCCAAGATGCAGTTTTGTCTCTTCTAAACCCCTCCAAAAGGCAAATTTACTTGCTCCAAAAAATTGCTCCAAAATGACCTTGGACAGTCCCACTCCTGGTTACACATAGCGCACGCACCGTAAATGGAACATATATGTAGAGAGGAAAAGAACCACAATAAAATGTTAGCTGTGAATTGCTCTATACGCCCTCGACTCTTTATGCATGTACACATTTAAAGACGCTAGCTAGAGTCAGTGATAATTTTTGTTGAGTACGAAATAAAATGTTTTGTATACTGCGTTCAGTTTTGAATGTTCAGGACGAGCTCTATACTAACGCATTAAAGGTATTTATTTTGCACCGTTTTTTTTATATATCGACGGCGTTAGTGCAGACGTGTAGTTCGACGTAATTATTATGTAGAATATAACGGTAGTTATGCTACTGCTGGATTTCGCAGAAAGGCAGACAGTTAGACGATGGTATACTGTCAGTAAGATATCGCCCCTGAACATCAGCTATAGCGTTAAATTTATGTGCAAAACCAAGGATTGAATCAATACCTGGGTGAAAAGATTGCCGTGCCGTTTAGGCAAATCTGTGTTGCTTAAATAAAACTCACATTCCCTTCGTTAGAAAATACGCTTTATAAAAAAGTTGCGCCATGTATTTTGAGTCATCTTATGCCATCAAAGTTTCTGCGACTGTTCAACTTTTTTTTTTGCGTATCTGGTCGCTTGCTTCACCCAATTAGGATGACACCTCAAGTCCTAAAACAGCCTTCTAGGGAATAGAGCTTGCTCAGTAGTTTATAAGCATCCAGAAAATGAAATCTTGTGTGGTACTATATGTCCCTCCCGTAAAAAACAAATCGAGAAGAGCAAAGTTAGGCGACGTATCACAGCTACTTCGTGGGAGCTTAATATTACATCAACGCGGTTTTTATCGCATCATCTGCATTGCTCAGAAATAAATCACAAGCATGCGTACTGCATTGAGCTCCTCTAACGTCTTTCCCACCCTATTTATCTCTCTATCTCTCTCTTTCTAAGGTTGATTTCGCAATAAAATTGTTCATTTTACTTTCTTTGTTGCCCATGAAACTTGAAAAAGAAAAAAAGATTGTGAACTTGGCGAATGTAAGAGGGGAAGAGATGACTAGTTGGCTAAGTCTCAATCAAGCATGTTCTTTCTTCGCCAACAGAGGCGAATCTTGAGGAACTGACAACAACGGAGAGAATCCGTAATTTTCTTTTTCCATTTGCCTTCTCAAGCGCGTAGCTTTGAAATCAAAATGTCGAGTCTAGCTCACATTCCAAATCGCGTACTCGCGGCTTGCAGCGCAAAAGAGAGTGAAAACACGGCAATCTCGCTTCTAGAGGCCGGAAAGCTTTAACGCAGCGCCGTGCCAGCGGGCTGTGCATGCGTATATACATATGTCGGCTGCGTTGGCCTGCCTCGGGCTCTTGGAAACGCCATTATTCTCTAGAATGGCGGAAAGGATTGTGTGGGGCACAATCCATCGTCCCCCATTCGACCACGCTTCTTAGCTGACCTTATTACTTCTCTGCGTCCCCCCGCCCCTTGCCCTCTGTCCTTAAGACCATGTTCTGCGTTCACAGCATGCCATCCACGGCACTTGTGCAAGCTGGGATCGGCGTGCAGATTCTTTCGACCTGCTTACCGCGCTCCCCATCCTCTCACAGCCTCTTTTCCGAATTCTCTACTGCGCAGCTGGCGGACATGCCTCGGCAATGGACGCGGCGCGACCGCCTCACTCAGCCTGTGCCGGCCTCCCTCCCCTCCACCCCCTTTGGCTGGGCATCATAGCGATGCCCGGGGGTAAGGTTATATAGCGCAATCTACCTCGCGCGATCTGCACGTTTCCGACCGTTCGATAACCGCTCGCAAAGCTTGTTTTCGCATGACGCCACCGGATCAGCGTTATATCGTCGGGCGCTTCCAAGATTTGTGGGCCTCGGGGCGCGGCTCTGCATAATCAGCTACCCTCCTGGTATCCTTGAGACCAACCGATAGAGTGGCGGGGAATGTGTCAGGTCGGAGGGCGAGCTAGAAAAAGGGTCTAAAAGGAAGCCCGAAACCCAGGGTATGCAGAAAATATTTAAAGAAAGCAAAAAAGAAAAACTAAACAAACAAAGACATAAAATGATAATATCAAAAAACAGCTTTCGCCATGAGCTCCTTCCCAGTGTAACAGAGAAAGCGGCAGGGTACTCTTAATTTTTGCTAAGGCTGCGTATATTGGATAGATACTTTATTACGGATGAACTAGAACTCCGTCTTGTCACAAGTGGTAAAGAAACTGACGCAAGATGGTTACAGGCTAAGTCTTCTTTCTGAAAGTATTTTTTTTATTACCTTCTTTTACCTACAGCACATGCTATCTCAAGACCCGCTACCTTACTAACAATTACAAATTCCTCTCCATCAGAGTGTTCAAATGTGTCGCGTACAGAGTTTGCTTGAGATAATTTTGTTTGTAAACAGCTTGCACCAACAATTATGTGGCCTTATGGCCAGTTATCTATTACATTCGCACTTCTCTTGCGCAACAATTCTCTTTCAGGCTTACATTTAGCGTAAAATTGTGATTACAGTGAACGGACTAGCCCCGGAGATCGAGGCGGTTCAATTAAAATTGCTTGTTGTTACGTCTTTTCATTCAGCTTCTCTGCCGGCTGACAAACGTGCATCCGTACGGTAGCCATTCAATTCCAAGAGTAACACTCCTTTCTTCAATCAGCAGTATTTGATTAAGCATACGGTCGCGCTTCACAGGCTTTCCGGTGCTCATGGTAGGCATGCTTTTAGCACAGTTACTCACATCATAGCCTTCGATTCAGTTCTCTTGCGGAAAACAGAATTCTTGGACATTGGGCCTCAGCACAAGTTGCTGTAAAAGCCCAAGCATGTCTATCTTTAGGCATCGTGACTGATTAAAAGAACTATAGACGTTCTCAGTTGCCTTGTTTCATCACTTGCGTGTTTGTCTTGCAAGTCATCATGACAAACGCATGAGGAACTGTCCACATCCTTAATTACAACTTTTGCTTGTAGTCTCGTCTTGTCACTGTGTCTCCTACGTTGATAAAAGGAATGCATATAGTAATCTTGCGATACTCAGTTGCTATTTAGCTTGACAAAATACCTGGCTCTAAAGAATTGCAGGCGCAGTTTTCTTTTTGTTTGCTTCTTGATAATGAAGTGCTCGTGCTGATTGTATAAAAACGACTCGTTGTATCATTCTTTCAGAGTTTCTCAGTCTCGTAGTATAAAAACTCTCCTCTGTTCCCTGTGCGATTCAATAAAAAAAAAAGAAAAGAAAGAAAGCATTTGTTCCGAAAGTACGAATGTCAACATTTCACCAGAAGAATCTGAATTTAATCCTTTTCGCGCTTTCAACTGAATCTATATAGGGTGTTGCAATTATTAGAGACACTAAGTGGATCACGGTGTGTTGCCCTTTCGCAATAAACAGTGCGTAGGTCGAGAGACCAGTGCACACAAAAAAGGGAAGAACAAGAAGAAAGCGCAGTAAGAGATAATACGCAGAAAGAAAGTAAGGTGCGGTACCATACCCGGGCCCTCGTATTTCTTGCCCAACCGTTACGTTCGACCGTAATGCAGGACGGCTCTTCAGCAGTGGTAAAGCTTGAGCAGCAATTTCAGCGCAGCAAGAGAATGTCAACAAAAAAAGATGGAAGCTAGGTACCCAGGTGTTAGAACGCGTTGAGCCTCAATGGATGGGACAGAAGCGAACGAAAGTGAGCAGAAAGGCCTCCTTTGGGGTCAGCTGAATTAGAAAATAGTGACCGTCATTTGTAAGCCGATGGGTCACAGTTACGCAACTTAGTGCCGCTGCACAGTAACGCGGCTATAACATCGACAGGAAGTTTGTTACTATCAGCGCCGTTGTTGCCACGGTTCATGAAATCGACTGGCTTCAGTGACTGATTGTAGGCATGAAATCATAGACGACTGCATATGTTCGCATTGATAGTACTTCGCTCGCACCATATGTTTTCTTTCTTTTCATCCCTTAACCAACCATCACCCTGCGTAGGGTAGCATACCGGACACGCATCTGGTTGACCACCCTTCCTTTCCGTCTTTAGTTTTCTCCGCCCCCTCTTCCTCGACTTCAATGGTCGCGTCGGCGTGTTGCCAAAAGATTGTGCTCTAGGGAGTCAACGTGAATTAAGAAAGTGACCGCTGCGCTCTGTTGTGTGCATTTCGTAAGGTACTTGGATATATGTTATAGCGTTCTTGTCTTGCCTCCTTTTTATAGGTTTACCACTAAAATACGTAAAATTTCTATCAAATAAAAGGCCATTCTTCACTCATCTCAGTGCGTCCATCATTGTAGGAAAGTAAACATCTTCTCGAAAGTGCAATAATTGTCGTTGGGTGATTTGTCTGGAGCGTGAAGTGAGCTCTGGATATTGCTGGCGTTGGCACTTGTCGACAGCGAAGCACTGATGGTTCTGCGAAATTCCAACTAAAAGCATGAAAGTAGCTCTCCAGCTTTTCAATTAGCAGCAAATGAAATGCCATTTCAATCCGAGTTTTTCGCTAGAGTAAAAAGAACACATGCTTAAATCTCTATCGCAGTCATCCTGACTGCACCAGAGCCATTTATTATCTTTTTTTTCTTTTTTTTTTTGCACGTCATGTAACTCTCTCTGGTGTTTAGCTGGGGGCAAAAGCTGTCGCTGAGGGCGCAACCACATATTCAATGGCGGCGGCTGTGCATTCAGTCTACGGAGGATGTAGGAGATTTGAATCGTGCATGAATCTGTGACGGGACAGTGAACTAAGTATTGGAGTACTTTGGTACAGCATTTCCTTACCATGAAAAGCAAAAGTAATGAGCTACTTGAAATATAATGCTTGTCTATGTTGCGAACTTAACTCTAATTTCAAGCAACTTCTTCTGCCGTGGGGATGAGAACGCGCAGTGCTATCCAATCTTAAAGGAAGCACCTCATTACTATTTGGGCATCGATTACAGTTGATATGTTTGAGGAAGGCCTGTACGGGATTTTTTATTCATGAATGGACTAAACGAACTAGCCGAGCAGAGAAAAACACGAAATTGCAAGGTAATATTCTCAAGTACAATACACAAATAGGGCGCTGGAGGTGCGCTTTTTAAAAAGACTATTTAAATTTTCAGCTTTCATGTATGCGCAAAGACAGTTAGATTCTTTACATGGCAGTGGAGTCCCGCACTCGTCAACCTGGTACTCACTGGTCTCGTGAAATGACTGCCGAACACGGTTAAAGTATTAATGTATGCCAACGACATCAGCGTCTGGGTATGTGGTGTGACACGGCCGCAGGTACGCGCAAGGCTTCAAAAAGCTGCGGCGTTTACATCGACGTACCTAAATGAACAAGTCTTCAGGATCTCGTGAGAAAAATGCGCATTGGTCGCGTTTAGCCGAAAGCGATTGAGATCATACGATGTCTCTATCGACGGTCAAAGCATACCTCATGTCAGGACGCACCGATTCTTAGGCTTTATCATCGATCGTGACCACTGCTGGAGTCATCATGTGGCCTACCCAAAGAAGCGCCTGATGGATGTTTCTAATGTGTTTAAGTTTTTTGGAGGAAAAGCCTGGGGTACGTCAGTACATGTAATGATGCAGCTACACAGGACAATCTTTCTTGGGTATTTGCGATACGAATTGCCTGTGCTGACCAACATCTGCAGATCTAATATTCGTACACTCGAAAGCGTCCAGGCCCAGGCACTTAGAGTGTGTCTTGGATTAGCGCGATGCTCGTCAAGAGCTGAAACAATTGCGATTGCACAGGATTTCCCAGCCAAAACCCATATAGTCATGGAAGCGCCCAGAGCACACGTGAGACACCTTGCTCGCGCACCTGCCCATCACCTAGCCTCACTGCCAGAGGATCGACCACGTGGCTCCTTTTGTCAGACAATCCTGTCCTATTGTGCATACCTTCCATCAGGTTATACAGCTCCAGCAACAGTTCCGTTTCCCCCATAATGCTTGGCTAAAGCAAAAGTTCGCCTAATGGTACCAGGAATACGGAAAAAAGCACAACTCTTGTCTCCAGCACTCAAGCAGCTTTCACTGCTTTTGCTGTACGAGACTTTCAACGAGCATTATCATCTATATACTGACGATTCAACAACGGTGAATGGGTCTGCGGGATCGGTGATCTAGCCTGCAAAAATCTCCACCGCAAGGATTCGACTCTCTCACCAGACTGCATCGACTGCCGCGGAACTCGTTGCTATTAGTCGTGCACTTCGCGTAATTTCTGATGAACTGCCCAAGAGATGGAGCATTTTCAGTGACTCCAAGGCTGCTCTTCATTGTTTAGTTTCTGCCTTAGGCCGAGGACCTCACGAAAAACTAATTCTAGAAATCAGACAGCTGCTTCACCACCTCGTCGAGCAAGCACACGACGTCATGTTACAGTGGATTCCAGACCACTGTCGCATAATGGGCAATGAACATGCCGATGCAGAATCACGATCTGCACGTGAGGAGGGCTTGCAAGACTCCAATTCATTCTCAAGAACAGATGCAGGAATGAAGATTCGTGTTATTGCAAATGAAGCCATAAGATCTTTATGGAACGCACCAAGCTTGAAGCACACACGTCCGCACCGACTGGACCCATCCCTCCGACTTCGACTCATATCTGGACTATCTCAACTCGAGACAACAGTTCTTGCCGACTGTGACTTGGTGCTGCTTTCACAAGATATTTTGCCTTCCAAGTCGGTATGAACACGGAGAGCGCTGCTTGCAGTCACTGCGGCGGCGAGGAGACTATAGAACATGTACTTTGCCACTGTCCTCGATACAGCCCGCATCAGCTGTCGCGAGCGGACATGTTGGCATGCCTTGACGACAGGCCACTTTCAGAACAGACAATCTTGGAATGCCGACATGAACTGTCGTCGCACCGAAAGTTCGTCAAGGCTTTGTTGACTTTTTTACGTGCCAGTGGCCTTTTAGAAAGACTATAATGATCCCGTCCTTTTTTTTTCATGCCTTTCTTTTTGTCCCCGCTCTTCTATCGGTCTTTACCTCCCCTTTCCCTACCCCTAGTGCAGGGTAGCAAACCGGAGGTTTTTACTCCGCTTAACCTCCCTGCCTTTTTCTCATTTGCATCTCTCTGTATGACAGAGCTTGTTACTGTGCGAAATTTTGAATTTGCACCTTGACGCATTGAGAAGACACTTTGCGTTGTACTATTACAAATTCACCATACAACTGGTGATTATACGCTGAACAATGTGCTTGCGGTACGTCTTCTTCAAATTTACTCCACTTCTACTTTCACGTTACATCGCGACCGTCAATACAAAGGCATGTTTACTCTCCAATCTCTTTTTCATTGCATTACAGCACATCGTACGCCACCGGTATGAATCCGCGCACAGGCGTACTTCGTCGTGGATATGTGTAAATAAAGGAAAACTAGGCCATCAGAGGACGGCTCAATGTCTTCTTGCACTTCGGGGCCATAGTGCTGTCACCGCCATCCCCTGGTTCCCGGCTCTTTCAATATTGCACGTGATGCCTTAATGGAAATGTGCACTCATGAAGTAGTATGTCAATTAATCGCGCTGTGTTTACCTTTCCGATCAAATATTCCTCTTGCTGACGCCATTTCAAGGTTTTCTTTTTTTTTTGTTTGCGGCTTAGAATACATGAATTTTTCTTGCGTAGTCCTTGTATTCGGTGATCAGGCGGGCCTTCTGCGTCCTTGCTTAATATTCTTACCGCATTTATGCGCACGCTCGCACTTTGCGAACTGTGTCAGCGAAAACCTAACTTTTGTGCATTAGCTGGTTCTGAAAGCTCAGAAAGTATGGAAATGGTTGTGTGCATGTTATTTTTGTTCCTCCGCTGTACACTTTCTTTTACTTATTTCTTACTATTTCTTTGTAAACCTACATATATTTGAACTCGACCTGATGCGTTACATGTGCTCTCTTTTTTTCAATAAGAGTCATGTCTTTTTTTTTGTTCGTTGGCATAATCTTCCGCTGTCTTCTTGCCATGTGCTTCGTGAGTGCAACTTCGAGGCCGAAAATATTATAAGAGGATACACTATATCCCCAGCTGTGGTTACCTTCAATAAATTTGTTGTGGTAGTAGCGGAAATGTTGTCGGTACGAAAAGTATTGATGTTTTAAACGAATCATTTTTGAGTTTGTCATAGAATACTGGCGTTGGGGCCCTATAACGTAAAGCTATTCCAGACTTTTCGATTCCAATTCTGCAATCAGCCCTCCGCGATTGGTCAAAAACTTTTTTGAACCACCACCCCCCTTTCGGCTGTCTGTCACACGACGTCACGAAAACAGCGATAGCTCCCCATCTGATATGACGAGTAGACACTGATTATGCATGACTGGACCGAAAAAAAGAAAAATAGTTATTTCTGATTCGATGCCTTTTCGCCGTTAGCCCTCCGCTATTCGTCAAAAGTTTTTGCGCTGCACCTAACCTGCCTGTCACGTGGCGTCACAAAACCAGGAAAACTCACTGCGTCGAAGTAACGTGTACGCGTTGAAGATGCATTATTATGCCCGAACAAAACTGATTTTTTTTTTCTGAATAGCCGCAGGCTTCCCTGTTCCGAAAGGTATAAAAGATGGCGGCCGGCGATCGCTCATGCACTGGCTACTCGAACCCGCCGGAGAGCGTTGGTTTATTTGCGTACAATAAAACTTTTTGCGTGGCCATGTAGCGTTATCGAGCACTTTCGGCACGTTTATGACCTCACTTGGCCAACTCTTCTTTGCTGACGATCCGTTTTAGCGGCATTCTTAACCTTTCGTTGCATGCCGCTGCGATTTTCGACCAGCCACCTCAAGCTAAGTAAGAAAAAGCCGACCAATCGCAGACACCGGCGCCACACCCTTCATGCGGTTATCGATTTTTAGTGCACTGGCTCGGCGCCTTCGAATCCCTCTCCACTTGAGCATGCTCCTCGCCTCTTATCAGCGAATTAGGGAAGACAAGCCGCTCACTGTAGCCAATGTTATTCGTTTTGAAGCAAGCAAAAGTGACCTCCTATAAACGAGGAGAGCATTTGAATGGTCTGTTCAGACAACCCTGCGAGTCACCGCCCGATGCTTCCGTCGGCGGGCGCGCAAATTTGACGTCAGGTGATCAAAATAAAAACATATTTTAATAGTTTTACGTTATAGGGCCCCTGGACAATGTTTATAAGTACCACAGCACCCACACCACTAGACATTGATCTTGTTAAGAATAAGTTATGCATATACTACATCCACTGCATCCAGCCTTTCTTACTTAAACAATACGTTATAAAGAAGCCCTTCGTAGAGAGCACCAGCTTCAGCGCGCTTTACTCTTGCAAATATCGTTGAAAAAGTTACGGCGCACTTGTTTACGTGGTACTTTTCTTTCATACTTAAGTATGAAGACAACCCGAAAACTTTTTCTTTACTCAAAAGCAGTTCCCCGCATACATTTCTGGTACGTGAATTGGTAACACAATATGAAAAAAAAAGAATGCCTTCTTGCATGTTGAAAACATTCGAGCGCTTGGAATAACGCATCTTGCATCCTACTAATTGCAGTTAATCACTAAATAAGTTGCCAATAATGTAGAGGCCTGTCTCTGTCTGCCCGTTAGTACTGTCACTGATTCTTCCAGTTAGCAATAGGCAGTTTTATTATGTCATATTGTGACTGAAAGTATGATTTACGCAATGGCGGAAACATTACATGTAGGGGGACAACTTCGAAAGCTCTGACACACAAAGAAGTTATCGAGTGCTTTTAAAAAAAATCACACTGAATGCTCATGTTCGACATCTTATGTGCCGTTTTTTCCTTTATCTTTTTGCAGTCGTCGTCATCTGCGCATCACCCGACACGGTGCGAGAGATTATGCTCACAGCAGATGATCTTGGCATGGACAACGGCGACTTCGTATTTTTCTCCGTGGAATTATTCACCACGTAAGTCGCTGTCCATCATTTATTGTTCCCATTCAACACTGCCGTTCTTGAAAGTTTTGTATCAGTGAGAAACGAACGTTTAGGCCTTTGCTCTGCTCACATTTCGAATTATACTTATTTTCTTTCTTTTTTTTCTTTCTGCATGGTGTCGAACTTGATCGGTTTCGTCCACCGCCTGAATGCATATGTACATGGAATGCACGCGTGAATATTTCCATATGTATTTTCTTATTTCAAGCACTTTTTGCTTGTTCTTTCGAGGTATTTTCGAGCATATAGTTTCAGTATTTGCTCTACTGCAATAAAACATGACCGAATTTGCAATCCATATTGTTCTCAACAGGCTAATCATCAATCAATCGGGATAGCGAACATAAAACACATAGCGAATGTGGCGGGCCAATGAGAAAGCTGTTTAGAAACAAAGATCATTGTGAATTCAGTCCCTGCGTACACAAGGAGTGAACGAGGTGTCATGATCTTGTAATATCTGTTAGGCTCTGCTGTCTCTGTTTCTGCAAAATTCTAATTCTCCTTAGACCTTCCACTCACCTGTAATGACGGTAATGTATACGAGACAGGATCCGGAAATGCGCGATGATTAATAAGCAACGTCCGTGTTCGTTTTCTTTCGCTCATGCAACATTTACGATGACGCGTTTCAGATTCAGATTCAGATTCAGATTCAGCTTTATTGGTTTAAAAAAAAGGTGTTTACAACATCACAAATATACAGACGAGGGTCCCAAAGTGAAAGAACTGCAGTGGGACCCTGGGTTAATAATAACAACATTGATGGTGATATCTGTAGACAGCAAATGGGCGTTGTTATCAAGCAACATCGATAGATCAGATACATTAACATACACTTCATTTAAAATCAAACAAACACGAAAAATCACGTTATAAAAGAAAGACGGGAAAAGGCAGGAAAGAAAGCAGGAAAAGTCGGAAAAAGGTAGCTCTGCCGAATAATAAGGGCTCGCGAGAGGGCCGTCAGGTTTCACCTGATGGTCCCCGAGTGGGCCTAGCCAGGTGACGTGGAGCTTGCTTACGTCGATAGTGGATCGAATAAAGTTGTTTCTCTCTCTCTCTCTCTGCCGAATAATAAGCATATTTAACTTTGAGCGACTGGCTGAGCATGCCCTCAAAGAATTTTGATTTGGAAGATGCAGAAAAGAGCAACATAAGAAAATATCGCAGTGATAAAGAAAGGCTGACTGTTATAACCAGTGCGCGGGGAACATGTATAACAGGCCTCGTTGGAAATGCATCAAATCGGGAGCGATACACAAAGCAGCTGCATTTCGTTATCGACACGATCAAAGGGTGAGATTAGCGTACTTACGGAAGTCGCACCGGCGACTACTTGTCTCAAGATTTTTTTTTGTACATGTGGTGCTGTACACTGTAATACGCTTGCATATGTAACATATGCATATACTATACATATATAACGTTCATATGTAATGAATATGTTCGTAAATGTGCTCTTCTAGATATCAGCATAAGCAGCACCAACATTGCAGAGAAATTATCAATACAACACTCCGAACAAAACAGCGCTACCGCTGAACATGCAAAACTGAGAATGAGAATAAGATAACATCCTCATATGAACAAGATGTTTCTTTAGAAAAGGACCATGTGTTGCATATACGCGTATATACGCTAATAGCGCCGCACTATTCTAAAAAAAAAAAAGAAATTCGAAGCTGTGTGACGGCCCTTTTGCATGGAATTTGTCGACCACAGTCCCAATATATTTTTTTAAAAGGAGAAAAAAATCACATGATGTCTCTCATGTCTCTGTTGCTCCTTCGTCAAATATTCTTCTTTTTTTGGGCTCTCGAGCAGTGATACCTCCATCCCAGGGAGAAGTTATAATACACTAGCACTCTTAAGGCGTCGCACTATTGGCTTCTCAATTTTCTTTAGTGTTCAAATCTTCACAGCACTATGACGACGAGGGCTGATTATATATCACTAATGGCATGTGTCGGCACTGTTTTTCAGTCATATCTTTTTTTTTTTTTCCTTACGTGTTGTGCACAGGCCAGGCATGTTTATATTAAATTTATTGGTACTTGAATAGCAGTGTTCCGCCATGAAAAGGAAAGCATTCACGGCCGGCTTTGGCCTGATAAACAGGAGAAGGGTATTTGCGGTAAATATTGGAATGTGGAATGAAACCATGCCTATCACTGTTGACAGGAAGCACCATTTATGGCTTAGATCGCAATATACGGCAGCTTTCATATGAGAAAGTTAGCACACGCTGGTTAATGGACTAAACAAAGGTCATAAGAATTGGTTTCATCATGCTGCTTGTTCTAATACTTCAGTGTCTAATAGGACCCCTCCTTCTAAGACATGCCCCAGCACACCAACACTCTGTAATCTCTTTAGGAATTACGTACGTGATTCATTTCATCGTTAAGTGCACATAATTTGCTGCCACACATATTCTACTCGGTGCGTGGTTTGCTGTTACAGTTTGGCTTTATTGGGTTGTGTTATTGCAATTTATTCTCTGATACACTATACGTAAAAAAATACTGCAGTCATAGGAAAATACACCAAGAATTTGAGCTCAGGATAGTAGCACATACAGGGAAAGCACAACTTCTTACCGTAGCCTTTTTTACTTTTTGCTTATTCATGCAATGCTATTGTTTCATTTTAGCCGACAATCATTCCTCCTAAATGCTGTTACATTGATTCATAAACAAATGTGGACACATCGCATAAAAACGAATAGATATTAGTTACTGTCTTGTGGATATGGTCGCGCGTAGAAACTTCTTTGGTAGTACTGTAATTTATAATTGCAGAATAAAAATTTGCTTCTGCAGAATGAGGTAGTTAGACTAGAACATCACTCGAGCTTAACTTCCTATGTGACATACTTTGTGGCAGAAAGCCGCAACCGAAATAAAATTAATACGAAAACTGCATTAATATGACATATTTAAAAAGCAAGTTACTTAAGCAGAAAATGTTCTGCCACATTTTGAGGTACATTGTTTGTAATCACGGTTAAATATGACAAGTTCATCTTCTTTACTTCAAGTTACCACTCAGTCTACGACAGGTTACTGAAAAATGTGCCTATGGCCGCAGGAAGAAACAGCAACGTAATGTTGACAATGTTCTAAAGCAGCGTGACGCCAGAAGAGATACAAGCCGTCTTTTGTCTTCCGAAAGCGGAAACAGAATCCCGACGACTGTGGTTTTCCGCCTTGTTTTGCCAAAGTCATGATACTGTGCTGTACTCTTACCGAAAAACGGCAGGCATCAAAGAAACCTGCCATATAAGTAGGCGATTCTCAGAGTTACAACAATAGCTGAATAATCGCGCCTCATTTTTATGGTGATTTCTTGGAAAGTAGTATTAAGAAAACAGTGAAGCATCCTTTGAAGTTTCTCACGATTACCCTGCCACGTCTTGCACGTGGCGTCGCTTTGATCTTGTCTCCGATTTCCCAACATCCGCATTGCCAACGAATCTCTATGATGGGACTTCTGATTTCCGTATCCGCTGTCTTTGAGGAGCTACGGATGTGAAGCGCTCTCGATGGAGCTTTATATTATCCTTGGCTTAAATGTGGGGCTACGTCGGCTTTCTTTCATGGCGGTGGCATGCTTGGCTTTAAGTGGCAGCTCCTCACTGGCAATACGCGTCTGCGGTAGCGCAGCCTCTGACATCCTTAGATACATAGGTACGATTCTTTGCGTTGCAATATGTTGTGTCTAGCCCCCTCCTCACTGCTGTAAGCTTCTACGACACAAAGATTGAATTGTGAACTCGGCAACGTATCGTCATCTAAACAGAAAGGGCATGCAAAGATCAGGCAATCCTGCTGATTTCAAATAGGTAGCATGGAAAAAGAGCAAGCGACACGGCTGGCCACCCTTTCAGGCACGTACAGAGGTGTGGATGGTGAATACGAACGCCAACGTAGTAATGTGTGAATACCGCAGCTCGTGCTTTTTTGAGGGCAATGAGGTTCATTGGGTACTAGGGAAAATGCAGAAGGAACTTCAGAAGGTGCCACATAAGTGTTGGGATGAGTTGTGTAGCTTATTAACGCCACCTACTCCAGCGGCAAAGCATGCAACATTGTTAGATCCCTTCGCCTACCAATATAGCTGCTGACAGTTAAGTGTACAAAGAATCAGTAGGGCTGTCTCAAGATACAATATAGAAAGGGTTCAAATCACATTTTCTGGCGTTTGACATAAATGTTCAACTAGTGGAGATCATGCATGCATTGAACGTGCCTCGTAAATTGATGGCACCTTGTCATGATGAGACATATATGTTTGCTGTTTCTGTTTGTTTAATAACTGCACACTGATGGGCAGGTAGGCTACGTAAGGGATGGCTTTCTCAATGCACAGTTGAGAAACTTGCACACACATGTCACAAACACACTAAACATAGAAAGTCTGCAAAAAATGTAAGCAAACGAAAGACAAACTAAAACAGGAAAAGTGACCTACACTTGCCCTCGTGAAGTAAGAGCACACGTGCACTATACAATAAAAGTGCTACTAGTCGCGTAACAGCCAAATGCCATTTTTCAAGAGATCAGGTCATCAAACAGTCAACTGACATATATCTCATAGACATCTTCAATAGAATCATCGATGGTAGAGTAATCCGTCCACATACTATCACGTGGTTCCCGGCACATCTTGACTCCTAGCTGGATTCCCTTCCCAACCTCAACGACATCGCACACGTCCAAGCGGCGCACTAGCCCACCGCGCGGACACGAATGTGAGTCGAGGTCTTGTTGAACCTAGGCTTGTCGGGTTCCGAGTGTTCCTTCCACCTTTAACGAGGTAACTAAGCACTACTACCTTGGCAGGAGCGTCTACTAGTAGTGAGTAGTGCCTCTTCTGAAGCCTAGAAAAACTTCCATGGAACTGCGCCATTTAGAATAATACACCTCATAAACTGCATCTTCAAAGTAATAGAAAAGAGGATCAATGAACAAATACAATGGTTGAATGACGTACAAATTTGCTACATCAAAATTCGTCAAGGTTTCGTTCAGGGCGCTGTACTATAGACATCAATATGGATCCGCCGCGGTCTGAGGAAGGGGGGACTGGGGGTTAGTCTCCCAACCCCTGCCAGTCCTGGACCCCATCAAGGACATAATAAAGTTTTATCTCTCTCATCTACCTGTATGAACCACAACAGAACAAGAGGAAATTCCACAACTGCCATATTCCTGGACATCGCATACGACCTGGCTAGTCACGTTTATGTCCTTGAAGGCATAGTGCTACTCGGCAGTAGAGGAAAGACGCTACGTCTAATACGCAATTCTCTCACAGCCAGACGGATCTCCGTAGTGACTAGTAACGTCTGGTTGACTAGACTAGCGACGTATAAACTTCAGCAGGGAAGCGTGCTAAGTTCCCCATTATTCAACGCAGTGATGGCGCAGCTGCCTCTTCACTTTTCGCTGAACATCTGTTGCTCAATATAGGGAGAATACATTTGCATTTGGGCATCGGCACAAACATTTCAGATCTTCTTCCTTTTCCTTTCATGTATTGTTCCTTTTCCTTTGTTTCTTTATTACAATAGCAACTATATGGACACTCCAAGCGCATTTCTGCCGTCGGCGTCCCCCTGAGGTTCCGCATAAACTCCAAGGGTGATAAAATTGTTGCCGTGCGCCGTATGCAGTGAGTGCGAGTGAAAGCGTGTATAAGTGAGCCGGTTATCGCTGCTCATTTTGCGCACGACAGGGGGGGAAGCTTTTTTATGTTTATTTTCTTTTTTTTTGCTCCTGTCGCCTTCCCAGTCTCCCGCTCTCTTCCCCTCGTCTTAGAAACCATGCCTAGAAGCGTCAAACGACAGCGATCATTTTATTTTCATTCTTCCCTCACCGCCAGGCGCTGCCGACAACGACCGCACGTGACGTCACCCTACAGACCTGTTAAAAACTAACCTGCCGAGGGTAACAAGGGCGCTTTTGACGAAGACAGGGCCACCTACGAAACGTAGGCCAGCCTTTGTGAGGCACCTTATCCCTGTTGCGCATCGTCTTAGCCATGTTTCTAACTTTTCAACCACAGATCACAGAAGGAACTTTGCAAGCGGTGCTTAAAGAAGTAAATGAGTTTACGCTATGCCATATAATATGGGAGTATGGTGGCTCCCCAGGGGCTAAGGAAAACATTGACAGTAGAGAAGCCTGGGAGACCTTGCTCCAGAGCGAGGCTGAAGACAACCAGCGTCGAGCAATCCGCCTGGCCGTTGAGGCCGTGAATACTCACCGTCCTCAACGCGCGGGGACTGCGTCGTCCTCCCCCCCCCCCCCCCCCTACCTACGTGTAGGTTAAGAGGCGGGCACCCCAGCTCGGTGGAATAATAATGTTTTCAATCAATCAATCAATCTGCAGGAATGGGGCATGAGCTTCTGGGCTGACTAGTCAGTAGTGCTACGATACACACTAAAACGTCCTAAATAGTTTAAAACCTGTTTTGGTGGCACTTGCTAGAAAAAGTAAAAATCCATCGACTTACAATTATTCTTGATGGGCGCTGACTGGGGATCAACCCATGTACTTCAAAGCTACTGAAAGAAAGGGGAACAGTATTATTCGAATTCAGATATATGTGACTGGAGTGCGATAGGGAACCTTTACACAAGTTGCTTTAGTACGATCAGTGCTAGGATATTCATTACCAGTACGTCATGATATGCCATGCTCAGGAGACAATAAGGTGCACCTATTGATTGCAACAAGTCTTCGACTTTGTCTTGCAGTTCCTAAGTCGACGTCAGCCACTCTGGTCATCACAGAAGCACGAGAGCCTTCTGTCCCTGTGTTAAAGGAGAGAAAAAAACATTACGAAATTTTTTTTCACGTTTACTGAGCATCAACGCCGCAAGCTACCGGAATTGTTATCACTGAGAAGTATATGAATGCTTGTTGCTGGGCTAGTCGGTTCATTGTTTTACGCAATATACCCCCTCTGTATCCCTTTGTCCACTCCCCTCTGCAATGCCTTCGGGCCTTGAGGGTATCATAAATAAATAAATAAATAAATAAATAAATAAATAAATAAATAAATAAATAAATAAATGTTGACACGCAACTGAGCCCACGCATCTCGGGGCCGGAGAAGCTGACGCTTTGTGGAAATAGCATGCAAGGCTATGTGTGACTCGCGCAGTCGGCGTGGTGTACGACGTTCCACTTACTTGCGACAGGGTACATATCAGCCAGACAGGCCTTTGCGTCAATGATAAGCTGTTTGTCCAGAATAAGATTAGTGCACATATACCTACGCACTGCGATTCCTGTATGTGCGGGCCAGATCTCTCCAATATCCGTATACTTGGTAGAAGCAAACATTCCTTGTCACGGGAATTAGTGGAGGTTTGTTTCATCAATAGGAAACGTGATGTCTGTGTCAGCTATATGTGTGCGGCTTTCCACAGCAGAGAATGGGAATTTTTGGACTGTATAATTAAATAAAGATGCAAATTTGTTTCTTATTACTGTTTGAAAGCCTACTTACGCACCTTGCTACCTTCTCCTATAAATGCGATCCCGTCTGCTTCAGATAAACCTAATTGCGAGACGCTCTTTTCTGTCCTGAACAGTCTTCCGACCCCGTTCACTGAGAAATCGATGTAATTTACATTCACAACTTGTCGGGTACAAATCAATCGTTCCCGTTTTTTTTTTAATTATGGGGTTTTACGTGCCAAAACCACTATCTGATTATGAGGCGTGCCGTAGTGGGGGACTCCGGAAATTTGGACCACCTGGGGTTCTCTAACGTGAACTTATATCATTCCGGTTTTTCTAGACGGTGGTGAATGACTTTTTAGAAATGGTTTTAGGCGCGAAAAATAAGACACGGACAACATAATAAAAGACACGGAAAGAACACGCTCACAATTCATCTTTATTTTTAATGACTGCCGTTATGGATGTTCTTAGAGCTACGAGTGTTGAAAATATTGAGGGAATGAAGAAAAAGCCTCAAGTTTTGCCAATCGTTGCGTTAGAATTAGTGTTGTTTAAAATGTACAGTGGTCACGGAATGAAACGCGTCAATTTAGGGCTAAGTAATGCGCATACTTTCGTTTCCACCGGCTGCAGTTCGTGTCACAACGACGTAATTCTGGCGCATACACCTACGTCGGAGTCGGAGTCACCTTCGATGATCAAATTCCTTGCGATATGACATGGCGCGTCTCGCGTACTTTGCACATATGCAGGGTTCTACTAAATGCTCCATGTCGCGTTTCATTCCGTGAGCACTGTACATTCAGCATGCTGGCGCACACCTAGCGTACACAGATGACTGATAAACGACAGTTGAGAGCGTTTTCTTTCGCTATACCGGCATTAGGACTGCAACGCATCTTTAGGGTATGTTGTGTTACGACAACAACGACGCCAGAACTCTACACAGTTTTGGAAGAAACAAAGTTAATTGCGACTGGCCAGCCTCCACATAAATTGGTAGTCTGCGCAGATTCACCACCTGAATTGAGCTGCTCTGTAACGTTCAGGCAAAAAGTGCACAGCGGACTAATCGTGGAAATTGCTGAGCTGACACAAATTACGAGAACTGGCGACCATGAAACGTCATTTCAGTGGATTACAAGTCACGCAGGTATAATTGGAAACATGCGAGTGAACGAATTGGCAAAACGGTGCACATGAATATGGAAAAGAATTCACCATTCCGCCCTTTCAGCAACGAAATTAGGAACTTCTTACGAAAACCCTCAGCGAGAAGATAATCTGCAGCGTTCTTCGATGAAGGGTCCCAAAGATCACTGTTGCGTGTGATAGTTGAAATTCACGGCACATGGCAACATGTTGCTAAGTGCGAAAAGTTTGTTTCAGCGCTCTCGCTGTGGTGTGGCTTACACAAATGACTCTATAAAATCAATTGTGCAAGCTCCGCGTCGTGTTCGTGTGGAGTGGCGTATGCGTAAATAGGCCACGTGCTGCTGGCTGGACTGCCCGCTATACGCCCAACAAAGGCAACAGCTGTGCGTCGAAGTTCGGACTCTGGGAAGTTAGCGGCCTTGAAAGAAGAGCTTTCAGTGCAGTGAATGACTTTGCTATAAGGACGCGGACAGGAGCTTTGTGCAGTGATTCGCCTTCATTGTCATGTGCCTTCTGTAGTTTTTTTTTTCATTCACCTTTATATATCTGAGTATTTCTGGTGCTAAAGTGTTATTTCTGTGTTATCTTTTTTATCTGAAAGCAAAGTATTTTTTAACGCGAAAGCCTTAGGTGTCTATGTTGGCGGTTCCCTTGAGGAAACTATGCCGTGATTAAAAATGGCAGGCACCGCAAAGAGTAAAAACCCATAAAGAAGAGTCGCAGTTTCGCCCGAAACACGAAGCATCGATTACTTCATCAATGAACTTTGCAAACACGAGCTTATTACGTTTGGAAAATTCATTGATGAAGTCTTGTCAGCGTAAGCTTGAAACAAACTTGTGGGCCCAGGCTAAACGTCTAAGTGACTCGGGCTTTCCGCTGAGCCCGTTGGCTGTCGTAGCTGAAAATGTGAGTAGGAAGTGTAGGGCAAACTTCAGTGAGCGGACCAACAGTACTAAAGCAAACAGGGTGGCCAAAGTTTCATACTTGCACACCAATTTGCATAATTTGCGAAGGATAGCAAGCAGCATAGCAAGCAGCAAGCAGATAACGTAGTTTTTTTTTTTTTTTCGCTCCCGAAAGGTCGCAAGCGCTTTGCAAAAACGTAAATGTGGACAGAAGAGAGTAGCCCGATTGTGCGATTCAGCACCGTGACAAACCCGTGGATTGCATTCAAGGCGTCGTATAGTTTATACCTTTGTCACGTAGGAGGGCCTACATAGGTCAAACCGACCGGTGCCTTAACTAGGATCTTGAAGGACACCAGTACAATGTCAAAAAGCGGTGCCAGGCAATCTAGGAATCCACTGCCGGGATTGCGGCTGCGTCCTAGTCTACGAAAACACGACCATTCTACGTAGGGCCGGAGGCAGAATGACACGAGTAATAACTGAAGCATATAAAATTGACACAATAGAAAAAAATGTGTGAGCTTTCCATCTTCGGCCTTATCGGAGAACGAGGTTTCTAGATACATCGCCTTGAAATGACCAGATGCGATGTGATTACAGTGACGACACCTGTGGGTTCTGCACTATATCTTCATATGTTTGTCTCTTACGTTTTATTATCAAACCGCTGTCAACATATAAACAGCACGTGCGATCAAATAAAACCTTTAGTTGAAAGTTATCACTGTGTATGTGTCTTTCTTCGTTGCTGTCCTATTGCGCTGCTCCGTGTCTATTATGAATCCAAACCAACTAGCCCGGCAATGGGCCCTAGCAAATGGTCATAGTTCTCTCGAAACTTTGTGAGCAATTTTTACCGCGTCTTGCACTAACCAGCGACTGGAAGGTGGGGAAATCGGTCCCTCTCTTCAAATCAGGTAACAAGCATTTGCCCTATAACTATCGCTCCGTATTAGTAACAGGTACTCCTTGCCGAAATCGTAGAACATATAATGTATTCGGACCTAATGGAACTTCTGGAGAACTTAATTTTTAATAAATCCTAGCAAAGATTTGGGGACAACCTTCCTGTGTGACATGAGGCTACGTTTGCGAAGAATCGACTGCATTTTTCTTAGTTTCGCTAAGGCATATGGCTCGGTATCGCATGACTTGGCTCTTTTCAAGCTTGGTAAAATCAATATTGATGTTAACATATCTAACTAGATTAAAGCCTTTCTAATGGAACTAAATATGTAACTGCTATCAATTGCTCATCTGTTCTCTCTTTTGTTGTATCCGGCGTAGCACAATAGTCCGTACTGCGGCCTTTGTTGTTTCTTGTATATAATGATAACCTTCCTGGCAATATTACCTTTTCATCTGTTCAACGTTTTCCAGACTGTCGCGTAATTTACCACAAAATAACAAACGCCACCGATTCACTAAATATTCAAAATGATCTTTTTCGTGTAGCCTTATGGTATGATAAATGGCTTATGCGATTAAACGGTAACAAGTATAAGAGAATTAGGTCTCGTGTCGCGCTCTATTGTCGTGTGTTGTTTTTTTAGCTTACGCCCTCTCCCTTCATCGCTTTGCGCAATAGTGTTAATCATGAGAATAACCCGGCGCCTTAACAACTCAATCGATACGTTTTATCATAATGAAGCTCCGCTAAATTCGATTAAGTGGGATGAATCACTTTGCATTTACATTACTAATGACCTGTCGTGGAGGATGCGTGTTGACTACGTATCTAGCAGCGCTAACCGCACACTTGGCTAACTGCACCACAACTTCTGCAAAGCAGCTTAGCCTTACAATTATGGGGCTGTACGCGCCAAAACCATAATCGAATTATGAGACACGCCGTAGTGACAAAGTGCGGAATAATTTTGACCCCCTGGGGTTCCTTAACGAGTACCTATATCTGCACACGAGCACACGAGCATTTTTGTATTTTGCTCCCGTCGAAATGTGCCTGCCGCGGTCGGGATTGAACTCGCGACCTCGAGCAATGCCATAGCCGCAAAGCTACCACTGTGTGCGCAGAAGTGTTGGTATGACGTGCGACGCCTAGATGCTACGGCGCTACGATGTCGACTGGACACTACGGTACTTTTATGCGGCTTTGAGTCTGCACACCGTGCGTCAATTGTCCGCTTGCCGAAATTCTATGGTGTTTATTTTTCAGAACTAGGGAAACGTACCCTACTGTACCTTGAACGTGAATTTATTCAGCTTGTCGGCAACCGCTTTCGTGTCTAGCAGTAGCGTTTTTTCGCATTCTCTCGTCGACTTTTGCCTCTCCCGCCCTCCCCCCATATATGCGAGTGTCGACCGAAGAGTGCCAATGCTGTTATTCACTTCTTTCGTGGCTGCGTCTGTCCTACCGGTTCTCTGCCTGCTCTCCCCTACCTCCTCTCTACCATCCTATACGCCCCCCCCTCCACCTCTGGACGGTTGCACGTTGTAAAAATGTAGGCACTGCAGTTCCTGCTATCTTTTTTTTTCTTTGGGGGGGAGGGGGGGTCACGGATAATTACAGCTGTCAAGATGGCATTGTGACGATGCCCGGGCAGCTCCAGGGAGCATTGTGCACATGAGGTGCGGTGCAAATGTCCAAACGAGCTTCTCGCGTCACCTTTCCTTTCTGTCACACTATTGCCATGTATATGCATGTTGAATCACCCCCCGAAGTTGTGTGCAAGACAGCAGCAGCACCAGTGAAAAGTCGAAGAAAGAGGAAAGAAAGCTTCACTTTAAAAATCAAGCAAGTGTTACACGTTTGCAAACGTTAAGGCGAAAGCCTGATTGCACACTTGGCACGCTTTTTGTCACGGTAAGATACGTTTATGCAGAACTGTCGTAATTGTCCATAACTCAGCGAAATCTCTGCACCTACTGGTAGCGGACCATTGACGTCAACGCGATATTAGAGCGAATGGCAGTATGGAAACACAGTGTGATGAGCGGCATCAGAACCAGCGGTGGAAGAAGACGACGACGAAAACGCAAGCAGTGGCACGAGTGCGAGGAGCAGTATGGGAACGCTGGCATGATGAGCGGAGTCGCAGCCAGCTGTGGAAGACGACAGCGACGAACGCGCGAGCACTGGCACGAGCGCGTCTCTGTGACCACGTGACGTGTGCAATCAGGAACGCACTAGGCACACTCTCAGTAAGCCATAACCGTGGAGCAGGCATGTCCTTAGGGAAGCCTACTCGCCTCGCACCCCGGAGGCCTGGGTACGATTACCACCCAGACCGAAATCTACGAATTTTTCTTTTCAAACTCACTAATTTAGTTTGCTTACAGGAACTACCCTGAGAAATGTGACCTGATACCGAGCATTTGGTCACGTGATTTTACTCTATGCTGCGTCAGCCCTTTATCGTCACGGCGCAGTTTGGCCAAGATCACCGCCAAGCGCACCGTCAACATATACACATACGGCTTTCACATAATAAATGAGGTTGCTGCTCCTCACGCAAGAGATGAGAATTGTGTAGTTAAGCCATAAGGGCATATGGTGTACAGCTGGGGATGTATTCTGTAAGAGTCAACCTAATGGACTGTCCATTTCGGCCGCTGCCGATTGGCTGAGGCCGCTCGTCTAGCTCCTCCTCACTCGCACAGCGGCATCCAATCAGCAGCGGCCGAAATGGACAGTCCACTAGGTGGACTCTTACAGAATAGTTCTCCCGGTCTTTCGTATTTCACCACTTAGTCAACGTGTCTTCCTTCGCAGTGTAACAAGCAGTGCAAAGTGCTTTCTTTGTGAACCAGTTATTCGTCACCCATGTAGGTGGCTCCGCTCGCGTTTCGACTTTCCAGACTAGGATTACATCAGTCGACTGGGCGATGGCGATGACCTACGCCTTTCCTCCAGACTGGAACCGATCGTATTCTAGGCTCCTCCTGCAGCACGAAAGGCTCTTTTCCTTCTTTTCTTTCTTCATATTGAAATCTGACCACCGCAACACACCTTCGCCCCGCAACAACCGACGCACATTGCGACGTAGCACACTCCGCAAACAAACTCTCTGCCGAGACAGAAAGATAGGGGGCACAGCGAGAGCCTATGGGCGTCTCAGTTGTCTCATCAACCTGTCGAGCTGGAGCCTACGCCTACTAAGTGGGCGCGGAAAGCAAATTGACGTGCGGTGCTGTGGCGGCAGGCACAGAGTGCCAGCACTCTCGTTCGAAAACGGCGTCGCTGCTGCGTACGCCATTGGTGGGCCGGTGTCAAGTTGGAAAATAGTGGCTGATCGACCGTGTATATAGAAACGCATATCGATGTGGTACGCGGATTCGCAGTGCAATGAAGGACGGGAGTTTATATTCACCTAGATGACAAGATGACGCCCGAACGAAGGGACAAGAGTGAAGACGTTGCCTGCGCTATCTTTCTCTATATGGTTGTTGGATTTGCAAAACAATCTTTCTTTTTCAGCAAAAAAGCAGAGCTATGGCTTAGATGTGATATATTTTAAACGCATGAGATTACGACGTTATGATTTGAATTAAGTCTCTGAAAAGATTTTGAGGCCGCAGTCTGGCGTTATTACAAAGGTAGTCTTACCACCTCTATAGTAAACGAACCATAGTCGTGAACAATGTCATGCCAAAAAAAAGGACTTCTTTTTAAACAGAATATCTCCTCCTTTGGACAAAGTGCAACTTTCGTCTAGGAATGAAGTATTTAAGTGCAATGCGCAATATTTAAATGGGTTTAGGCACGTTGTGATGAAGCATCTAGGAAAGCATTGCGGCTGCTTGTAAGTGTGCAACCATATGTTTACTAGCGCAAGCCGCAAGACACCTTTCTCACAGTTTTGTTGTACGAGATTACTGACGAACACGTATTTACTGTATGTGACAACCCTACTCTAGGCATACCTACCAAAGCAATTGACTGAAACAAAACAAGCAAGAACCTAAATTCTTAACTACGGCAAATGTGCGTTAGCCGGCCAGGAGGAAGAGACTTCATAGAGCGTTCATTTACTGTCGTAAAAATCGCATCACATCCTACCTTTCCTAACTGTTCTGCAGCTTCGTATACTGGAAAGAATTTTACCACGTCTCAGTGGCAATACATGAAGTTTTATCGATTACGGCTTGGTTAATAATAAGGTAGTAGAAAATGCAGCCCACTAGGCATCGGTTTTCTTTTTTTTTTATCGCACTCTATAATTACATGCTCTCTTCCTGCAGTTATTGTCGCACGTTCTTCGACTGTTTGCCTTTGTTATTTAAAGCGTTTATACAAAGGCACAGAGGGCAAGTGGAAAACGTGTGTGTTCCATGTTGCCTTAGGACACCGCCATTATTTACAAGTACGTTCATAAGAACTAACCATCTGAGGATGTGAAACGTTGACATCTATACCAGAGTATATTTCTACGGTTTGAATTATATGGAGTAGTTATTTTTCAGACCATAATGTTACTTGACTCTCTTCATCTCAAACAATAATTTTCATTCCGTGTCAGAAGCGACAGCATCTGCGTTGACTACATTAATATACCGAAGTATGCTTGTGCGATCATGCATAGTCAAATGACAAGTAATCTAGTGCCGACGCTAAAAATACTCAGCCGGTCTGTCTATATGTGTCAAAGGAGCCAGCCTGCACTTTATAAATACCTAAATTGCTTGTCCATATCTCTTCACAGGGGCCGATAATATCACGGCTCACAAGAAAAAATTAGAATAAAATACAATAATCGTTAACAGATGCGGTTAGTAGGGCCTTTCGCTGGTAGAATAATTCCCTAGGGCAAATTTGTTACCGGTACAGAGAGAACACTGGCTCGTCATTATAAAAAAGAACGAAAAATAAAAAATAACTAAGAACTTTAATTCATTTCTTTTTGGGGTATAGCTTCCAAATCATGCCTAACAGTACCTACCCCAGCTATAAATGGTCAATAACTAAATGATAAGTTTGGAACGTACGGGTTTACCATTGCTGCACAAGGAAACTAAACCGTGCTACCAAATTCCTCATGCGAGACAAAACGATAAGAGGCTTTGCGGTGACTTCACTCGCATTGGGTCTTTCCGGGAAGCAATCTAGGACGCGCCGTTCTTACACTGCTGTGGGCTGCGAAACACCTGGCCAACATGGTCGCAGGGCTCCTCGCACAGTCGCAATTCTTTTGGTATTTGTCGCTTTTTTTTCTTTTTGACCTAGTTTTCTATCGCACCCTAGAGGCAGCCTGCATAAAACCAAGTTAGGATTCTTTAACGCAATTCTCGAGCACCGAACGTTTGTGCGAGTTTCAATGACTTGGACTACATAGGGCGCATCTGGGAAAACACCTTCTCTGCATACCAGAAAAATGGTACGGCTCGGCGTCCTATTTGTTGTTGGCTTTTCAATTTAGTTGCGGTTTTCATCTCATCACAAACGTGCGAAGAAGGGGCAAAGGCGAGGAAACAGAGGGAGAAAAAAAACAGCCCTTACTATTGAATAGACTTGAAGTCGCGTGTCCACTAAGTTTACCCGACAATGAAGTGCACAAGCAATGGGAGTAATGTGCACTTCGTACTGAGACGCTAACGTTACCATGCTTAGATCAAATCAATTTTTTTAGCTCTCTTTAATATTGCTTTATGACCGCAACTTCATTATCTCATGCCAACCAGATTCACCAGGTTAAATCATTTCTTGAACATGTGCTCCACAAGTAATCAAAACACCGAAGGTATATGGCAGTGTCCGTGTAGCTCCTAACTGTACTTCTGAAGTGAAAGCTAAGGAACCAAAGCGCTTTCGTGGCACCACTACTGGAAGTAGTCCCGCAATTTCCTTTGCGTTTTCCTACATGGAAAATAAATAACAAAATTGTTTCGCTTTTGACAATATTAGGTACGAAACGACACGTGAGAGTCAGCTACTAAAATTTTATTTTCTTGCTTATTTTGCCCCTTTTCGGGTTTACGCAAACACAAGAGCGTTGCACGTTTTACACATTCCTCAACGACAAAATGGCGTCCGTGTCTTCTGCAAGCAGGTCGACAAACTCGTTGGTCTTCTTGTTTATAACTCCTTGGTTTTCGTGTGAGTGTTTGTCACTTGCTGCCCCGGCTGTAAGCTCTTCTGTCTGTCAGCTCTGCTGAGAACTAACGCCAAATTTCAGCAACAATGGCTATCAAAGCGCGCAAAACATGTGCACGTCCAGGCGGAAACCTGCTGAACCCATCTGGAAATCACAACGATGAGCGTGTACAAACGAGTGCGCAAGCAGACTTATGCGGCGTCGACTCTATCAACCACAACGGACGGTTGCGCGTCCTCACCGGCGCTGATGTCATGCGGCCCCTTCAGGGTGGTGAGGCAGGTTGCCGTTACTCACTGTTAAGAACTCGATACATTGGCGATGTCTACAAACATGGACTAGCTTCGAAAATCTGCTTTCTCTAAAGTAAAAGAGCTATGCAAGGTCGGGAGAATTTAAACCGAAACTATAGTGCCAAACTCGCTCGGACTGCATTGCGGGCTAATATGTGCGCATAAGCTCCGCCCCCGTAGCCTTCTCTTCATTACAAAGAAAAGTTGTCCGCGACTGTACGAGTTCTTGCCAATCCCGTCAACAAGTTGCGTGCCATATCCTTCAGTGTAAATATCCACAAGCCGTACCCACATTATTCTGCGCATCTATAAAATCATGCAAGTGATGTTTGTTCATGCGCTGAATATTTTCCCAGGAGTAGGTCTTGCCTTCTTCATACTCAGGAAAAGCGATTGTATGTCGGAATACAGACTGGTCATTCCATTCACGCCTTCATATGTTATGCGCTTGAATAAGTATATGGTCGCCTACAGCTCTGTCCCAACTATTCCAACTTCTCAAGCTTTTTTTTTCTAGTTGATAAATATGCAATGTGACTGACCCACACATTTGCTTATGTTTTGTTTGAAAGTACATATTCTTTGAACCCCAATTCGGAGTTCACTTTGTTTCCCAGTATTACCAAAGCTCCCAGATATGCCAAAGAAAGAGAGAAAAGGAACTGCAGTGGGAAAGGCAAAGAGATGAACCGGGAGACATTCCTGTTAGGTATACGCAGTGAGCAGTTCACGCTTACTGTTTTTTTTCTTTTGCTGCATGGGCGGGAAACACAGAAGTTCTAGTTCATTTTCATTATGAAAGCTGAAGTGCTTCAAAAGTGCCTCAGATTGAATACATGCGTTTGCCCATTTATATTATATATGATTATTTCCCGTACGAAATTTGTCGATGGGCGCGTTGGCGCTGAGTTCCTGAGAGCGGTGATTTCACGCTATACGCGTAACGGTGTAAGACCTATTCCTGGCATGAAAAAAAGAAAAACATAACATATTGTTGAAGTGAAATTTCGCAAATCCTGGGTCACTTTACAGAGCAGAGTTTTCTGCATGCTAAAGCTGCCATTCTAAAAATTTATTTCGCTTCAGTCTAGTTTAGGTGACGCGCTAGTCTGGAAGTTTTAACACATAATGTGCGCACACCCAATGAAAAAAAATGAGGTTGGCTTCAGCGGCTGCTAGGGCAGTGAACACTCACTATAAGCAAGTATGCCTGCAGTCAACTCGTCCCGTTTTCATTTTTGCGAACGGCAGCCGAGGCTAGCTATTGCGCAGTCGTATTCGCACGTAATATTGCCTCCTGGCATTTTTACTTTGCAACGATAAAGGAAGTATGAATGACAAGTTCAGTGAAATATGCAGCCCAAGAGATATTAGGAAATCTAAATATATTTATTCCACTCCAGCTACCACAAAAAAAAAAACGGAAGTGACGTTCGAATTTTTGCTTTACTAATTTTTTTGATCTTTAAGTTTACTTTCCAGATCAGAAGTAAATTTTGTTCATGTGTGCGGGTAGAAGTGTTGCTTTGCCGCGGTCTACATTCAAACAGCTGACTTCGCGTTAGTCATCAGCCCCAACCAGGAGTGCGACCATCCCATATTATGATTTATGAAAGCTTCACGGTAGATACTGAAGCACAGTGCCATCGGCATGCACTATATGGCGCCACATTTCCATAACTTCAACCAAATCCACGTGCTTTCATTGCATGCTTTGAAATACATAGACATCCTACTGTTATCCAAGATCCGCACTCACCACTTTCATCATTTGCCCCGAAACCGGAATACGACGTTTTGATTTCACAGGTGATGTTACCGTGGAATATGAATTTAATTTCCAGCTCGGCAACAGAACAAGTGCATCTGGCGATTATGAACTGCTCAGAAACAGTTGTTCTGTTGTGTGTATGTGAACTTTAGAACCATTGTCACTTTAGTATTTTCACTACTCTTGGTGCGACACCTTTTGTTGAGGGGGAGGGGTGATGGGGAGTGCTTTCTCAAATATAAGTTAAGAAAAGTGTAGCAGCTGCCATCGTCTAAGAGGCACCAATGTTTCCTTGCATACAGTTAGTAAAATAAAATGCGTCTCAAAAAATATATATATTTTAAGTGCTAGCACTAAGTTGCATGGGTATTTATTGAAGGCTAATATAATTTAGTTACTGAAGCCATGCGCGACACTTAATATAAAAACATGAACGACAGTCTTTAATGGAATAAACGGTATATCGCATGGAGCACATGATACGTTAGATCTGTTTCAGGTGAATTGCATAAAGAGGTAGACATTACTCGCATATTACAAACTGAGATGTCTAGATGGTTAGTATCTAGATAGCTAATTACCTTTTTATTTATTCGTAGCAGTTTACGTGTTGCAACTCCGAAATTTGAGTCTAGTCAACTGCAGACCAGGTTGTTCTGAATAATACACTTACAAACGTTGCTAAATGGTGCCGATCATGGCAGATGAATATTAATCTCGATAAATTTGTCTGTATGCAATATTAAGAAAGAAGAAACCTCTAACGTTCACCTATGTCATAGATGAAGAACCATTAAAATTCGCTGACCATATACAAATACCTAGGGGTAATATTGGGATAAACATGTAGCATATATTTCATCTAAGGCCTTTTCTCCTCTTTGCTCACTAAAACGCTCAATTCAGAATGATTCAGCAAATAGAAAACTATTGGCATATATATTAGCCTATATAGTTCTTGAATATATCGTTATAAGTTGGTTTCCACACACGAAGAAATGTATTGATAAATTAGAAGCAGTACGAAAGAAAGGAATTAGATTTGTGTGTAACAAGTATCGAAGGTGTGATTCGCTTTCTGAGCCGAGAGCAGGTCTTTTCACATTAAGCAAACGCGCAAAGCTTCTACGTCTCAAGTTCCTGCTCACAATTTTTAAATAATGAAGTAAACGAAAATGGCCGTCGGTTTATATTGTTCTCAGACACCAGATCCACTAGAACAAAATGTAGTAGACACTTAAAAGAATATAGCTTCCACAGTGATACATTAAATCTCTGTTTTTCGAACAGACAATAAGAGAGTGGAATGCACTAACTGAACACGTCGTAAGTACTAGATCAACTGATATGTTCATCTGAAAGCTAACTAAGTGTATTTCCTTATTGCCTCAGATAGAAAAATGAAATTAATATATCAGTGTGTGTTTCTCGGGCCAATGACCGATTGTGTCAAGCTGTTCTTTTTTCTTCTTTTATAATAATGTTTTCAAGTGTTTACTTAAAATTTTCAGTACCTTTGTGTATGCAAATTGTCTGCATTGACTTGACTTGCTTGAAAGTTTCTGTATCACCCTTATTCTTTCTTCACAATATTTCGCATTCTTACTAACACAAACTTCTCCATGCTTGAAACCAGCGTCATAATTGTACTTCTGTCCCGACCCTGCTACAGCCTTACATATAAGGCTAGAAGTATGTAATAAACAAAATAATAAAATAAAAAATTATGTCGAACAGTAGTGAATCCTCCTTTGATTACTAGAAACCCTAAGACTGGCACCACTTTTATAAAAGTTCGTCTCCCAAAATCTACCAAAGAATTGATTTGCGTTCGAGTTGCGATATTCTCTAACGTCTAAAAAGACGCTTTTGGGAAAAAGTTAACACTGGCGGGAAGAACCCATGCGAGATAACACAGGCAATAGAAAGCGCGCCTGAGAAAACAGGCGATCCGCTTCATCGTTATGTAGAAAAGTGAATGGCCGGATTTCGGATTGCTTTTTGCAGCATGCCGGACGCCACTGATTGGCGAGACCAACGAAGAGCGGTAGATCCATCCATGTGGGCCAACGTGGCGAGGGACATACCAACCTCTCTCAGCATCGCTTAAGACGGTCACAGCGCTTCCTCTTTAGAGCGAATCTACCGAGTGCTTGCCGCGGCGACAAAGAGTCCCGGAAGTGTGGTCGTGCCAATGTTGGCGCTTTCCGCCGCCGGTGGCGCACCGCGTGTGTTTCTCCTGCTGGTGTGGCCGTACGTTAAGGTAGCTAATTCTAAGGACTGAGATGTGAAAAGCAGAGCTATTTTTAGGATTTCTGCTAAGCAGATATGACTTGCCCACTGCTTGGCATTAATTTCGCTATTACAATATGTTCGCTGTAGTTCATATTAAAATGTGTTTTAGTAAATGGTTTGATTACTTACGATAACAATGGGATCTCACGTGAGGATAATGTGTCTGTTACAGAAATTTATCTAAAGATGTCGAACAACGCAATCTGTCAAAAGCAATTCTTCAAAACATACTCGTAATAAAAAATTGCAGTTTCGCCCAAAATGCCAAACAACTTTTGTTGATAGCAATGAATGAGACAACTACACGAAGTAAGACCGACAGTTTAATCAGCGTTATAAATTGCAGTACGCATTATTTACTAATTAAATTAACAAGCATGGTGCCACGCGCGCACAGATAAACATTACCAGATATCACTCGTTGACCGCGAACACTCGCTGTCATGACACTGGGGCCGTATAACGTAAAACTATTCGAATATGTTTTTATTCCAATCTGCTGACGTCAAATTTGCGTAACCTCCGACGCAAGCATCGGGCGGTCACCCGCATGGTTGTCTGAACAAGCCAATCAAATGCTCCCCTCGTTAATAGGAGGTCATTTTTTTTTTTTGCTCGAGAGACGAATAACATTGCCTAAACTGAGCGGCTTGTCTTATCTAATTGGTTTATGCGACCATCTGCGACTATTAATGCAATTTTTGCAAGACCACATGCGTCAGCGAACTCACCGCAATTTCCTTCTTTCCTTTCCTCCTCTCTCTCCCTGTGATCTTTGTTTTCCCCTTTCCCATTCCCCCGGTGTAGGGTAGCCAACCGGACGTTATTCTGGTCAGCCTCCCTGCCTTCTACTTTTCTCTTTCCTCCTTCACAAGAGGCGAGGAGCATGCTCAAGTGGAGAGCGGTTCGATGGGGCCGAGCCACCGCACTGAATATCGATAACCGAATGAAGAGGGTGGTGCCCGCGTCTGCGATTCGTCCGCTTTTTCTTACTTAGCTTGCGGTGGCTCGTCGACAATGGCGGCGGCATGCAACGGAAGCTTAAGAATGACGCTAAAGCGGATCGTCAGCAAAGAAGAGTTGGCAGAACGATGTCGTAAACGTGCTGAAAGTTCTCTAAAACGTTACACGGCCATGCAAAATGTTTTATTACACGCAAATATAACCATGCTCTCCGGCAGAGGCGAGTAGACAGTGCCGGAGCGATCGGCGACAGCCATCTCTTATTCCTTCCGGAACTGGCGAGCCTGCGGCTATTAAGAAGAAAATCCTGTTTTTTTTTCGGCATATTAATGCATCTTTAGCGCGTACGCGTCGCTTTGACGCAGTAAGTTCTTGCGGTTTTGTGACGTCGCGTGAGAGGCAGGTGAAGTGGGTGCAGCCCGAAAACTTTTGACCAATAGCCGCGGGCTAATGTCAACGAGGCGTCGAATCAGAAATAACGTCGTATTTTGTTCGGTCAAATTATGCGTAATAAGTGCGTACATGTCATATCAGATGGGGAGCTATCGCGGTTTTCGTGACGTCGCGTGAAAGACAGGTTAAGTGGGGGTTGTCCAAAAAAGTTTTTGACCAATTGCAGTGGGCTGATTGCAGAATTGGAATAGAAGAATTTGGAATAGCTTTACGTTATAGCGCCCCTGGCACCATGAAGCCTCGTGAATCGAGCACTTTTTTCGTGCTGCCCTCTTGCTTCAACGCCTCTCCGAAACTTGAGATTAAGTGGCCTCAAACATTACAGCGCAGGTGACTGTGCACATGAAGCGATCAGCCATCTCGGCTCCCCATAACTATTGCATCCGCCGCAGGTTGTATCCAGGATAGTACTCGTAAGCCGCGTTAATCACCATAACGTATGCAGCTATGCGCAGCGGCGGCCGAACTAGAGGATCAGAGGCGCGCTCACCTGTCCTCCTAGTACGCGCTTGATCATGTTACCGCGTAATCACGTCCCCCCCCCCCTCCTCCCTTGCGTGCTCTTACTGAACGCTCGGGAGGACGGCGCGCATCAAGCCACCATCCTTCTGGGCTCGCCCTTTCATGCTTTCGCTCGCACCCACAGCATAAGACGCGCGGTTTGCGATATGACCTTATCGCACTTGGATTGCGACAGAACCTCAAGGTGGCGACACCGACGACAATGACAGCAGAAATTTGCCTGTAGTGTTCATATGGTTGCTGGCACAATATAAAGAAACGAAAACACGAGGCAAATTGTTCACGTAAATTTTCCCGTGGTTCCATCCCAACATCGCATATTTCTTTTTTCCTTCACGGCCTCTGCTCTAGTATACTCCACCTTAGAAACAATGCCCTTGTGTGAGTGTGTGCGTAGATATTGAACACAAACAAATAAAAGTATAAGCACAAAGCCATACGCAGAGGACCGCCTCAATGCGTGCCGAGTAGCACTAGCCTAAATAAGTAATCAGCCGCGCGTGAAGCCCTCGACTGAGGAAAGGCGCCGCCGAGCCGCAAAGTTTTCGGCGCATTTACTGAGATTGAGCTGCGCTGCTTCCTTGTTTGCAAAGGCTGTCGAAATGCAGAATTTCATGGTGGAGCTGTCAGTGTCAAAAATATAGGTGGGAGGGATCCACTCGTCATTTTTTTCGAGCCCGCTTCTCAAATGGGCGTTGACATTCTCTTCCCCTTCCTTTCTCTCTCTCTCTCTCTCTCTTTCTATTTTCTTGCGAATGAAAGAGCATTTCAAATGCACTGGTCTGAAAACTTTAGAGAAGTTTCGATTCCTCCTGGTTGACGCAGATAGTTCGCAAATTGTTTTGGTTTAATTTTGTAGTTTTGTAGGTGGGAGCCAGCAAGAAGCCGACAGCTGTGCAAGTTCTTGTATTTCAAGCTGCTGAATATTTAACCAGCAGTGTGCTTAGGCACACTTTTGTTATTGAGAAACAGATCTTGAAGTGGCGTTTCTATTTTGCAAGTAACAAAATGAAAGTGTTGATATATTGTCTACTACCTCATGAAGTGATAAATATTTACATGAAACTCGGCACACTTTATGATTTTATGAATTTACCCACGCCGACTCAAAATTAGTCTGTGTAGTCTATCTGGTTGTTTTTCTTGTTTTCATGCTTACGGCCACTTGCACGTTCAACTCTGTAATTGTAAACTCCATAACGACACTGTTTTATTAGTAGCATATGTATGCAATTAGGCAATGACACATTATGAGAGGCCAGGCGCGCATACGAAGTTTAACGTTTGACACGTGTATTTTCTTTAAACGATAGCACAAACATTAGTAGATGCACAGGAAAGTATGTAACATCTGCTTAATATATACATATAAGTGTACGTTGTGCTTTAGAACCAACGTTTCGGCATTTTGATCTGTATAATGTACTGGAATATAGTGTTGCCTGTATGTATTGCATGTACTGAATAATTTATCAATATCTTTATATTTTATGTAATTCAAGGCACATGCTCAACTACGGCATACTTAGGCTGCATTATACAGGGATAAAGAGCGTCTAGCAGCCTTCATCGCTTTATGATCTTGGTGCTTTTTCTGTAAGAAAGGAACTGCCAATAACATTTAAATGTCAAAACCTTAAGCGCGACTGTAGCAGGCCGCGTAAAGCTGTAACTTTGTCACTGCATTTACATGCAAAATGAAGTTTTCTTACACAAAGCCAATTGAAGGATAGCTTTCAAGTTTCTCAAGCTTTAAATTTGTAGGACGCCGGGGCAAATTACTTCCGCGAACAATCGAACGCCGCACGACTATTCTGTCTGAGAATCAAGTGGTGCTTGTATACTTCTCGCAAAAACGCGAGTTCTTTGAAAAGGGAACTTTCTTACGCGTGTCGTCAGACGAATACGTATTTCTCCTCTGCACCCTTTCTTCCACTAATATTGCCGCTTGAACTGACGTCACTTAAGATAGCGATGTTCTTGCCATCTGCATAACGCCCATATAGCTTCGTCCTCCTGCCCTGTAATGAAGTCATGCGTAATGACTTTTTCTATATGACGCCTGTCTTGCGAAGGCGAAATTGCGGTGACAGCGAAATTTGACGGCGCCCCTGGGCAACGGCTTGGCTGTCAGTAAGTTTGCCGAACGTCTTGGGAAGAAAATTTCGATTAACACTCGCGGCTCAACGGCGAGACCTCCCGCTCCCCCTTCCAGTAAGCTTCGTCGACGGCTTATACGACAGCTGGCGGGACGGTGAAGTAAATTGGTCCGCTTACCCTTTGTTCCCTACTTTTTTTTTTTTTGCTACTTCTGTCCGTATTAAAAAAAATGCGACAAAAAAGTGTAATCAGCCATCTCATTGTGAACACGCATTTGTACTGGCTTCAAAGAAATGGCGATTTAAAACGGGAGAGCGAAAAAAGTTCTTATCATTGGGCTTGGTGCAATGGTATGCCGAGAAGACTGCGAGAATAGCAAGCGGCGTTTAAAATGTCCCATTTCAGAAGGAATATAATGGCAATTTCTAATTCAATCGGAAACCTTACAATTGTGACTGACGGGCACACCTAGCCCCAAGCTGGTTGGTAGGTAGCCCGGTAGCCCAGCAGCAATAATGAGTTGACTCCTAATGTATACATAACGTAAAAAAAAACTGAGACATAATTGAGACAGCAAGAATACGCTTACCATATTATCAACCTGCCTACAACAGCGCATTACGCATATTAACGCATTACTTCACTGAGTGCAGCGCCGCCCAATTTCTTTCAAATCATTCACGGAATGTACGGTCAACCGCTTGTTTGCCAGTAGCGCGCGAGCGCTACTGGCCAAGGTTGGCTCACCAGCCGGTCAACGCCTTGTAACGGCGCGAAGTGTCGAGGTCACCACGAGCAAAAGAAACCAGCAAGAGACGAACAAGACCTTCCTGATCTCGTTGGTTCGCACCGCTAAAAGGCACTGACCTGCCGACCAGTGAGGAGGGAGAGGGTGCTAGAGGGAAGTAATATCGGGTTTAATATCTCATACAAACGGGCGGATACAGTAGCAGACCAGCAGCTTATTGGTTTGTTTTATGCGGATGACATTGTGTTGCCAGCTAACAAGCAAAGTGATATGCAATGGCTGGCTAATATTTGTGGGCAGGAAGGCGAGAATTTAGGTCCGAAATATAGCGTTGAAAAAATCAGGTTTTATGGTATTCAATAAAAACAGTCAACAGACACTGTCAATTCAGGGCCAGGAAATACCGCGGGTAAAAGAATATAAATACCTTGGTATATGGATAAACGTAGGCAGTAGATATATGGAAACACAGGTGAAAGCAATAACAGCAAAGGGGGAGAGAAATGCGACCATAATGAAACACAGAGCACTATGGGGATGCAATAGCGAGATATAATAACGGAGAAGAAGCATATTCTTGCTGTGGCAAAGCTAAGGAAATGATGGAGTATGTTTTATGAGAATGTGAAGATATCTGCCCAGCGGTCGATTGAGGCATCTCTGGCCTTCTGAAGCCCTTGGGTTCAGCGAGAGCAGGGGAAAAGTAAACATGTGCGCAGTAGAGATTTGTAAGTGGCTACTGGAAGATTGGTGGAAGAAAAATATAGGCGAACGACCAACAACGGAGATGAGCGAAAACAAAGTTCACAGTATGGGTTCAGAAAGTTTGGTTATGGGAATTCATGATGGATTTCTTTTCCTTTTCTTTTTTTAACACCGATAGGACATAAGGCAACATACCAACAAGAGCTTGGTGGCGCAACCCACTAAGCTCTTGGGACGGGGCATTCCAAAGGGGATGCTCACAGCGCCCATCCATCCATCCATCCATCCATCCATCCATCCATCCATCCATCCATCCATCCATCCATCCATCCATCAACGCTCGCGTGGTACTGTTAAATAATCGCTAGACTGTACAACAATAACTAGGGCACAACAAATAACTCCCACATCAGAAGCACCCAGTATTTGAGCTTGTACAAGTTACAATAGCTCATTACATCGGTTAAAGCAATTCAACGCTGAGTTATAGCACCTCACAATTCTATTCCCTTTAGTCATGAAGTATATACAAACAGAATGGGTGGAGAATACTTAAACAGCGTATGAGAAGTGCAGGCCCCTTAAGATTATACAAATTACTATATAGCTATAAATATTGCTCTCCATGTATGTCGACGTAGAGCACAAGACGTGGGACGAGATTTTACCCTGTGTGACTTTCGCGTATAACACTGCTCTACAGGAGACTACACTGTTTACGCCGTTCGAACTTGTATACGGGCGCCACGTCACGTCAACACTTGACGCCATGCTACCTCTGGCTGATAATAGCCCGACCAGCGAACACGCGGAAGAGTTTGTACAAAGAGCCGAAGAGGCACACCAGCTTGCTCGGCATCGTATCAGGAGCCAACAGCATACCGACACCCTTCGATACAACCAGGGTCGACGCGACGTCCATTACAATACCGGCGCCTGCGTGTGGGTCTGGACGCCCGTCCGTCAACGTGGACTCTCGGAAAAGTTGATCCGCCGGTATTTTGGTCGCTACGAGGTTGCACGCTGCCTCAGTGACGTGACCTACGAAGTCGTCCCCGGCAGTTCTGACCCCGGTTCGCTCCGTCGTCGTCCTCGCGCGGAAGTTGTTCATGTAGTGCGCATGAAACAATATTATGCGCGTACGTGAACGCCAAGATGCACCTGAGGAGCTCCATTTTTTATGTCCCTGAAAGAACTTTGTGACGCGACTGAGACGGTCGCGATTCGCATGGGGACAATTGACACAAAGATGTGGGGCTCCCGCACCGCAGAACGGCGCGCGCAAAGGTCGGCGCCATGAAAGACGATGAAGTGCGTCAGCTGCACGCTCTTCTTCTGGCCCGCCATTAAAGAGTGACGTCTATTTTGTAACACTCCGTCTCCAATCTACGTTACAATATATTAAACAATTAAATGCTGAGTACAGCGCCACGCAATTTATTTCACATCAGTCACGGAATATAATTTTAGGACTCGTTAAAAGAAATAATGGCTGTATACAACACTGGAAGAGCTATCGCACAGGGAGTCCGCACTGTGGGGAGGACATTATGTGGAACATCTCTAAAAGCCAGATTTTTTATTTTAGTAACTCGAGTGCAATTTTGGGGAAATGAATTTGAAACAGCTATTTATTTCAACAAGTCAGAAGAAAACAAACCTGAGGTCACAAAAGACTTTCAGCCTCGTTCTTGCTCTCTATTCCAAAGTACAAGTTGTTCGACTTTTCGTGTGCAATAAATTATTTATGTTTTTCTATAGAAATATAAAACTAGAGAAACAGCAGTGTACATATTGCAGCATACTGTACGCCAGCTTTTATGCCAACAAAATATATATTCAGATTGTAGAAGCTACGAACGATAGTTGTCAATTTCTCATGAACGTACGCCATCTGGTTGTTCCAGTATGTATAGTTATCTAAGTTTCGACATGTTTTACAAACGAAATGGATGTAGCAGGAGTGCAAGTGCAACACAGACTTAAAAGACCCAGCAGCTTTCTTTATCGGGATTTTAGCGGCAAACTAACCGATTTTTATAATGTTTGGCGTATATTATGTTACACCCAAACCGGTCAATTTAGCAGTATACAAAGTCGTTAAATGAATGTCGCGAAATAAGGCCGGGGCAACTTAACTCATAGGCTTCGAGGTAGACAATACAATTCTCTGTATTTTCCTTTCTTTCTTTGGGTCCAATGCATCTGACACCATAAAATATGCCTTGGGTTACTTAGCACCCAGAAAACCAAATTTATCGGCATAATATTCTCCTCACCGAATATGCCCTCTGCATGCGTGTCACCTACTATCACCAACTAGCCTATATATCTCCTGGCAATATAGCTTCGCTGCGAATGCGTGAAAAGTTCAAATAAATGAGAAGTACGAGACGACACTCGACATCGCTGACTTGTTGACGGGCTCGCCGTGGGCTCGCTTGTAGCGGGTGTAGTAGCAACGCTCAAAATGCAAATGCTTTGGAAGTACACGCGTTCATGAGTTCAGAGCTAAAGAAAGCAGCGTCGCAAATTTGCGTGACAACAGAGATTCAAAGCAGGTGTTCAATAGTGTTCGTAACGTAGCAATTACTCCTTTTTTGACATTGCGGCTCGCGATATGCCAACAACGTTTCATTCCTCAGCTTTACATACTAACTGTGTTGTAATTACATATATACTGTGTTGTAATTCCGAAGCTTCTTATTATTCGTCGGTAAAGTATGAACCATAGTAACTGTTCAAATTGTTCTATTATTCATGTGCATGTTTTGGCGTCATAAAGTTCCCCTTAAGCATGATACTGTATACAGGCAAGCAAAGTGCCTCTTGCGATCTCTATATATACACGCATGCCTAACCTAGTGGTTCTAAATAGAAAATTGTGTCGTTTAACGCGCCCAAACTGCGCAGTGAAGTAATAGAGAAGCTGCAGTGGAGGGTATCAGGTTTAATTCGACCATCTGGGGTTCTTAAACTTGCGTCTAGCGCGCGATACATGAACGTTTTTGCGTTGTTCCCCTATCTGAATGTGGTCGGCGCGGCCGTAATCTAAACCGCTACCTATATTACTCAGCAGCGCAGCGCCTTAGCCACTAAGCTAGCGTTGTTGGTTTAAGTGAATACGGAATCCCGCGGCTCTTCTGGCGTGGAGGTCGGCGCACGTGAGGCTGCACGTATGCGTGTTAGGATTGGATACATTGGATGACAGTCAGTCCCTGATGCCGCCATGCTGGGTAGCTAACGTTTATCTATTTGCTGCATATATCGACCCTCTCGTCCATAAAGGAGTGAAGTAGGGAACCGAGGGGCTCGATTATGTTAATCAAGACCATATAGAACCAACAGACAATGAAGCCAAGAAAAACGTGGGGAAATTAGCTGTGATTAAAACTGAAATGTAGAAAATAATAAAGAAAGGGAAATGAAAGTGGATGAAAAGATAACGTGTCGCCGGCCGCAATATGTACGCTCTAACACATTATCTTTTCGTCCACTTTCATTTCCCTTTCTTTATTATTTTCTACATTTCAGTTTCAACCACAGCTAATTTTCCCGATCTTTTCTTTGGCTTCGCTGTCTGTTGGCATTATATGGGCTCTCTTGTCCATAAGTCGTACTTATGCAGTACAATTTCGCTGCGTGCTGTAGTAAGTATTGGAGTATATTCTTTTATCGTGTTAGTGCGCATGTAAAATAGCTTTCCGCTCATGGCATTGCACAACAGCTAGTGCAGTTAATGCGTAGAGGCGGTAAATTTTTGTTAGGGCATCTGTACTTTGACAGTAATAATCGTAATGGGGGCTTAATAATAGCAGTGTTGGTAGAGTCATCGGCGTGTTAGCGTGGAAACTTCTATCGAGAACCTTTGTACATTAACAGCAAGATTAATGCACCATTTTTCTTGGCACTTCCGTCATCCTGTCACCAGCTCCGACCGCTCTTACTATCCGTCTTCAAAAACAATACAAAGCAAAGTTTGTGCAGGAAAGCCATCGAACATGATTGAAAAAAGCGAGGCTTACACCAGCTTGCATCATAACTGCGCTGGTCATATTTTTTCATTGTGTTGTGTAGTTGAAACGTCATCGTCTCCTGCGGGTGTTGGACGGCGGCGCGCCGCAGTTTGTCACACACGTGACAGCGAGACGCCTGGCTGAGCGTGGACTTCGTTGCAAACGTGTGACTCTTCTTTACACACAGTCTTACACAACAAGTGACGCCGTGCGCGTCCTTTCATCATCTTGGCCCAATCTCAAGGTAGATTATGGGGCTGCTACCCTGTATAAAACGGGGTTATTCAGGTCGTAGAGCAGTAGCGACAACCGCAGCACCAGCAGGTAGGCCACGCGATGGCACACGAGGGCTTTGTCGGCATGCCAATCTTCTTCTTCACACCTGGTTCAAGTCCAACTATCCAACACGTTTCTTTTTTTATTGAGCGACAGGTTGTCTAAAACGCGTTCTGGCGTTACAACATCACGCACTAATACGCGAACGCTGAACTATCGCGGTGAGAAGCCCAGCATCACCAAACCACACCAAACCCGAGCAAGGTAGGAAAAGGAGGGTTCGCTTTAATACCAAGACTCAGGTCTATTCACGGAAATTTCCTTCACATGTATTGTTTTCTACGCCCATTGTGTGCACAAAGTGGAAGTGGAGTCCACTGTTACTCCAATGGGTGGTTCTTACTCATTAGCTAACTCTTTTACCGTATTAGTCCAATATAACAACTAGCTTTCTCATTACGGGTGTGCAACTGAGTTCATTGCGAAAACGGCACCCAGGAATATGTCACTTGGACTACTCTGTCATCGTTACAGAAGAGTGAAAGCGAACTCGAAATTCTTATATAGTGCAGCAAGTACTGTTTAAGGCACGTTCCCGGTTCATTAAACTTTATAACCGAGCGTTGTAGCTAAGCAGTTAGTTCCAATCTTGCCGAGATGAAAGTGATCGCTGGAACTGCCTTACGTATTGAGCAGCCTTGCACAACTCCGAGATCACTACGTTGTTTGACCCGACAGTATAGCTACATGGGAAATGCATTAGCCGCGATATGACCGCCCTGTCCTGAACTCTCCACAGAGCGAGGAAAAGTTCGTGGTTCACACCCGCTTACCGCTCCGTTCATCGAGTTAACACGGAACCCACACCAAAGTATTCCGGCTTTCTAATTTATTGTTTTGTTTATTGGTTTAGAGAATAAGAAAAAGACCGCCTTCAAATATACGGAATGGGATACAAGTGCTCTAGCTTTTTCTCATATCACGATTAAATGAAAACTGTGCAGGTTATACAAGTTAACTACAGCAGCCTGGTCTCACATCTTGCTTTGATAAACATGGATATTTTCGCATCTTTGTCGGTAAGCGGAACTTTTTACCGTAGTTGATCACAGGCTGAGCGCACTTTGGATGTTTTGGCAATATTTTGGTACGTTTAATGTAGTAATGATGTTATTAAGAATTGGAGGGGGGGGCAATACCCGCCTAGCTCCAAGACAGGTGCTGTGGTGTATGTACGGTAATAACATACCCACCGCCGTAGTTACATATTGGTGGCGCTGTTGAACTGTACTCAAATAAATGTGAAATTGGGGCCTTACAATAATTTAGGTCCCATATTAGCGATATTTGGGCCAAATAAGGATAATTTCAGAAGCAATACCACCATTTAGGGCAAGTTGTACCTGTAACCCATACAATGTGTGAAAGTGCGCAAATGTATCTAGTTCTACCGTATTTTCTATGTGGGGATGGCTCGATAAATTTATGGCGCATACACCAACGCTTAAGGATTCATGTAGGTGCTGCAATATTTGTTTTAATGCTTTATCATATTGAATCCCACTGAGCACTTATGACAACATACGTATTGCGCACCATGGCATGGACAACTTTAGGCTGTGCCAGAAATGAGTGGGAATACGTCCCATGCAGGATCCTAGTCAGGTTAACTTTATCCCTTCACTAGAACCAGTACAAAACTATTCTGTTCGTTTCATCCTTTCAAACTAAAGTTGTACCGCGAGTATAACCTCAATGCGCGCCGACCTATAGAACTAGTTCCACTAGCTAAGCATAGCAGAGTCTCCCGACTGTCACTATTTCATAAAATTTGCCGTCATACAACACTTGAAGACGACCTCATATTGTAGCGCCGCAGTACAATTTAAACGGTATCGATCACCGAGCTAAAGTAGGAATTGATACATTTTTGACGACGTCATTTTTTTTCAGTCATTCATATTCCGTATTCACCAGGAATGGAACCACCTTTGCTAAGTGTCGTAGCCATTACCTATAACAAACTCTTTCTCGAAACATTACCTAACATTGCACAATCAAGAGAATTTTCATTTTACCAAAACTCATTGTAGGTACTTGTTTGTATTTCTATTGCTTTGCAACCGATCCCCAATTTAATGTCAGGAGCCTGAGTATGAGAGTAAATATATTTAACCTCCATGCCTTTCCTCTTCATTTCTCTCTCTCTCTCTGAGTAAATATAGTGATTTCTGCGATTCACTTTCCCTAATACTTCGACCACTTAGTAAATATTATATCACTTCAACCCCCCCCTTCTTTTCTTATTTTTTTTTAGGCCTTGAAAACATCACTTGAGTGAAATATTGGCGCCAACGTCACGGTAACGTCGATCGGCACGGTGAACGTTTTTCTCGTCATTAATGTTTAATATGCCTGTGGCGGCATTACTTTACGAACTGAGAGCTAAACGTCTATTTATCTTGTACATGAACTCTATATTTGCTGCAAGCTGCACTGGAGCAATAAAGGTAGAAGAAACTGAAAAGAAAATGACCTACAATGCTCGTTCTCGAAGGCCTCGATGTACTGGCAGGCGCGGCTGTAAATGTTCTTCAGTAAGTATATAACAAATATTGCAAGCTGGAATAATTGCTGCTTCCATGTACATAATGTCATCGTAACTTTATGACCAGATGCACTGCTTCAAATATTTAGGTTATCGAGAGAATTATGACTGGCGCTTTCAACTGATTTGAGGCAGGAACATTGCTTATGTATGAGGAAGCCGCAGTCACGTCGGCCTTTTCTCTGTGTTATCCTCGGACGTCTGTAGTCGGAAATACATTTTTGATGTTCGAATATGTGCATTCGTTACTTTAAGCACGTTCTTTCTTTCTTTTTCTTTCTTTTACAAGGAATTTGAATTTTCTGCCGCCTATGGCTCCACCAACCAGCTTGTTTTTACTCTTGCCGACAAAACTCTGTGCTCTTTTCTTAACTTATTTTCTTACTCCAAATTTAAGCTTTTGACAAGGTGTGGCCATAGAAAAAAGTACTCAACTTTATTTTGGTATATCGTCACCGTCTGCCTTTATTCACAAGCTTCACCAAGTGCTGCTGTTCGCTTATATACTTCTAGAAAGTTCTTGAAAGCTCGGTGCCAATACAACGTTGATTTAGGAAAGTTTTAAGTATTTGTTAAAGTTAACTTTGAAAAGTAGTATCCGGACACGCCATGTGTAGCCAAGTGGATATCGCGCTGCGCTGCTTAGCTGGAGGTCGCGGGTTTGATTCCGGCTGCGGCCGCCATATTTCGATGAAAGCGAAATACGAAAACACTGGCGCGTTTACATTTATGTGCGCGTGGCACACATAAATGTAATAAATGTAAACGAATGAATGTGGCACATAGGACAATTCTAGTCCATCAGCTGGTCTAGTTTAAGAAGTGGACATTACATGCACAAAACATTGAATACAAAATCTGGCAATTACCAAAAATTCACTAATTAAGTTATTAGCTAATTATCTTATGGCACAGCTTGCAATTTACGAATCCTAGCGGTTGAGACAGCAAGGCCCCTCCACTTGAAAAGAATTGTGTGGATGATATCATTTACGAGATATGCGCTGTCAAACTCGCGGCAAAAATTCTCTGTCGTTGCACTTATTTTGTTACCTAAATGTCGTTTTATACATTGAAGAATAAAAGTAACTGGAATGCCAATGCATTTCTCCGCGAAATTCGCGAATTAATATCTCAAAACTGGCGTCAACGGTATTGCCATCGGCGGGATTTATTTAGAGACAAAACACTGCCCAAATAAGTCCACTCTTATGCTTTTGTTAAAGAAATTCAAATGAATGAATGAATGTGCGGAGCTACAGTTTCTTGGCATCCACGAAAAGAGAAATGATAACAAAATTAGTCCAGTTTTTGTCTTGGTAGGACGAAAGCTCTTGGTGACTGTCTCATATACGCGAGCAAGCATCGAAACATCCCCATGGAACGAAAAAACCCAACGCATGTTGACACCTTAAACGCATCACCGCTGGTGCCTCGGGCGGCTCTCATGGAGGCTTCGGAGCTTTCATGCATATTTTTCCACCCTGTTGGCGTCGCTGTTGTTGCCTGTAGCCCCAGGTCATGCCACTCATGGACATTTATCACTTGCAAAAATGCATACGAGCATGAATTCTTAGCGCGGCTAGCTTGGTTGAATTCCTTGTTCAAGTGCTAGCCAGAGGCTGTGAACGATATCTTTATACCTAAACGAGTTTTTTTTTTTTTTTTTTGCTCGTTCTTCATAGGTGTAGCTAGGGCAGCAACATAGGATATCAAGGTATCTTGTGCTGATGTCGTGTATTTTCTGGTCTCAAAAGGAGCAAAGGTTGCCTACTGAGCTATATTTTTGTCTTAACGCTGTAGTGAAATACACCCCCCCCCCCCCCCCCCATTCTTCTTCTTTTTTCCGTTGAGTCAGAGAGCTGTGGGTACTCCCCGTGCTCCGGGTACCCTTGCATTATATAGTACGAAGAAAAAGCAATAAAAACGCATTTGCATTGCTTTGCCTTCATCATAGCCTTGATTCACAAAACTACTTTTGCGAACTTGTACCTTTGTAGCCGCGATAACAACATGAACTATTATTGCTTTAGCGCAGAATCTACAAAGAAGCACATAGAGACACGTAAGTTCCGTTCCGTTGTGTCTCTGTGTGCTTCTTTGCAGATTCTTCGCTAAACAACTAAGAGGTATGGATTACCAACTAACCCGAACCGATGCTTTGCTATATTATACAAATCTAAAAAACGTTTTATAAACTCTTTTGTAAGTCTGCACTCGCCTCTTTTCTATCTTTAGTGTCGTCTTGTTGCGCAATTTGTGCCAATACGTCCCTACCAACTAGCCTGGTTATCAATCAATGTCCTTACCACCCGCAAATCGTCGTCTGCGATAGGCTGTCACTCGAGTGATCGTGTTGTTATCGCACCCATTGCAATCATAAGGGGTGAGAGCCCGAATACCAATCAAGGAAGAAACGATCTTGACTTAATAGAGGCTGAATTGACAATTTTTTTTGTTCATAAGTGATCGTTACCATTGGCTGGCCACCTTCGCCAGTCATATGCCTAGCATCAGGGTGGGCTAGAATTCGCTTTTGCCAACAATCCAAGCCTAAAACGTTTTATGCATACGGGTCCTTATGTGTTTGAATGTTGGGTCAGATTTTCTCTGGTTCTAAACCTGATTAAATTAAATTCTCGTGTTTTACGTGCCAAAACCACAACAAGGCGACTGTGGATTACTCTTGGTCACATGGGGCTTTTCAACCTGCACCTAAATCTAACTACATGAACGTCTTTTCATTGCACCCCATCGAAATGTCGGCTGCCATGGCTGGGATCGAACCCTGAAGCTCAACGGCGCAACGCCATATCTATTTTCCTACCATGGCGCGCCCCTCGTTCTATATAGGCGACGTAAACACATGGTTGGTTTTGGGCGTACTGACATAGCGTTTATGCGAGTTCATGTGGAGGAATGTGAGTACCGATCATTGAATGAGCAGCAAGATAAGCCCGCCTAGAGACTGCGTTTACGCGCTATACGCATTTGGCTTCCTACACAGGGGTCCATGCACGACACGGCTAGCGGCATCTTCCGCGTTTGCTTCCACTGTCTCCATTGTCCCCATTCCACTGTCCCAAATCAACTGTCCCCAATACACTGTCCCCAATTCCGCGTTTGCTTGCAGTGTCCCCAAACATAAGTCCTCATGTATCTTGCGTGCCTTTTTGGACTTTCACTCGGCGCGTCTGGCTCTCGTAGATCGCGAACGGATGCACATGTCAGAGTGAAATTGCGTTCTCGATAGGAAAGTAGAAAAGTAAGAAAATATACGCGAGAATAGGTGGTGATTATTGTTTGGGGACAAGAAAAGCACCAAAGCGTGTACACTTTTTTAGGGTACGCTTCTCATTAACCTTCCTGGCCGGTCCGACACTTTACGGCAGCTCCACAATTTTTAGCTTCGCGTTTAATTCACTGAGCCGTGTTGGCTGCCAAATGGACGTGGCGCGAGAACCCTGAACATGCATCTACTTTGTGGTCTTATGCTTCACATTTGATAAACTGACTTATCTCGCCGATAGCACGCTCGACAGGATAAGCCGAGCCTGCTATCATACATACAACAATTCGAGCCTGAGTGGAGCGTGTAGTTAGTTTAGCTATATTAGGCCCTGCTGCTTGCTCATGAGTCACCGAGGTATTAGAACGCCTCTAGCGCACTAAAATCACTTCCGCGTCTACAACGCATGTAATAAGCATAGAAATGTGAAAAAAAAAACGATAGAGTGCCTGCAACAGCGCATTCTGCAATAGAGGCGCTTCATGGCGCGCTCATGCAGACTGTAAATGGCTTCAAACCCACCTGTTAAAATATGAGAGCCCAGAACACTCCTTGTGACAAAATATGTTTTTTTTACGCACGCGTTGCAACCAGACGCAACGAGCTAGGCTCCGTACGTTCAACGCTGGTCCAATAGCTCCCCCCCCCCCTTCTCTCTCTCTCTCCGCTCACAGGCGCAACACGAGCAACACGCGGCCATGGTACCGGGAGACCGACACAGCAGAGCGCAACCACCGCGCTCGGAAAGCCTACGAGGCGCTGCTCGTGGTGCAGACGCGAATCCCCGAGACGTCCGAGTTCTCGCACTTCAAGCAGGCTCTGCAGGAGACAGCTCGCAAGGAGTTCGAGTTCGACTACAACACGGACGAGGTGGGTCTGCTCGATGCTGCCGAGTTCCCTGTACGCTGCCCGTCCGACGAAACTCGCGTTCGGCGCCATTCTCTGCGCCTGCAATTAGGCGCTGGCTAACGACAGTAATTAAAACGAACGCCTGTCACGCTGGTGAGGCAGGCAGACCGGCTGGTATGCGCGTTACGGCTGTTGCGCGTCGAGGGTCTATCTCTCTATTGTACTACTTTCGAATGCAGTTGCGACACGTCTGTGCGCCTTCCTTCCCTGGTATGCCCATGAATGCGAACTTGTGCTGCACGTATATTTGAAGCAGAGAGTGGTATAGCGTAAACAATATATATGCGTCGAACCGACCAGTGAGTCGCCATGTAAGGTAATGCCTCTGCAGGAAAATACAAACGCACTAAGGAACTTCCATTCGTCGTCACACAGAAGGAAAACGTACGTTGTAAAAGTGGTTAGTTCATAAGCAAATGGACTTTCGGGCCTACGTTTTCAAATGCACATTCATTACAAAACCTACTACATTCTAATACATTATAATAACGCAAAAGAATGGCTAGAAATAAAACCCACAAGTACAGCCCTAAGTGGTACATTCTTGACTGTCGGCACTTTTTTCGCAGCTTAAATCTCGAGAGAGCGATCCTTTTTCTATGCGAGTCGTGTCTTGTCAGAAGAAAAGTAGACGGCGGGATGGTACAAAAGATGTCATTATCGTAGGATCCTTGAAAACCAGACAGCGCAAGAAAGAAATGAAAGAAAAGAAAAGTACGCAAAAGAAAGAAAAGTACGCAAGGAAAGAGACAACGAAAAGCGACAAAAAAAAAAAAAAAAAAAAAAAACTAAGGAGGTAGGGAAACAAGAAACGAGAGCTCGCATATTGTTCGGATCTCTCGTTGGATTGTTGCTCGCCTGCCGATGCTAACAGCTTGACTCGATCTGCCACTCATCATATCTTTATTTCTGTTTTCTTTTCCCTTCCTCGCGCACTCGGCATTTTCACCACACTCGCTTTCTCCACCCATCTGTGCGGGAGCACAAAAGAGGGATCAGTGTGCGATGGATTTGACGCTGCATACAACTGACAAGCACCGCGCCGAAGCACTCACATCGTCGCCGCCATTCCTCTTTCCTTTCTGGGCACTTCGTGATATCGATCCCAGCATAGAAACTCTCTCCACCTGTCCTCACCCCATTCTCCCGTGGAGATGGCAGCGGAAGCCTTTCGCTTCCCCGTTCACCCTGTTCTACTTTGTCATCCTCGTTCCCGCCGCTGACTCGCCCCCGTTCACCTTCTTCTTCGCCGGTCTCCCTTCACGTTCGTGAACGCCGTCCCATTGTTCAAGACCTTCCTTATCCGTCTCCTGCTGTTTCCTTTCTTCCTTTTTCATTTTTTTGTTCGCCTACTCGTTCTTATAATTGTTCTGCGCCTCCGAAGAAACGATTCACAATTATAGAATTGTTTCCTTTCTTTATTTTTTTGTTCCACGCTCACGAAGCGTCTTTTATCTAAATTCTTGCGTTGTTCGAGCTTTTCACTGGATCCTGTCTTTCTCACTGCAGCTAATTCGGTGCCTCCTTCCTTTTGCCATTCTGCTTCGCTATCCTTTCCGAACCTCACAGTCTCAGTACTGGCGCTATTCTACTCGGGATCATCCAGTCTTCGGAACTTTCTGTGTCGTTCACAGTCTTCTCCTCGGCCTTTGCTAGGAATTTTTACTTTATTTCCGGTGGGCGAAAAAGTAATCACAGTCCGAAAGTGTCGCCCTATTGGTGCTCCCTTCTACTGAAGAGCCTCACGGCAATGCGGTTGTGGTATTGCAGTTTTGCATTGCTTGATCGTTGGTAAGGAGGTCGGGCTGTACGATGAAGAATGGGGACAACCCGACAAAGCAGTAGGCCGAGGAGTGGTCAACTATTGATGGAGCATTATTAAGACCAATAGTAATAAACACATTGATATTGGCGGCCATGGAACGCGAAGGTTGTTGTAGGCCGAAAGAACTTGACAGCACTGCTGCGTCGCACAGCAAATGTGAGCGTGTATAAAGTTGACATATTGTAGAGAATCAAAAATTGAGAGAAAAGACGGCTACCCCCAATTAAAAAAAATTCTGAGAGAATTAAATTTAAAAAATTGTAATCTAGGGACAAGTTCGTCGTCATCCTCATCAATATTTTTATTATCATAATCATGAGCAGCAGCAGCAGCAGCTTATTTTTATTTCCATTGCAGGACGAAGTCCTCTTCCTGCCATCTCCAATTACCCCTGTCCTGCCCCAACCGATTCCAACTAGGACCCGCGAATTTCCTAATTTCATCGCACCACCTAGTTTTCTGCCGTCCTCACTGTTCTTCCCTTCCCTTGGCACCCATTGTGGAATTCTAATTGTCCACCGACATTTTACCCTACACATTACATGACCTGCCCAGTCCCATTTTTTTCGATTAGTGTCAACTACAATATCGGCTTTCTGCTTTGGCGCTGTGAACCAAACCGCTCTCTTCATGTCTCTTAATGTTAAACATTTTTCATTCTATCGCTCTTTGGTTGGTCCTTAACTTGTTCTGGAGCTTCTTTGTTAGCCTCCAAGTTTCTGGCCCGTATGTTAGCACCGGTAGAATGCGATGGTTATACACGTTTCTTTTCTAAGTCAGTGGTAAGCTCCTAGTCATGATTTGGTAATGCCTTCCATATGAACTCCACCCCATCTATATTCATATGCCATTTTTTTTCTCATGATCAGAGTCCCCGAGAATAAACCGGTTGTACTTCATATTAAAAACAGCCCAAAGTATGAAGACTAACGAAACAGGCAAGAATGTTACGTTCACGGAAGGGGTTAGTCTCAAAACCTTAGATTTAAAGCTCGAGAAGTGGCCATACTGCACAGCGATCACATTTTCGTTGTCCTTTCTCACCCTCCTATCTTCTTCCTATTTGCGACATAGATGCATCGTGATATTTTTATAGAGCAGAGGACTGGTATTCTTTCCTGGATTCTAGATTCTCTTGTAAGTTGTTCTGAGCTACAAGGTAAATAAAGTGAGGAAAGCATTTATATTTATTTATGTTTATTCGTGATGTTCTTAAGTTAAAATTACACTTAAAGGGGGGGGGGGGGGCGGTTGCTTTTAGACAATATTGTTGAATTTTAGACAAATTCATTATTAATTCCTCTAGGCCTCTTTTTATCTGGCCATCGATGCGACCTCACAACTTTTTCTCAAATATGGCTATGAGCAAGTGCTTCGAAGGCAACTAGAAAGCGCAAGAAAGTTGTGATTGCATTTCGAAAGCACGTTGTACAGTAGTCGTCCGTAGGAGTAGGCACCGGTTTCCGCGCATACCGCATCAGTGGGCGACATCGAGCTTGTTTGCGCTGCATAGCTTTTCAAGATGACGACCGATATGGGGATTGAGGACCGCGCGTTTGTGTTGCCTCTTTACCTATCTCTCGTCCACTTGCTGCGTTGTCTCGTGCTTCAGAAGCTCGAATATATATACTCTTGGAGAAGGTGACTTGAAGTGACAAATAGTCATTGCTAACAAAAAGCTTCGTAAGTGGCGCCCCAGGTGTCGAGTTCATGATCACTTTCGTGTTTCATATTTTGCGTGCCTGTCAATATCCGCGTAAACTGCCAACAATAAATATTGTTCTCTGCAAAGTGTTTTGTTACAGCTTCCGTCAGTGGCGTCTTATTGGCAACCAGGTTTCAGAAGCACGCGTACGTGTGTGTTTGGGCTAAGAAATGGTAAAGAGACAGTTGAGCGAATACTAATAAATGGAATGACGATTTTGCCCATTAGAATCACTTGCATGCTTACAGAAAAGTGACAAACCCGAACAGTGTCTGCGCAAATATTGGTTCCGCTAGCGGGAAGCAAGTAAGACTCCTTCGGACATTCACCGCTGTTGCATTTCAAATTATGAACTTGAACTATCATAATGTTTGTGTGAAGCTCAGGAATTATGTGTTCATTCTGCAAGAACAGCCGGGATTCTTTGGGTCTGGAAACGCAAGCGCAACATTCTGTGGCACTCATCAATTGTGTTTGGAAAGCAAAACTCTCAAAGTGAGTTTGTTAGATCGGTAAGAAACGATTGCATGCTGAAACAGACCGAAAGAGCAGCATTTATCTAACCATTTACTGTTTACCTAAGGCTGCTGACTACCTTCAGCCGAGGTAAACAAGTTGGAGCAAATTTGAAGTAGCAGTGAATCACGTAAAATGCTTGCTACCTCAATTTATGCTTAACTTTCAAATATTTATCTATATATTTCTCTGTTTTGAGTGTATGCCATGTTGTTGAGCAGCTGTTCTCTTTTATCTTACTATACAATTACGAAAGATGCCTAAACGCCCTGGGCTGGTGCATGCTATGTACTTTCCACTGTGAAAGCAAACGGAAGCTCCTGCCAGTTCAACAAAAAATTTGCTCACACTCAGCTCTCATCACAATTCAAATGCCATAGTGCTCCTTATTGAATTCATTATTAGGTTAACGAAAGAGCATACGCGCATGAAGTATATTTGCGAACTTGAGTATGACACAGAAGTTCTTCGTTATAAAATCCCAACCGAAAACTTGATATACGTGGGGTTGTATGAAGTACACCACACGTTCTTTGTTCCCAACGTTTGCGTGAAAGAATCAGTTAAGTAGCACCCCGAGGTGTCATTACGCTCGGAACATGCTTAAATAGCTACAAGCAAAGTGTAGAAATTCTAAAAGTGTTGCTATCGCCTATAGCGCCAGATATATGTGGTCGTACATCGGACGTGCAGAGGGTGCAGCAGAGGGTGCTAAGAGTCCCTGGATCCGGACAGGCCGCCATTGGAATCTGAACCTGGCAACATTTAATGCTAGAACGTTATCTAGTGAGGCGAGTCTAGCAGTGCTATTGGAGGAATTAGAGGGCAGTAAACGGGATATAATAGGGCTCAGTGAAGTTAGGAGGACAAATGAAGCATATACAGTGCTAAAAAGCGGGCACGCCCTGTGCTACCGGTGCTTAGCGGAGAGGCGAGAACTAGGAGTCGGATTCCTGATTAATAAGAATATAGCTGGTAACGTACATGAATTCTATAGCATTAACGAGAGGGTGGCAGGTCTTGTGAACCTTATTAAGAGGCACAAATTGAAGGTTGTACAGGTGTACGCCCCTACATCAAGTCATGATGACCAGGAAGTCGAAAGCTTCTATGAAGACGTGGAATCGGCGATGGGTAAGGTCAAAACAAAATAGACTGTACTAATGGGCGACTTCAATGCCAAGGTAGGCAAGAAGCAGGCTGGAGACAAAGCAGTGGGGGAATATGGCATAGGCGCTAGGAATAGCAGGGGAGAGTTATTAGTAGACTTTGTAGAACAGAATAAGATGCGGATAATGAATACGTTCTTCCGCAAGCGGGATAGCCGAAAGTGGACATGGCTGATGCGATTGGCTGATGATATTGCATTGCTTAGTAACTCAGGGGACCAACTGCAATGCATGGTCACTGACCTGGAGAGGCAAAGCCGAAGGGTGGGTCTAAAGATTAATCTGCAGAAAACTAAAGTAATGTTTAACAGTCTCGGAAGAGAACGGCAGTTTACGATGGGTAGTGAGGCACTGGAAGTGGTTGGACAGGACAGGTAGCGACCGTGGATCCGGATCATGAGACTAAAATAATCAGAAGAATAAGAATGGGCTGGGGTGCATTTGGCAGGCATTCTGAGATAATGAACTGCAGGTTGCCATTATCCCTCAAGCGAAAAGTATATAACAGCTGTGTTTTACCAGTACTCACGTACGGGGCAGAAACCTGGACGCTTACGAAAAGGGTTCTGCTTAAATTGAGGACGACGCGACGAGCTATGGAAAGAAAAATGATAGGTGTAATGTTAAGGGATAAGAAAAGAGCAGATTGGGTGAGGGAACAAACGCGAGGTAATGATATCTTAGTTGAAATCAAGAAAAAGAAATGGGCATGGGCAGAACATGTAATGAGGAGGGAAGATAACCGATGGTCATTAAGGGTTACGGACTGGATTCCAAGAAAAGGGAACCGTAGCAGAGGGCGGCAGAAAGTTATGTGGGCGGATGATATTGCCACGGCCTCGACACAGCTGACAGCCACTCGGTGCGATTCGGTGCCACATGCTAGGCATGTTGGGTGGCTCCGAGAAGAAGAGAACGACGAGGGTGCCAGGACAGCGACATATATAAAAAGATCTTTAGCGTCGACCGAATTCTTTTGTGGCTTTGTCTGTGACAAATTGGTGGAGGTGCTGGGTACACGTCTATGTACTCTGACCCCCAGGAACAGAGCGCGGACAACCTACGCAAAAGCCGACGGCTTCAAAGACTGCCTCCGGAATACGGCCTCCAAGATCTGCCGAGGATGTCCACCACAACCGCAAGCCAGACACAGGAGACGTACGGTACGGGACAGCCTCCTGCGTCGCTGGTTCTCCACACCCCACGCTGGCCGCGGCCGTTCCATGGTGAGCCTTTTGAGGACGTGGAAGACTGGCTCGACGAATTCGATCGTGTGGCTGACGTCAATTATTGGGACGAGCAGAAAAAGTTAAGGAACGTGTACTTCGCCCTAGAGGACTCTGCCCGAACATGGTTCGCTAACCACGAGCCATCCGTCACCACCTGGCAAGAATTTCAAAGGCAGATACGCGACACGTACAGCAGCCCCGCAAGAAAAGAGCGAGAGAGGCAAGACCTTCAGAATAGGGTTCAAAGGCCGAACGAAAGCGTAGCCATGTTCGTAGAAGACATGACGCGGCTTTTCAAGCGTGCTGACCCTGGCATGACAGAAGCGAAGAAAGTACGCCTACTGATGCGTGCAGTTAAAGAGCAGCTGTTTGCAGGACTGATGCGAAGGCCTCCAGCTACAGTAGCTGAGTTCGTCAGTGAGGCGACAACAATGGAGCGAGCCCTTCAACAACGCTCCTCGGTCTACGATCGCCAAATCAACCTGGGATCAGCATCTTCTGTCTCGTTACCCTATAACACCGATGCGCTTCGAGAGCTTGTGCGTAGTGTCGTGCGTGAGGAGCTCGACCGGCTACAGGGAGTGCGATTTCAACCGACCGTAACATCCCTCACAGATATCGTCCGCGAAGAAGTTCGCCAGGCAGCACAGCCATTCGTGCAAACCAGACCTGAAGCCGCCCCCGTACTGACTTATGCGCAAGCAGTGAGGCTACCTGCGCAACCCGGGAACCACCGTAACCCGCCTTCTTCTGAAGAACCGCTGTGTCACTTCCAGGGCCAAGGTTCACGTACAAATATGTACGGGTCCACGAGCCCCCGAATCAATACGCGAAAGTCAGACGTGTGGCGCACACCTGACTACCAGCCACTCTGCTTCCACTGTGGCGAAGCGGGCCACGTGTACCGTGCCTGCTACTACCGAAGAATTGGACTCCAGGGCTATCACCCCGGCGCTCGTCGCCCACGTGAGGGAGAGCGCCCGAGAGAAATCCAGCAATATCTGGCCAGTCAACCTTCGTCGCCGTACGCGCAGTTCCCACCGGTTGAACAGTCCCTGCCAACGACCCGATCTCCGTCTCCGCAGAGGCGCCAGTCACGATCACCACCTCCTCGACGATCGGCGTCACCTAGCCGCTACACTACGTTCTCCGCTTCCGTGGGCAATCGGCCCACGAGCCCAAGTCGGGGAAACTGAGAACAGCGACCTCCGGAGGTGGGGCCGCTGTCCAACGCACTTCGAAAGATCCTCCGCTGCGACACCCCGACGACGACGATAACGACGACGACAACGACGACTGCGCACCTTCGACACCTTTCTTCGAAAACCCTGAACCTGTTTCAGCCGACATACTCGTTTCTGTAGATAACCACCCGGTCACCGCTCTTGTCGATACTGGCGCCGATTATTCTGTCATGAGCGGACAACTGGTTACGGCACTTCGCAAGGTAACGACACCGTGGCCAGGACCTAAGCTCCGTACAGCCGGCGGTCATGTTCTCACGCCGATCGGCAAATGCACTGCGAGGGTACAAATTCGCGAGGTCACATTTGTCGGCTCATTTATTATACTGGAAGAGTGCTCTAGGCAGGTCATACTCGGCATGGACTTTCTTCGGGAGTACGGCGCAATCATAAACCTTCGCGAGTTGCTTGTCACATTTTCCAGCGAACACGCAAATCATTCGGACGACTACCACCCACAGTCCACGGTGTTACGCGTTTCGGGTGACTGGGCTACTTTACCACCCCGGAGTACTGCGTTGATCACCGTAGAAACAGACGATGATCCTCCCCATCTCGGAATCGCTGAAGGCAATCTGTCAGTCTTGTTGGCTCGACAGGTTTGCGTAGCCCGCGGCATCTTGCAGCTGTCGTCACGGACTGCTCAGATTTTAGTGACCAATTTCAGTCGGGAATACCAGCACTTCGCCCCACGAACTGCCATCGCCTATTTGGAGCCAGTCAGTGATTTTCCCGCTTGTTTAACTGTAGGGCAAAATGATGGAGATTCTAACTGTGACGTACCAGCCAACAGCAATATTGATGTGAATTCTAAATTATCAGGTGAACAACAGGCTAGCATTCGAAGCCTTTTACAGTCTTTTGCGGACTGTTTCGCTTCAACATCGAAGGTCAACCAAACGCCTACTGCGAAACACAGAATTATTACAAATCCCAATGAAAGACCCGTGCGCCAACGTGCCTACCGTGTTTCTCGTAAAGAGCAAGACGCCATCCGGAATCAAGTCAAACAAATGCTTACCGACGATATCATACAGCCCTCCACCAGTCCATGGGCGTCACCTGTGGTTCTGGTGAAAAAGAAAGACGGCACACTGCGTTTTTGCGTTGACTATCGCAAGCTTAACAACGTTACGAAGAAGGACGTTTATCCCCTTCCCCGCATCGACGACTCTTTGGACCGCCTTCGAAATGCTCGATACTTCTCATCGATGGACCTTCGCAGCGGCTACTGGCAAATAGAGGTTGATGAGCGTGACCGTGAGAAAACGGCATTTATTACGCCTGACGGACTCTACGAATTCAAGGTCCTTCCTTTCGGATTGTGCTCTGCGCCTGCCACTTTTCAGCGCATGATGGACACGGTTCTATCAGGTCTCAAGTGGCAGTCATGCCTTGTCTATTTAGATGATATCGTTGTCTTTTCGGAAACTTTTGAGCAGCACCTCCAGCGCTTACAAGCAGTTCTTGACGCAATTCGTACTGCTGGCCTGTCTTTAAAGCCTGAAAAATGCCATTTCGGGTATGACGAACTCAAATTTTTAGGCCATGTCGTCAGCTACGAGGGCATTCGACCAGACCCCGACAAAACCATTGCTGTTGCTTCGTTTCCAACACCTTCGAACAAACACGAACTCCGCCGTTTTCTAGGGCTTTGCGCTTATTATCGACGCTTCGTGGCAAACTTTTCACGGATAGCCGAACCTTTGCAGCGGCTGACTAAAGATAATGTTCCGTTTGTCTGGGAGCAGGAACAACAAGAGGCCTTCTGTGAACTCCAGAATCGTCTGCGCACACCTCCTGTTCTAGGACACTTTGACGAAGACAGTGACACCGAGTTGCACACGGATGCCAGCAACGTTGGCCTTGGTGCCGTCCTCGTACAGTGGCAAGATGGAGCCGAACGCGTCATTGCGTACGCAAGCCGCACTTTGTCTCCAGCTGAAAGTAACTATTCCACTACGGAGAAGGAATGCTTGGCCGTTGTGTGGGCAATTGCTAAGTTCCGACCATATTTGTACGGCCGATCGTTTCGAGTTTTGACAGATCACCATTCATTGTGCTGGCTAGCCAATCTGAAGGATCCATCTGGCCGTCTTGCACGCTGGAGTCTTCGCTTGCAAGAATACGATATGACAATAGTGTTCAAGTCCGGGCGTAAACACACCGACGCCGACTGCCTGTCACGTGCTCCACTTCAACCGTCGCCATGCGAGTTTGATGAAGAGGACGCATTTCTGTCCATTATCTCAGTATCAGACATCAGCAAGCAACAGCGCGATGATTCAGAACTCCGGCCTCTCATCGACTACCTTGAGAACCGTCTACCGGAGCCGCCTCGTATGTTCATCCGCAAGTTCTCCTCGTTTTTTCTCCGCGATGGCGTTCTCTACAAATTGGGTTTTCACTCGACCGCAACCGCCTGCCTCCTTGTAGTGCCTTCTTCACTACGTGACGACATCCTGCGGGCATCTCACGACGATCCATCTTCGGGCCACTTGGGATTCGCACGGACGTTTTCACGCATACGCCAAAAGTACTTCTGGCCTAACCTTCGCCGTGACGTCAAGCAATACGTGAAGACATGCCGCGACTGCCAGAGACGCAAGACACCACCCGTGCGTCCCGCTGGTCTTCTCCATCCCGTGGATCCTCCGCGGATCCCTTTTCAGCAGGTTGGAATAGATTTGCTTGGACCATTCCCCACGTCGAGGGCTGGTAACCGTTGGATTGCTGTTGCCACAGACTACCTAACACGTTACATTGAAACCCGAGCTCTCCCACGAGGCACTGCAAATGATATTGCGACCTTCTTTGTACATGGTATCGTACTCCGCCACGGTGCTCCAAGAGTGGTTATAACCGACCGGGGCACAGCATTTACAGCGCAGCTCACAGAAGATATCATGCTTCTCAGTGGTACCGTTCACCGCAAAGCCACTGCTTACCATCCCCAGACGAACGGGCTCACAGAAAGACTAAACAAAACGATCGCTGATATGATTTCCATGTATGTTGACGTCGACCACAAAAACTGGGACGACGTTCTCCCATATGTTACGTTTGCATATAATACTGCCGTTCAAGAAACTACCGGCTTCACCCCTTTTCGCTTGGTGCACGGCCGGGAAGCTGTCACAACGTTGGACGCAATGCTCTTACCCACCTACTGTTCTAATGTTGTCAATGATGCTGCCGAATTCGCTCGATGCGCCGAAGAGGCACGCCAGCTCGCACGAATGCGTATCCGCTACCAACAACACAACGACGCCGACCGATACAATCTTCGTCACCGCGACGTCACTTATCAACCCGGTGACAAAGTATGGGTGTGGACACCGATTCGCCAGCGTGGTCGGTCGGAGAAACTTTTGCGCCGCTACTTTGGACCTTATCGGATCGTTCAACGACTCAGCGACGTCACATACGAAGTGATTCCTGAAGGAGGAGGCACCGCTCGCCGTTCCCGACGCCCAAGCCTGTCCGATGTCGTTCACGTCTCTAGATTGAAGTTATACCACTCCCGCTGAACGCAAAGTCCCACGCCTCTCTCACCATCTACGTCCCTCTTAACAGCATCCCCGTGGCAATCTCCAGTGCCTCAATGTTCCGCATGGAGACGATGCTTCAAGGGAGGGGGGTAATGCCACGGCCTCGACACAGCTGACAGCCACTCGGTGCGATTCGGTGCCACATGCTAGGCATGTTGGGTGGCTCCGAGAAGAAGAGAACGACGAGGGTGCCAGGACAGCGACATATATAAAAAGATCTTTAGCGTCGACCCAATTCTTTTGTGGCTTTGTCTGTGACAATATTAACAAGTTTGCAGGGACAACATGGCCACAATTAGTACATGACCGGGGTAGTTGGAGAAGTATGGGAGAGGCCTTTGCCTTGCAGTGGGCGTAACCAGGCTGATGATGAGGATGATGATGATGACATCGCACGTTATTAATCTCCGATTCGAATTCGTACATGAAGGATCATACCACCTGCTGAGCACCCTGCAAAATGCCTTTACGCTGCGCTCATTCAAAAACATTGTGGTCGGGTAAGCCTGTGTGGCGCAGGTTTTGAGAAGGGGGAGGATGAATTTATTCTTCAAGACGAAGTTTACTAGGCCTAGCGACAGAGACGAGACGTCTACGCAGTCACATTCAAGATATTATAGAGCCTAGCGCTCATATTCCAATGCGGTGTCACTTGAACTAGGAACACCGCAAGAAATAGCAGGAAATTTCAGTTGAATCTGGCAGCGTTACTTTATATAAAATGTTACTTCAACTGCTCGTAGCGCATCATCTTTCGATTTGCATGCAGAGATTAACATTTGTAGGGCAAGAGATATCGCTGGTACCTTCGTTTCAACAAAGGGACGTTTCTACTTCATTACAGATCCCTGACGATGACAAGTCTTCTCGTCGAAACTTAGTCTCTTTAGGGATGCCTTTTTACAACTACTGCCGGTCTGTGAAAGTCTCGGTCTTGCTGTCAATCTCTGTGTGAAAATTCAGATACACGGATGACGGCTCTGCGTAGCAACAAGATTTCGCGCATGCTAAAGAAAAAAGAAAATTGTTCTCGGCTAGCGCTTGCGTAAATGTGACTCCGTTCATATTCTTGTAAAACGACAGGCTGTAAAATCACGAGCCACACCTATCGCCAGAATCATCGACTTAGAGCGGTAAATGGGGACAACGGTATAAAGCCAAAGACAAGAACTTCGATCTAACCCTTTAACCTGTCATCTATGATTTGTGTTTGGTTTTCCTTCAGAGCTGCATTCTACATCGTGCTTCCCAGCTTGTACGTGCGCTGCATGGGGCTGAATTGCATTATTAAAAGTGTGACCATGAGATTTCCGCTCGAACTCCCAGCTGTTGTCAAAAAGGTCAGCTAGTCTGTTTACTATGATTCAGAGAACAATGCAGTATCGACACGGTATATAATTATTATGTTGTACATTTCTCAGAAGAAAAAAAAACACTTTAGATCAAAATGGGGGGTAGGGGAGGTTCTTGAAGAACTATGCGCAATGTGGAAGAACTATACTACTGTTTTCCAAAGCGACTTTTCAAGTTAGAGAACTTTCAGAATTGTCACTAATACGAATAAATCACACAGAAACAGCGAACGCACAAGAAGCAAGACAGTTCGCTCACTACCAGGTATTATTATTTGGGTTCTAGACGGTAGATGTTGAGAAAGCACGTAGAACCGTGAGTAACGCAGGAGATGAGTACACTAAACGGCTGATGCATTCAGTTTTGCAGCAGAAGCAACAATTCACAATCTTCTCTAGTGTATCATCATGCGTTTCTTTACATCTCTGTGATGTATGTATTCACACATATATTGCAAAGCAATACCATGAATTTTGGTACGGCAATAGTTTTAACTGCTATTTCATGGGAATTTGAAATTACTTGAGCGCTGCTTGCCAAATGTTCCTTGCATCGGAACTTTGCCCAGGTTAGTACATAACCTCTGTGCTTGTTCATGCCTGGAAATTCTCATAAAGAAGAGAAAGCGTAAGCAGAAAAAGTAGTAGTGAGAAAAATTTTCATCTTTTCAGTACAGTCCGTGTTACGATGAATATCACGGGGAAAATTGTGTAATGCTTGGGTTGCGGTTGCTACTTTCAGAAGCGGGCAGCTTGAATAGGTCTTCTGCTTGGGTGGTATCTGCGTGGTCTAATAACCACTGTTCAAGGTGTCTCTTCTAGTAATATTGTGAAAGGCACGTGGAAAGCATCCTAACATTTTCAGTGCTTCTTTCCAATGCTAAAATTACTTGAATTTTTATTAATAGAATACAAACGTTATATGAAGCATTATTACTTTGTCGACTACTATATTACAAGTTGAAAATGAGGGCCACTACATCAATCAAATCATCTTCAAAGTTGCTTAAAAGAATTAGACACTGCTTTGAAAATGTTTCGACAAGTTTCTTTTTCCGCAAATTGTTCCCTGCCTAAAACCAATGTGGTTGTATTTTTTTTTCTTTTGTCAATAACTTAGGTGAACCCTTTTGTCTCCGCCTTCTATGAAGCCGTAATTCTGTACGCCCTGGCCATCAACGAAACCATAATCGACGGCATGCCCATCACAAATGGAAGTTACATTACACAAAAAATGTGGAACAGAACATTTGAAGGTACGTACACAGCAATTTTCGTGTGTCCAAAAACGTTTTTTATGTACAATATGTATGTCTTACACATAAAAATACTGTATTCCCTTGGCTACCTCGTCCTATTTTATTTTGCTATAATAAGAAATTATTCCACATGACCAAAGGGACCGTGATCCTTCGAGTTAGCTAAAGTTGATGTCCACAGACAAAAAGTGTTATCCAAATGCCGGCAATCGTTTCATAGTTAACAGAGCTGCAAGGTTCATTTACTCCATTCTTATCTTCCAAGTTAGATGTTGGGAATTTTTACCGGAAGGTATAAAAGAAAGAAAAAAAAAAGAAAAGACAAAACTCCAGCAAGTGTGTGCAATCGACGACAGACGTACGTTCGCCTAATTAGCTTTCACGTATGAAGCCTTGAATTTCTCTCAGCGTGTTTGTCGATTTCGAGAAAAATAAGAAGAAAGACAAATAGCACCCTTCAACACGACTAGGTGATCCGCTAGGATCAGAGGAGCTTAGGTCGATAATTATGTTTCGACAAATTGCTAGCTGTCTCGGTGAACCTTTCCGCCGGCATGTCTTCCTACTCGTTTCATACTGATTTGTGATGATTCCATCGACTCGGCACATAGCTCTTTTTTTCATTTTTGCCTTTCGCCAGGCTTAGCCGGCGTCCAGGGACACGCATTACGGGCTTTGAAGAAGGTGCGCAAATTAAAAGCTGAAAACTGACTGTTGTTTCGTTCCTCTGACTTCTCTAGGAATCACGGGCGCAGTGAGAGTGAACGAGAAGGGAGACCGAGACTTGGACTACTCGATCCTGGACATGAACCCGGAGACAGGCCAATATCACGTGAGTGCTTGGTTTGCATATATCAAACAAAATACGATATGTGTGAACTATATATTTTCTGTGCCTAAATACGGACGTCAGTATTGGCGCTAGGAACGAAGGACAAAATAAAAATAAATTGAAATAAAAAACACCTGCGCCAGTTATTGTTTTAGAGAAGACTTAAATAACGCATATTCGAAACAACATATGCAAACATTTTTTTCGGCAAGGGTTTGATTATTCGTAATTATGGAACGGCATTTACATTACCGTTCTCTATCGGAGTGTAGCCGCCATGAGAGTCTCGAAATGAAGCGAGCACGTGCTAAGCTGGACAATAAGTGCCATATCCTCCGAGACACCACCGATGGCCTGAAGTCATATATCTTCACGGAATTAGTCCGGTACGATAGAAGCAAGGCAGGGAGATATGATCTCTCCGATGCTATTCACAGCGTGTTTACAGGAGGTATTCAGAGACCTGGATTGGGAAGAATTGGGGATAAGAGTTAATGGAGAATACCTTAGTAACTTGCGATTCGCTGATGATATTGCCTTGCTTAGTAACTCAGGGGACCAACTGGAATGCATGCTCACTGACCTGGAAAGGCAAAGCCGAAGGGTGGGTCTAAAAATTAATCTGCAGAAAACTAAAGTAATGTTTAACAGTCTCGGAAGGGAACAGCAGTTTACAATAGGTAGCGAAGCACTGGAAGTGGTAAGGGAATACATCTATTTAGGACAGGTAGTGACTGCGGATCCGGATCATGAGACTGAAATAATCAGAAGAATAAGAATGGGCTGGGGTGCGTTTGGCAGGCATTCTCAGATCATGAACAGCAGGTTGCCATTATCCCTCAAGAGAAAAGTAACAGCTGTGTCTTACCAGTACTCACGTGCGGGGCAGAAACCTGGAGGCTTACGAAAAGGGTTCTACTTAAATTGAGGACGATGCAACGAGCTATGGAAAGAAGAATGATTGGTATAACGTTAAGGGATAAGAAAAGAGCAGATTGGGTGAGGGAACAAACGCGAGTTCACGATATCTTAGTTGAAATCAAGAAAAAGAAATGGACATGGGCAGGACACGTAATAAGGAGGGAAGATAACCGATCGTCATTAAGAGTTACGGAATGGATTCCAAGGGAAGGAAAGCGTAGCAGAGGGCGGCAGAAAGTTAGGTGGGCGGATGGGATTAAGAAGTTTGCAGGGACAACATGGCCACAATTAGTACATGACCGGTAGTTGGAGAAGTATGGGAGAGGCCTTTGCCCTGTAGTGGGCATAACCAGGCTGCTGCTGCTGCTGCTGCTGCTGATGATGATGATGATGATGATGATGATGATGATGATGATGATGATGATGATGGAGGCAAGACATCGGCTCGTGTGTCGTCCAAAAAGAAAACAGAAACTATACAGACCCTGCGCACTGTGAGAACTGATGATTTGCGAAACATTTTGCAGATGGCTGGTTATCCAGAGTCGTTTGTCCAGTTACCGGATGTACCGTAACGTTTGTGTAAAGTAATTGTGTGCGTGACGCGAGCCTGTGCGTGACGCGAGCCTGTGTGTGACAACAGAAGCAACACGACGACGATGGATGGTAACGATGGTGACGTCATGACGCCAAGTTCCCTTTTTACTTCGGCGAAAAAAAAAAAAAAACGTTACAACCCGGGCCGATCTCGAAGGAGCTACCGTGTCGCACATCTCCTGCGAGAGAAGGAGTGCGGAATGTGAGCCGATGCCTAAGGCACTGCAGTATACGGTAACTCAAAGTCTTGCCCTGGCTGGAGACCAGAATGAGAGAAACTCACACGCTTCCACTCATCACGCCGGAAAGACAGTGACAAGGCTGTGGCATAATAGAGACTGGAGCACGACGAACTGCTCTCGCTTGTTCTGTGTTAGGTGCCGCGAGCGCCGGTTGCCCGAATGACCTAGTTCTCCATGGCACGAGAGACAGACGCCTGCGGTCATGACCGCTCGAGCAGATTATAAAGAAAGAAAAAAAAAGTGGACGCCGAACAGTTGGATTATCGGCCTATTGTGCTTGGAGTCATGTAAAGGCACACCGAGATTAATTCATTGAGTTGTTAAAAAAATCGCGGATCAAAAAGTGAGTATTGGTATACTTAATGTAGTGCATCGTTGTACATACGTCTCCTGTAGCCACCCTCTCGATGAAGAGCGTAAAGAATTCACAATTATATATCGGATATATTCTCATTCCACCAGGTGTCGCACAACGACGCAAAGGAGTCAACTATCGAAGACGCGCCGCTTATTTTCATTCTTGCACTGATGGCGGCACTTTCATTGGTCATGTGAAATTGCTAGCCCCGTTTACACACTTCCCTGTCTTTGAGAACGACGTAGCGTGCCTGCCATTTACTGTACATAGGAAACTTCAGTGGCTCTTTTTATTTCCATTTATGCTAGGAAATATGTGCATAAACAGGGAAAAGCATAAATTCATTATGCCCTGTTCCAAATATTCTGTATAATTAGAAGCCTCTGTACTTAAACGTGCTAACTGCTTATACTTGTTTCTTTTCTCATTTGCTGTAACCCGTCCCCCATTTAATGCCTTTGGGCCTGAGGGTGATAATAAATAAATAAATAAATAAATATTGAGGGGACTCGATCGGCCTGTAATATTTTCTACGCACTCGAAAGAAAAATGGTGAGCCAATTACCAGACATCGAGACCTGTCAGTATTTTTAATGCTGTATCTTTAACAGATATGAAAGCCCATGCAAGGACATGTAACCACTTATTGGCCTATAGGGCACCACGAAGGCTCTTGGGGGTGTCGTAAAATAACTGCTTGCCCAGAGGCACACGAATATTGCCTCAACATTTTGTGTGGCAGCTTGAAACCTGTCTGTTTAGCCACAGCACTGTCTACTTAACAAGGTTCGCGGGATACCGAGATAAATAATCAAAACGACGCGGCAAGAAAGAGAAAGATAAGGAAACTGACAAAATGAAGCAAGAAAACAGGTGCCAGTTATGCAGTATATATATATATCGTCTTGGCTTGCTGCCTACGCGCTGTTGTCTGGCGGTTGCTTAAATTTTTTCCGCAAATGAATCTGCTCAAGATGGAGGTGTTCCGTCATGCTGCCTGGAACGCCAAATCGAAGAAACCTTCGTTCTTGTTCGAGACCCGTAATATGCGCATTTCATCCTATAGTTCCGTAATACGTTTTCCTCTTGGCTGTTGCAGGGCTCGATTTCACTTCTCTTTTGACAAAATTTGGTTGTCGCATATAAGTGGAATAAAGCAACTCTAGTTGCAATTCTAAGTTTTGTTTTGTATCTGATGACGCACTTAGGTTGGTCTGTAAAACGAATACAAATGATTAACGACAAAAATAAAAGCACGAGTGCAATTAATATTCACCTATTTCTGTCTAATTATGCAGCTTTATTTCCTTTTCAGTGCTTCTGTTACAAACTGTCGGTGCAACTACGCTTCAATAGCCACATAGAATAGTCTTTGCACCAATAAATAGTCTTTCTCAGCCGTCGCATTTCTGTAGCGTAGCTTCCCCTGTAGGATTACCACAAGCACCTATGGTGCTTTATCACGAATTTATTAAATGCTCACTACAAGTTAATAATGCGTTTTGTTCCCTTGCCGCTTTTCTCTGAATTCCGCGCGAAAATTTCGCATGCAGATTAAAAGGGACACCGACTTTGTGGCTGCTTTTTGGGGCATTAATTATATTAACTCTGACGCATTTCTCGTGGCAATCAGCGCGAAAAATGTTCGTTCTTTCCTTCTTTCGTAGCGGGGGTCGCCACGAACCCAACAACGCAGAGCACAGAAAGCTTAGCTCGTTTTGCAGCCAGGCAACTTCTCCGCTTCGGATGCGATACCCTGGAGGTCCTGTTTTCGTTCTTTCATAAGGAGAGGCCGCAGTGGGACTGGAGCATGCATAATGCATTCTTAATCTCCGATCAAATTTAGATTGCCGCGCAGCGTGACCGAGGAGCGGTGCCGTGTTTTCTCCTGCTCTTTTTCCTTAAAGCTAGGCATATACAAGAACGTGAACTAGGATTGAAAATACAGAACGGTTTTGAACGCTTTTTCCTGCACATTCTTTTAAGAACTTTAGAAAAGCCAGCTTCGAGGCACGCCATATCTGTGATATTTCTCTGGGCTGGGAAGTTCCACGTTCCAAGTTCTTGGTCACACTTTCTGTTTGATGTTGCTTTGAAAGATTCATTCCGATGAAAAAACTTTGGTGCTGCAGAGGAACGATTCTCGCCCCTTCTCTCTCAGTTTAATTGTTATTTATTAATTATTTTGCTGTTAGACGTACCGTTAACACACTGCAGCACTTGTTCAAGTGGTAGTATTTATGACAATTTCACGTAATGGATACTCAATTAGTGACTAGTAGTTTATCAACCGCTTTTCAGTGGTCTTGGTAAGATTAATGATGTCCCTTTACCTGAACCATAACTTATGTCTCTTAAGTGCGCATCCTTTTAGGTGTTAGTTGAAATGTTCAGTGAAGCATTTTATAAGCTAATAAAGACTTTAACCGCATAGTGCCAAATTACTAAAACACATGAATAAGGCATTTGATGCGCTTTTCATCTAAACGGGGCCAACCGTATTGTATTCTACGAAATGAAATGTTAGAACGAAAAATACAAGGCCAAGATCATAACGATCTGACACGTAGAGGAAGATCTTGAATTGCAGCAAGAGTCTAATAAAATATCTTAAAAGCATGCATCTTTTATCCCATTTGTAAAGCTTATTTATGTGCTCACACAGATTGTTAGTAATACAGTGTGTTTATGATTAATTCTGAGACTTTTGTTCTAGCTCGCAAAAGTTACTAGAATTACGCCACTACTCATAAATTATCTGCCCATGGGGGCACCGTTATATAGTGAATGAATTGCTTTGGCTTTTCTGGCAAATGATGTCCGCCTGAGCAGACAATGAATTGTCAGTGACGTGATTCGTGTGATCTTCTTGGGCTTTAAAAATAAGTGTCGAAGTAAAAAAAGAAATCGCAGTTCCGCCCGAATGGCGAAGAATCGATTGCGATATAAAATAAGTAGACAGTTATACGAAGTAAGGAAACTAGTTTTATTGTCTGTTTAAAGTCGTAAACACAGGCACACTAACCAAATTAACAAGCATGGCGTCCTGCGCGCAGCAGCACACATGAACACATCTCACTCGATCCCCGCGGAAACTCGCTGTGAAAGTGCTGGAGTGAAGAAGCGGGGAAGCAGCAACGAGCGAATTGACCGTTGTACTGCCTCTCGCAGCAACGCGAACTAAGTCGCGAAAACACCGCGCCTGGCGGACTCTGCGCCATCGCAGATGGCTTTCAATATACAAAGGCCAGGGCGGGCGCGCACAGCCGCCCGGGTTGCCCTATGTATATAACGCACCCCTCCTCTCTACTCACCCCCCGTAGCTTCGCGCGCGACGGAAGATAACGCGCTTCCTCCGCGTTTTCCTCCGTTGCGTGGCCGAGATCGAGCCCCGATCGCCGGCTCACCCTCACACGCTTTCATTCGCACAAGCAGCACACGACGCGTGGTGACGGTTTTATCACCCTTGGGCTTAATGCGGAACCTCACTGTGGCGGCGACGTCGACTGTAGAAGTGCTCCTGGAGGGTCCATGTAATTGCATCGCAATAAAAAAAAGAACGCGCTACATCTGCTCATAGGTTTTCGTCTGAGCTCATCTGTGACTGACTATTCTGCATGTGACCAAGCATGCATCCAAAGATCACCTCAAGAGAACAATGTCTGCCCAGAACGATTCGCGTTTTCTCTCAAAATTATAATTCTGTGCTTTCAATTTGTCGCAAGTGGGCAGCCATGGTGCCAAACGCGCACCGTAATGCACGTTGACAAAGTCATGTTGCTACGAATTATTGTTAGATTTATGTACACATAGAACGATCCCGAAAAAGCAACGGAAAGAGCAAGCCGTCAACTGTCACAAAGTGTATCAAAGTTACATCCACTTTTAGTATGCGAACTAAAGTGAGATTCGCTTCACCATTCAAGGCCAATATTTCCGTTAGGTGGTTGCCAACTACTTGGGAATGCGGCACGAGTTCGTGGACGTGCCCAACCGCACCATTCACTGGGCCGGAGGGCGCACCTCGCCTCCTCCCGATGTACCCCGCTGTGGATTCGATGGATCGCAGTGCGCCGACGGTGAGTACAACATCGTCACCACTCTTTCGCTCTTTCTTGCTTTCTTTCTTGCGGTTTCGCCACGGTGCATTAGTGGCTATGGTGTTGAGGTATTAAGCACGAAGTCACCCGTTTGATTCCCCACCACGGCGGCGTCATTTCGATGCAAAAATGCTTGCGTACCGTGAATTGGGGGCACGTAAAAAAAAACCAGGTAACAAAATTTAGAATCCCCCATTACGGCATGCCTTGTAACCATATCCTTTACCACGTAAAACCCCATAATTAAATGTTTTACTTTGGTAGTTACAGATCTTGTGTGCTGTTATAAAACGCTAAGTATATGAGGTCTCTGAACCATAGGGACTTTTCAGTCCGTGTGAGTAGGCGGGGCAGGAGAAGGTCGAATGAGAAGAGTACACACACACACACACACACACACACACACACATATATATATATATATATATATATATATATATATATATATATATATATATATATATATATAGAGAGAGAGAGAGAGAGAGAGAGAGAGAGAGAGAGAGAGAGGAGCAAGTCACACGATCTGCCGGCCAATTTCACCACAGACTGTGTCGTCACCCACTCACGTGCACCACAACCAACATCGATTCAGGCTTCTCTCTCTCTCTCTCTCTCTCTCTCTCTCTAATAAGTACTATTGCACTAATCAACCGTCCTAGCAGTTCTTTCCGTTCTTGTTTAAGAGCGCAACTAATCCCTGTGCTTTGAATTTCCGTCTTAGCAGAGACTATTTTGTGGACGCGATGCCCCCATCGCACCAAAGTGCATTTCGAGGGTGGCAGAAAATTGGGGCAGGTTATGAAATCAGGCAATTTTCAGGCGGGAGTTGGAATCAGTTAGCGCAAGACAGAGGTAATTGGTGGAGATGATGATGATGATGGCGACGACGACGACGACCATGACGACGACGACGTGCGAATATATATCACAGCTGTTCAGCTGTCTTCGTGTAACGGAAACCTACCTTAATGTGGTCCTGAGTCACTTTTTATCGAAGTGGAGAAACGCATTTGAAGTCAAAATAGACTACTTCCGAAATACTTTGCCGCGAAAGGTACTTCAATGCGTTCAACAGAAGCGAAGTTACTGGCAATCAACCACGACCTGCGCTGTGCTCCCGTTCCTTCTTCGGTGCCTTGCACTGCGAAGATTACGGCGCAGTGGGACGTGCCCACAACGCTCTGCCTTCTGTCCCCGTGGCGCGCACTTTAAATTTCATTTGGGATGTTGACGTATGCGCCACGACTTCCGCCTTTGGTGCCTACAACGCGTTGAACATAAGCCAAACGCGGTTGTCCTCAGCGGGCCGCATTGCGCTTAGCCAGTGGACTCAGTATCTAAGCGGTGGCCGCAGTATCTACGCCATGCAACCGATCGCACCTTCATATCAGCAATCGGTAAATAATAGCAGCCGTCTAAGGGAAGGACGAAATAAAGCGTCCGATGGGGAAGTAAAGCGTCTGGAAAAGAATGAGGTCACGGCCTTCTGGTGAAAACAGAGCGTTTGAGACAAATGTGACTTCGCGACCCGCTTGCGAATTCCACGCACCACGTACGACAACAAAACGTAGCTGATTTGACAGCAGCGTATGCTACCCGCGGACTATGTTATTTCAGCAAGCCCGAGGGCTGGTTCAGGGTCCCTTTAAATATGGCAGACTAAGTATACATGAAAGGCACCGGTTCTTAGAATACCAAAAAAATTATATTTCCCAATTATATTTGTTTATTTTGCTCACCAAGCCGATTTAAATGTTTTATTAGAAACGTATATTTCTTGCTGAAGATAACGTACCTTTGTCAGCGTAATAAATTGAACTTTCTGGTGTTTCCGAGAATTTTTATGTTTACGAGGTATTTGAATGTACTAAGAAATGCGTCGCCGTCCTAATCGAAAGACTTTATTCGTGTCCTTATTCGACTTGTTTCAGGAAGTGGGATAAGACTACAAAGTACGTAACAGTGTTTTGCACTTAAAGTTAGAATAGCTGTATCAACAGAAACACGACATGAAAGTAGATGGCGACGTGTGAGGCTTCGTAATGCTTACTCATGCAAACAGTCGGGCTGGGTAGAGCAGTTGCAGAGAAGTAGAACGCTGCCAATTTCTGCATCCTCATTTCCCTTCACCATCTTCTATGGGCCCAGTTACTAATCATTGCAGTAAGCATCAGTAGGTTTTCAAAGCGTTAACAAATGTTGAAAGCCTTAATTATCTTCGCCGACAAAGCGGAAATAAAACCAGGGACTTGTCGCCAGATCCGGAAATCGAGCTCGGAAACACGACGGTTCGCAGAAGCGTGCAAGTTTTTCAGCGCTTTTTATACTTCTCTTCTCCTCATATTTTTTTCAGGCTTCTCTTTCCCTTTTTTACGCCATCTGTGCACAAATGTGGCAAATGTACTGCATGTCCCAGAATTTAGTTTTGAAGTAAAAGTGTATATGCCGACCTTCCCGGGTTTGGCGTAACTGCTAGCAAACAGGCTTAAATAACCCCTGTTTTCTGACTGAAAAAGCAGAAACAGTAACGGCCATTTCCGTGCTGCGTAATAAAACATACATTGCCACAATAACCTAAAATCTATACCCGACACACACCTATCTCTAAAGCACACTGACCTTTTAGTAAAACGGCGGATTATATTCATATTATTCTGTGGTGTACTGGATTGTTTGTCATATTTAGAGATTCGCTATGTGCCCAAGGGTGTGTCGCCTTTATTTGCTACTTCTGCAGAATGAGTATGTGCCACTGTGACATGTGGAATACGACTCATTTACGTGGTGCTAGGTCTGTGTTCTCCTTCTCTGTATATATGCCTGTCATCTTCATTTTTTCCTATGCATCGTGCATCACCTTCGTCCTCGTGAAATCACTGCGTAGACGTCTTCCACTGTGCATCCGCCTGTTTTATTCGGCGTTTCCATTTGCAGTTTGACATAGCTTGTGAAAGGTGTAGTGCATAAACATAAAAAATTTCATGTGAGTAAACTGTGACCTTTGTTACACGTTGCATAGGGTGGAACTAAAGAGAATTCAACGCATCACCGTTAGTTTTAGAGCTTTTATTCAAATGTTTTAACAAACTTTGCTTCACGTTAATTTCAACATGTGCGTCTTAATTTTTAGACATCGTGTTTCTGCGACAACTCCTCGTAATTATTAACTATCGAGATTCCAGACAGAACAATAATCGTTAATAACCAAGCTTGAAGGCAGTGGTGGACGTGAAAATGTGCCCCGTAATCGCGAGACGGATTATAATTTGTCAATATAATACTGATTAATTTCTTAATAATGACTCTAGAAGGCAACTTGTAACTGCAAAGTTGAAGTCAGCCAATACTGAAAGATTAATTTGTTCGCTATAACCTATGTGCCTCGCACTTGTTTTGAGAAAGAAGTGCTCAAGATTTGCTGCAAAATGCACTTCGTAACATGTGCGATGCCGCTTTCAAACATTTCACTCAGGCGCCATCTTACATCAGATGGTTCCACAGGCTTGCGTGTCTTTACTTTTTTCAATTTGTGCTATAACGGAAGAATCCACACATTGTGCTCGAAGGCTATTTAGTCTTGCCAGTTTATGGAGCTCACGTATCTAGCGTCCTCAAGTTTCAGCCGGAGAATGAATAACTCGAAGGTTACTATAACAGTGTCTAATTAATAATTAATGTACTATTGTTCAACGTCATCAACCGTTCCTCTGTGCCAAACATGGTAAAAGGGTCTGTGGATATTTCTTGTTTCGATTGGAATAGAGGAAATTCTATTTGTTTAGCATTATCAGGACAGTTCGATGGTGAAGCAGGTATATGACTATTGTGCAGTAATCTTTGAACTATGAAGTTATCGGGGATGTAAGAACTTTCCCTTGCGCATTCACTTACGGCGTGCCTGCAAAAACAAGAGATGATTGAACATCACCTGAAACAACAACAACACAAAATAGTGACGGCCTATGCGTAATCACATAGGGTAAACATAACTGCATGGAAATACAAAAACAATTGGTAAAGACCTTGGCGGAGTGGAGGATAGGATGTTCTATCAGCTAGCTCAATGGCTTCTCTGCCCAACAAAAACAGCGGATTCTCATATGCATCGATGACCGGCACCGCCTCAATCCAAACAATGGCGCTTCCTGACAGTGTGACATGTGCCGTGCCTTTTTGAGGCTTTATTTATCCATGATAGGACCTCCAACGGTCCCCAAAGCCCTCTTCTGACGGAAGCCTCCCTCATCATAACGCTCAGAAGCGAGGACACCGAAATTACCCTGCTTGCCACAGGCTAATCTCGGATTAACGTAGCACTCGGATGCTTCCATTAGCCTTCCTTCTCCGTTCAAAAGGCCAGCTGTCTCCTGAGAAAGGCGCATTCTCGCTAGCTCTCCTTTCCATGGCCCCGCAAGAGAGAAAGAAGTCTAGTGGTCGGTCTGCCCTAAAACAACAGAGAGAGAGAGAGAGAGTGAAACAGTCAGTTTTAAATACTTTTTTACTGCTTATGTTTCTTTACTGCTAGCATAAGCAAATGTTAAATGAATTTGATGCCTCTTGTGTCCCGTAGTTTAATATGGGAATATTGTTAACGTTTATTCTTCTTCCATTTTTCTATAGCACTGTCATTTCTCTTCGTTATCAATATTTTCGTTTAATATCTACTATAATCAGTTTTTGCAATGTATGTGTAGTTAGATAGACATCGGTAGCCTTATTGATTCTAATTCATCCAGCGCTGGTATATAGGAAATTTGAAAAAATTATTTGCTCATAGTGATTGGCTGTTCACTTTAATTTACTGAATGATCATTCTGGATTATCTGATGGCAGGTTCTTAAAGCATAAGTCATAAAATGTACCTCGTATATCGATGAATAGGTTACAGAGGCTCCTTCTATAACTTGCAAGGAAGTTAGAGGGGTCTTAGAAGACATGAAACGAGGAAAAGCGACAGGAGAAGATGGAGTAACAGTAGATTTAATCAAAGACGTAGGAGACCTCATGCTAGAAAAGCTTGCGGTCCTTTATACAAAATGTCTCACGACTTCAAGGTTCCCACAGAACTGGAAGAATGCCAACATTATACTATTCCACAAAAGAGGAGACGTTAAACAATTGAAAACTTATAGGCCCGTTTGCCTACTTCCAGTGTTGTATAAAATATTCACCAAGATTATTTCCAATAGAATCAAGACAACACTTGACTTCAGTCAACCAAAGGAACAGGCTGGCTTCAGGAAAAGATACTGTACAATGGATCACATCCATATAATGGATCAGGTAATCGAGAAATCTGCATAGTGCAATCAGCCTCTCTACATGGATTTCATAGATTGCGAAAAGGCATTTGATTCAGATGAGTCACCCGCAGCCATACATGCATTACGTAATCAAGAAGTACAGGAGGCTTACGTAAATATCTCGCAAGATATCTACAAAGATTTTACAGCTACCCTAATTCTCGACAAGAAAAGTAGGAAAATACCTACAAAAAAAGGGCAGATAAGGAGACACAATCTATCCAATGTTGTCCACTGCATGCTTGGAAGAAGTATTCAAGCTATTAAGTTGGGACGGCTTAGGAGGACGGATCAACGACGAATATCTCAGCAACCTTCGGTTTGCAGATGACATTGTCCTGTTCAGTAAAATTGGGGACGAGTTACAACAAATCATGGAGGACCTTAACAGAGAGTTCCAGAGTGGGGTTGAAGATTAATATGCAGTAAACAAAGATAACGATCAATAGCCTGGCAAGGGAACAAGATTTCAGGATCGCAAGTCGGCCTCTAGAGTCTGCGAAGTAATACGCTTACCTAGGTCGATTACTCACAGGGGACCCTGATCATGAGAAGGAAATTTACAGAAAGATAAAATTGGGTTGGATCGCATACGGCCGACATACTCAGATACTTACTGGAAGCTTGCCATTATCACTAAAAAGAAAGGTGTGCAATTCTACCGGTGCTAACATTTAGGGCAGAAACTCGGAGACTGACAAAGAAGCTCCAAAACAAGTTAAGGACCATACAAAGAGCGATGGAGCGAAGAATGATAGGCGTAACGTTAAGAGGGAGGAAGAGAGCGGTGTGGATCAGAGAGCAAACGGGCATAACCGATAATCTAATTGACATTATGAGAAAGATATGGAGCTGGGCAGGGCATGTAATGCGTTGATTAGATAATCGGTGGACCATTAGGGTTACAGAATGGGTGCCAAGAGAAAGAAAGGACTGCAAAAGGCAAGGTGGGGTGATCAAATTAAAAAAATTTGCAGGCGCATGTTGGAATCGGTTAGCGCCGCACAGGGGTAATTGGAGACCGGAGGGAGAGCCCTTCGTTCTGCAGTAGACTTAAAATCGGTTATTGTTGATGACGACAATGACGATGATAATGATTCCTTAGAATACTCTCCGTCAACAATATTTGTCATTGCTGTTAACATAATTTTAGTTAAGAGTGTCCACCATGATTTGGATCTGACAGGGTTCCAATCTTCGTTTCGTAAAAATATGGCACTGAAATGGAAGCTTCGACATGTGTTTTGTGACCTGAGGGAGTACTCGATACGGTTTTTGAGTCTATACACTCTACGTTCTAAAGAGGAGGGATACGCTTAGGAGGCACTGATAGATCGTGTTTCAGATGTGACACCAGAACAGCAGAACACCGTTTCATCTCGATCTTTCGCTGAATTCAGAAAATTATCCAGGGCAAGCATCATCACGATAACAATGTTGCGGTGGCAGAGAGTTAGGCTCAAACTTACATGTGTGCAGTAATCATTACTTAAACACAGATCAGAGGCAGCAGCTCATATTTAAGAGCGTTCGTTCGCTTGTCAGCCGTCCTGATTTGTGGTTGCTGCCTATAACTTCTACAACTTTCCCCGATATCGCCACCTACGTAGGAAATATACAACCACTGTTGTCATAATCAAGATCGAGATGACTCGGGCGGACTCACAGCTTCGTGCTGTCTTTTAATATTCTTTCTTTTTTTTTTAGGGGGGGGGGGGGGGGGGCGTATCTTTCGTTGCAGTCTTCACCGTATTTCCAGTTGTCGGGCTCTTTGGCGGTCATAATTCATCATAAGCCGCCTCAATCACGTAAATATCATCCCAGTCTCAGTTTCGTTTTTTAGAAATGTTAAATTGTGCAGTTTGAGGAAAGGGGATGTTTTCTGCAGCGCAAATTATCACATGAAGAGAGATGGTGCTGCCATCCGCCAAACTGTCTCAGTTACTTATGCTTTACGTCTCTCTTGCTCTATGTTACATGTCCTGAATCCTGAAATGGTATTTTGGCCGAGGTGCTCTTTCTTGCAAACATCACAGAATCTACAGTGACAGGAGCTAGCAAAAATGTTTTCTTGCCCTGAATAAGTCTCTGGTACCGTTCCGGCGTAAAAGCAGTGCTGTGTTAGGAGAAATTTCCCCAGGGAGCCTGGCAACGAGCTGTGATTATCCCGTCGCTCCTCCCATAAAGATCTGGAAGCGAGGGGGCGAGAAGGGTTTCTTGATTGTCGTCCTGCAGGTCTTTTGCCCAGTTCTATTATACCTCTTGCTGCGAATGTAGCGGTAGAACAAAATGCATTACAGGAAAAACTTCTTATGGGTGAAACAACCCTATGTTTAAGCTGCTGCTTCTTCGAGTTTCTCTTGCAACTGAAAGCGAAATAGCTGTGTTCTTTTAAGACGATCAGCGAGCCGCATTTCGAGCTGATAGATGGCTCATTTTTTTTTTTTTGTCTGATCATTGTCTGATCATGATCTTTGTCTCTTCCCATCAGAGCCTTGTACCAATGATGAAAAAACACTAGAATTAAACGAGAAGTTACGATTATATAAACGCAAGCACGCACATATAGACATAAAGAAAGAGATAATTATACTGCTTAATGAATGGGTATGCTTGTATAACTTGAATAAAGAGCTTGTATAGCGCTATATCTCGACGTCAAAAGGACCAACAAGAACACACGCAACTGATGTGAGCTTTGTCGTATCTGGCGTTAATTTCTTGCAGCAATATATCACACCTGTATAATTCGAAAAAAAAGATAATAGTTCTGTCGCAGTAATAAATGGAACCATGTTTATTGCATGTTCCTTGATTTACTTTCAACGAAACGTTATAACCAGTATCATTGATGCAATTCTTCAGAGTATGACGACACGTGCTACCTTGTGGCGCTGCAAGATCACTCGACAGCTTGCTCACTTTGCGAAAGCACTACACGTTTCAGAAAGCCTATTACCAATTTTTAGGCAATTTTTTTCCAAACCTCGAACGAGGGATGGGGGGAGACGTCCTAGAACATAAGAATCCCTTTTCTCTGTTTGATCTCTTTAACTTCTTTCGCCTGATCCGCTTTCGGTGGTGCCTCACATCTCGTCTCAACTTTGAAAGTATCGAATTGTCACCGCATGACGGCATGCTATGCGATAGAGAGGGACGAGTTACCGAGGTCTTGGAAAAGCTCGCTAAGAAACGGCGTTGAGCCTCCCCTGCCTCCCTTCCCTCCTGAATGCTTCCTGCTAGTGCAAGCAGGAAGCGACCTCGTGTTCATTAGGGGAGCAGAATTCTCTGAGCGTCGATGGATCACAGAAGGAATGAGGATGCGTAAAACGGCAATAGGATCATAGTATCTCCTCCAGTCGCTAGAATGTCTTGGATAGGAAAGGAGGATCGGCCAAGCTGCAAGCGCAGCATAAGAAACCCCAGCAACGCCTGGACTTCCTGCATTGCGCCGCTTGTTTCTCGGGGTTAATCTCGTTAAGACCTCCTTGCTCCTTCTGAGGGGGCTCGTTGCACTCGCGGCGTTGGGATGCTGAACTCAAGGTCATGTATTATGGAGCCTCTCACGGAGCGAGAGTGGAGTCGTGCTCGCCGAGGTGGCAAGCCAAAAAGACTTTGCTCACTGCGCAGCTTCCTTTCGGAGAGAGAGAGAAAGCGCTCCGTGTTCCGAGGCAACATCGTTTTGCGCGGGCACCTGTTGTTCTGTCAGCAGCACCTGCGAATCAACAGTTTGCCTTTAGAGAGCTAATTAGACACCGTTGTGGTCGCAAATATGCAAATTATTTTCATGCTTGGGCCTGTGTGCCTGTATCTATATCTGGGGATCTGAAACACCTGACTACGCGCAGCACAGTCGGTATAAATTGTTAAGGCTCTAAATCAACTTCAGATAGCTTCCTGGAAAATCGTCATGACAAATCGTCGCAAATAGTCATCTGGTGCCTCTCTCTCAAAAACTAAATGTTTGTGTTTGATGTCACTTTATGTTATTACGTAATAATATATATATGGTTACAAGAATTCAAGAATTGGAAGGCCCTTGAAAAGCAGCCCAATGTTGTGTGTGAGGCGTTGGTACCATTGATAGTGTCAAAAAAGTGTGCTCCTTTCGTTTTAGGAAATAGTTTAACCAACAATTCCGGCCGAACCTCATTACACAGTCGTACCTTGGCTCACTTACTCAGGGCTGTCTTGAGTAAATGTGCGACCAGAGCACATGATTACACTGCGCTTAGTCATCCCTCACTAAAAAAAGGGAGCTATGATGGCCACCCAAAACGCACAACGTCGCCGTGGGTGGTGAAATGTTATAAGTGCCAGAACATTATGCTGCACTGAAGAAATGGTGTGTAGAACGGCTTTCTTGCGTGAAGGTGGAGCAGGTGGTTCCCTGAATTCGTCTTTAAAGATGTTAACGCAACTGTGAACTTGAATTTGCGTTCTGTATCTGCGATATTTTTCATTTAGAGTGGACTCCAGACTGCAAACTAGTGTTCCTCCTCCTTTTTGGTTAACACGTACTGTGCACATGCTTCAATACCACTGAGTAAACACGAATTATGAAAGTTTGGAATCTTTTGTAGCCTGATATTCTACAAAAACGTTTTTTTTTCATGTTATTGATATGATATGAATCGTATCATTTAATATGGCATGATTATCTTTCTTCATATGAATGTCCCATGCCCACTACCATTGCTTTCAGAAAGCCAAGGCAAATACATGATCATCACCTCAGTACTTGGAACCCTGATGATCATAGTCTGCCTCGCCTCCTTCTTCGTTTACAGGTAACGAGGAAGTGTGCTATTGATCTCACTCTTTCGAATAGTTTATTCTTATTCTATTGTGACTGTGTTCCGTGTTTAAATATCCCTGATAACAAAACTGTAATGACTTGTATGCGGTCCGTAATTAATGCCCTCCTTGCACAATAACAGTGCATAATAACCTATCCTGTCTTCGTGGGACCAGGCATGCATGTTTTTGTGTGTCACAAAATTCAGAAAAACAGTGCAGTATCATTGGATGTGCTGAAATGTAATGCACATATCACTGTGACTGCTGGCAGTGACGTAAGAATTTACACCAGACTATTTATTTTTACATTTTCTACGTCGCCATATAGCATATCTAAGAACCGTATGTGGAATTTAGTTTTATACAGAACCCCTACTTCATCTTTCTGGAGGAAAAAAATTGAAGGTATTGTTGTATTTCCTACAGCATCTTTGTTACCTCTAAGCATCACATGCCGTAACTGCAGTCCATGATATTTTTCATAACCCTTTCAAGAAACAGTGTTGCTTGTGTCGTTGGTATCAAGCGCGTTCCTTTCTTAAATGATGCAGGCACTTTAAGTTGGAAGCGGAGCTTGCATCCATGACATGGAAAATTCGGTGGGAGGACATCAATCAAACACTCTCCAACAAGCACGGGGCCTTCGGATCAAGAATCAGCTTCGGAAAAGCGGGTGTAAGAAGCAACGAATCATTAAAGCGGGCAATAGTGTTTCAATATTAAACTGCATTATTTATCGAACTTAAAAGTGTCTTTCCCCTATGAACACTGTCACAAAGGCACACCGCGTATCATTCTCACACTGCAGAGATCAATATGAGGCTCAGCTTATATAAGTCCAGTTTCCAATGTTTGTGGACGAATATTTGAAATAAAATCAACGCCTGATATATTTATTCGTTAAGTAATCTCCCTGCAGTTTATCGTAGTAGTTTAAAGTTTAGTTCCTTGTTTTTTTTTTATGACGCATGGTGCTGTTAAAAATGTTAGCATTTATTCCGCAACTCCTTTATGCTCTGGTCATTTTACCTAGTTTGCAGCCTCTGAGGTTGTGGAAGCCGGAAATGGATCGACATTTATCGGCCTCCGGAGACTGATAGCATAACTAATCTAACATTTTGATCGAATTGCATGCTTCATATATGCAACATGAATGCCAGATAAGAGACATTCTGGCACTTTGCTTGAGCTGAGCTGAATTGCTGTGAAATGTGTGTGCGTCAAGTCGGCACCTTAATTTCTGTAAGAGCCGGCATGAACCGGCGTCTTTCATTTAGTCCAGACGTTCTGAACATTTCCAAGTTTTTGCAATGCCATCATTCTGGAAATTCCTATAATATTTCTCTCCAGAATATTGTTTTCATTTCAAGAAGAAAACGCATGTTGCAAGTAAGAACTGAATTCTATGAACTCAACTTCAGTGACGTTCATGGGCATATTTCATAGTGAAAAACATGAATGTTTATGTTGTGCAGAGCAGCACGTCGTCAGAAACGCTGGCGCTGCGAAATGACAGACAGATGTTCATTCGAACTGCCTACTACAAGGTAAGTACTATAATTTTATTAAAGAAGCTCATGTAGTAAAATTGGAATGCATAGATCGCATGGATCGCATGGAATGCATGAAACGATAGATCGTTACTTCGAAGGCGAACTTTTTTTAAACCATCAACCTTCAAACCTGGGCTGTACTTGTCATGCCGATTTGCATGAATATCGCCAAGGACGAGACCTACTCGTTCACACTACCATTTTCACTGCTTTTTTCTCCGTGAACGAGCCATGCATGTCTGTTTAATCATCGCTTACTGCCGAGTTTGGGCGCTCGTGCACATTATTGTGTAATTTACGTTTGTTTTGCTGCTGTGTGTTGAAAAAATTTAACGGAATGCTTTTCTGTATTGTGAGAAGAAATGTCTTTATCAAAGCACGATTTGTTATTGAATATTTTTCAAGGAGCAAAACTAAGAGGCATATATTAAATATTTTTCAGTCAGCACGCTGCGGGCAAGACCTCGTGGAATTGAAAAGTAATTTGGGAATTTCTCACGGTTTTCTGGAAAACTTTTGACAGTAAAAAAAAATTAAGCACGAATGGTCAAGGCCCACCCTCTAATGCCTTACAGCAAATACCATTTTATAATATATTCGTGTTCAGATCAGACACATTCAACGTTGCATTAGATAGATGGAATCAGAGACGCAATGCGTATTAACACGCAGAAATGTTAATGTTTTGCCACAGTCTGCATCTATTCCTTGACAACCATGTCAGTAATAAGTGTAACAAAGCAAGTTAAGGGCTAAAGTAAAAAAAATAAAAATACAGCTTATTTGTTATACACAGCCAAATAACGTCTACTTTGCATTTAATGAAACTCAATTGTTTTCTCAGGACACCCTCGTGGCAATTAAGCCATTGAACAAGGCAAGGATAGACATCACCAGATCCCTTCTTCTGGAGCTGAAATACGTAAGTACTGGAGGAGGTCTCAGCTAGAAAGGTGCCGTAAAAAACTTTATATTCGATCCAAGGGACGGTGGCTTCCGGCCTTCAATTAAATTTCTTTTTTTCGTTTCAAGGGATAACCTTTGACCATTACAAAATCCAGGTGATTTACAACCGCGGCTTCACTTTTCGCTTCCTGTTACCACCATGCGTGTGGAAGGTTTTCACTTATAAGGTTCAGTTGCTTAAATCCCAAACTCACTTTATTCAAATGCTAACGGCTGGGAAGATGGAATTGCAATCCACCACTCTTTGAAGGAAAGAACCAGAAAGAAACGAGCCTGAAGAACTTATACCTCTCTGCTTTTTCACATGTGTGAGGGATTCACACCCAGATGCAAACTCAGACAGCAACTTTTACTGCTCGGAAATGCGAGCTAAGAGCCTCTGCTGCAATGTTATCTTTCCGTTTCTCAGACAGTTTGCGGAATGGGCTTTTCTTGGTGCATTTAATTTCGCCGCTCGTCCGCGGCACCTTGATAAGTGAGTTGAGCTTTTATGTTAAAGCGGTTCTTTGGGAAGACCATCAAGGCCATTGCTTCCGTTGGTGTTGGCTATGCAAATGCTTATCTGAGACTTCCTTAGCGAACACAGCAGAGGTTGTATGCTGTTGGCGCTTGTTCGGATAGTGCGCAAAGCATTTAGTCCTATGACCGGAATCATTAAAAACTTTTCCTCCCTTACACGAAGGTTTCTTACCTAGACGCAGGTATTTTTAGACTGATTTTGAGCGTGACGGGAGCAAAACCCGCATTCCCAGTGCAAATTATGTTACAAAAACGACATGAAATCGTAATTTGCAGCATGCTAATTTACTTTTTTGCTCAGCCCAACGTGACCGAAAAGGTTAACTTTTTCGTTACCGTTTGAAATGTGAGTGATTTCGCTGCTTTTATGTTTTTATATTTCATTTGAAGACGTAGTAGTCGAAACGCATGCTGCGACATAAAGTTATAGCCTGATCAAAGGTGTTTTCAGTCGATGTATAACAGTAATAATTTCTCAGACATTTTTAAGTATTCTTATCTGAAACTTAAAGAAAACGCCTTAGGAACACGAATGAAAATAGTAATTAGCTATTTTTATTATAAGTATTTAGAGTAAAACGAAAATTTAAACAAACGAATTATGCATCTAGTTCCTAGTTTCTAGCTTTTGTAAATCAGACAACTCAAAATAAAATATTGTGAAAATTTGTCGGCGTCAATACTAGTTACAGTGATGCCCAGCTATGCGGCAAAGCACTATTTTCACTATTGTGAACACGGGTAGGTTCCTATTATAAAGGCATTGTTTGTTTTCACTTATTACAGCAGACCTATGGTTTGTTCTTTACAGCATTTTTAAGGCTCGCGAAGCAAAGGCTTTCAAGTCAGGTTTAATGCAGAGGCCTCCTGATACTTGATTATTTCGTTCATTCGTGTAGCTTCTCTGCCCAAGCTAGGTGACCTAGCATGCGTTCAACTGGCGCTGGAGCCTCCACATGCCTTGTTAAGTTCCTGTACAGTGCTGCACAGTAGTGTCTGTTGTATCAGAATGTTGTACAGCACTGAATAAGGGAATTTTGACACGCAGTTTTAAAAATTTAAGAAATTATACGGCTGGTCAAGCTTCGGTCGAAGGTCGGTCTGAAATCGACTGTGTGCTCTTGTGTGAGTGAAAGCCCCACACGACGGGAAGGATTGTGCGTAATAATTTGTACAGATGATGACAAAGTGCTGATGAACAAAAGCTACCCACGATGGTAAAATCGCATTTGATATAAGGGGAACACTATTATCAATATAACACGTACTCATGAACATATACCATTGTTTAGGACATCGTAAAAACAGCGAAGTTGAACAAAGCGCGCATTTTGTGTCTGTTTATTGAAGTGGTAGCTTGTAGGTTTGTTTGGACAATACCTCCAGTTGAAGTATTATTTTTCCACACTCAGCGATCAGTCGAAAGTTGTCATTTCTGATAAATAGCTGAAGTTCAGTTGTTATTTCAGACGCCGCATGATCCTGCTAGTATAATAATTCGAAAAGAAATATTTAACAATGCACAGCCAAAGTGTCGATCAAAACGATCGATTTCTGTAGGTGCGGAAACAAAAAAGTTGCTCTTGGAGCGAAATCGCGGGATAAAGCAATAGCTTTTTTTAAGTGGCGCGTCTTATAAGATTAACTATTACGAGCGCTAGTTGCCGACGTCAATTATGTTCAGAGGTGGCATTCACGCCTTAAGAGAGAAGGCAATGCGGTATATACATGTGATAGTGACTCGCAGTGACATAAGCTTCAAATGTCCTGAACAGTATTTAATTTTCTAACTCGTCATACGAACTTTACTTACTGTTAAGTGACCGCCTCCTCTTAAATCATGAACAATCACAGTTTTCATGGGGCATCGCCGCTATTGCCGCCATTTATTGTTCTCAGACAAAAACTGGAGTAGTGCATGAGAGGGCCTCCAGTTCGTCCGCTTCGCCTTGCAGCTCTTGTCTTTGCATTTCGCAACTTGAGGATTCATACATTTGACTCTCTAGTCGACACTCTATAAGGATATTTAGAGCTGGGCGACTTCTCCTAAATTAGGTGAAAGCGACCTACCTGTCCCCGCACAACTTTACCCGAGAGTGTACCCAACGCGAAGGTGAAGCGGCTGCGGAGTGTGGTCGATTTGCACAAAGAAAAGGCCGAGCACGACGCAGTGAGAGGCACACTGGTGACGGGAAGACGAAGCTGCGGGTCCGAGATTGGGAAGACGACACGCACCGCGCGGTATTCGATGCGATCGATCGACACCAAAGGCTCGCGGATCTCAATTTTCTTGCGGCGGCTGAGAGGAGGAGTTCCGCGCGCTTCTTCAGATTGAGTCCGGCGTCTGGCGGGCGGGCGGGGGCGGCAGGCTCCACTTTGTATGGAGATGGCGGGTTGCCGTCGAAAGAGAAGTGATGCTGAAAGAAGGGTTGCGCGTCTCTGTGTGTGTGGCGAGGGCTGGAGCGAAGGCGGTGAAGGTAGCGGGCGAACGACGACGGAGGTAGACGGCATTGCCGACGAACTACGATGAAAGAAGCACGCAGGATAGCGAGGATCCTTTCACCAGAGTCAAAGGGCGCGGAGGTATCGTTGAGTTCTGTATGGCAGCGCCATAAATGGAAATTACTCGCCTGTCGATCTCACGGATGGCGCTCGGTGGGATGCCTCCGGAGCGAAAAGCTCTGATTGCTGCGGTTCGTTCGCTCGGGCCAACCCGCTCTATTTTGTCTTCGTCGTGGGGCTCACCTTCGATTTACAGGAGCCGGTCACCACTTCGCTCCATTCGCATCGATGTCCGCGTTCCGTTCTTTGTTATTTTGCTGAAATTGCGGTCCCCGGGGCACCGAAGCGAAGCCGCAATCGGATATACTGGTCCCAAGAAGCCTTGATCTGTTCTTGTTATCTGATAAAGGCGTATGTATCTTTTTTTGTTTTTGGTCTCGCGGTATTCTTGGCTGACAAAACAAGTTTTTGTTCTTACAAGCACACGGCGTCGGTTGCAGAGCGCACATTCTTCTTTTGTTTGTGTGCTCACTGCACATGACCGCATTCAGCACTGAAGCAATTTTTCACGAACAAATAAAGCTTCGGGAAGGCAACGATGCAATTACATGCAGAGAGATCTAAATAAACGCTGTTTATTTCAACGACGTATATGCGTCTTTATTATTTTGTGATTTAAGCCCCCAATTCTACAATCGAGAATGGTTACCACTGTTTTTTTTTCTTCAATTGGGATCATATGTTCTCGGATAAACTTCCTACATCCACGAATCACCAATGGTCTAAAGTTCTCCGGCTGCTACTCTCCACGACACTCTGTAGATTTTGTGCACCCCCGAGCCACCTTCTCTTGCTAGCGCGTGCAGAAAGTGTTATCTTTCTCTTGACATATATATCGTTATCTTGCATCTGTATAAATGGAGCAGTTAACTAAATGTACGCCGCGTTGACCAACCTGATTGGCTTTCTGACTTACCGACAGTTCTCCTTCAATACGAACAAATGCAAACTTCAAATGTTAAAGCCACAATATAGCACTGACTGTATTCATCATACCTACCCAATTGCATTTACTGAATTAAAGATGCCTAATTAATATCATAAGTTAGCGGGCAGTAATTTTGTTACGTTTTAGATACATATTTGTTAATAACATACATATGCTGTGTTCTAGCACTTTATACAGGGCTTTCTACGAAACACTTAAGTTTTCTACTTTCTGCGTACATAACCATGACAACATTCTAGATCTACCAAAACGTCTTGCTGCTGTTTCCACAGATAAGCAGTAGTGATCACTTGGACATGGCGTGTTCGTTCGCTGAACCAATGAAGATGTGAAGAAAATAATAAATGCAGGATTTTTTTCAGCGATGTATATGTAATCTAGTGCGATTGTTTTTTTTTTGGTTTTTGTTACATCATAGGAATTTGAAATTCACACTGGTAGTTAATTATTTAGGATAACTCAGCACACATTATTTCTGCTATGCATTTTCTATTCCTCCTCATCTTTATTCCGGATGAGCTCTCTGCAGATTGCTGATTTTCATATCTGAATGATGGTATAAACCAGACACGGCATGCTTTATTGCACTCGAGAGTCGCAGCTACTAACATCGATACAGTTTAGAGAGAGAGAGAGAGAAGAATACAGGAAGGCAGGGATGTTAACCAGTCAATAGTCTGGTTGGCTACCCTACACTGGGGGAAGGGAGAAGGGGAAGAGAAAGACGGGAGAGAGAAGGTGTAGGTACGTGTACGGATAGCACTTCAGTTAAAGTCGCTCGAGCAAACCAGAAGTTCTGAGAAAACACAAAAGTGCCTTCACTGCCTTCTGAGCCGATGATCGGTCGGGACGGTGCTCTAATATTGTCTGTTCACTCAGAGGACGATCGTCTAGTTTCCTCAATGTGTCGGACAAATACTGTCTTTGTTCTTGAAATTGAGGACAATGGCACAATATGTGGTCAATGTCCTCCTCGCATGCGCAAACATCACATGCAGGACTATCAGCCATTCCAATTAGTGCTTAGTAGGCATTCGTGAAGGCCACTCCAAGCCATAACCGACACAGAAGAGACGCTTCACGCCGGTGCACACCGGCTGGAGGTCTGAGTTGAAGTGATGGCTTTAGTCCGTGCAGTCTTGTGCGCCTTGTATGTACGGTATTCCACTCTGCTAAGGAGATCGTGCGTGCCAGAATGCCAAGTTGTCTCGCGGCGTCGGTCCTTGAGAGCGGAATGGGGACGCAGCGGTCTTCTTGGTTTGACGTCCGAGCTGCCTTATCTGCGTCATCATTACCAATGATACCGCAATGACCTGGTATCCACTGAAAAGAGAATATCATGGCCTTTTTCTCTTAAGTGATGGACAAGTTCCGCGATTTCGCACGTGAGCTGATCGTGGGTTCCATGTCGGAGAAATGAATGCACACATTGCAAGGCCGGCCTTGAATCGCAGAAGACTGCCCATTTTCTAGGACTTTCAGTATTTATCACTTGAAGCGCCTCGCGGAGAGCCGCGAGCTCTGAAGCTGTAGACGTAGTGACATGGGAAGTCTTGAATCGCTTGGTTATTCTCATTGCTGGTATAACTACAGCGCCGCCGGAACTGGTTGATGTAGTTGATCCATCAGTGTAGACGTGTGTGCAGTCGCTGTATTTCTCGTACAAGAGAAGTAAAGTTAGTTGCTTGAGCGCTGATGATGGCAAGTCCGACTTTTTCTGAAGTCCTCGGACTGTAAGGTTCACTTGAGTACGGCGCATACTCCATGGAGGTATAGAAGGCCTTGCCGCAGGTGTGTAACCTGATCTGAAAGAGGCGCGGTGCGCGAAGACAGTCGCACTGAATGTCGTGTGGGGCCTATCTATTGGGAGACTTGCTAGGTGGTGGGTAGGGGTCCGGGCGAAGTGTCTTATGTGCACACGCATTGTTTCAATGCTAATGTGCGTTCTAATAGTGAAATCTTGAGCGACTGCAATAACTTCAGTCGTTGACGCACTCCGCGGTAGACCGAGACATATCTTGAGTGCTTGGGCTTGGATGCTTTGGATGATGTTCAGGTTAGTTCTGCAGGTGTTGGACATGACAGGTAGGCTGTATCGCAGGAATCCAATAAAGAGGACCCTGTACAGTTGCAGCATAGAGTGTATTGGCACTCCCCAGGTCTTTCCTGCAAGGAACTTAAACATATGGCAAATTCCTGTCAGGCGTTTTTTCACATAATTCATATGAGGGGTCCAGGAGAGATTTTTGTCAAGGACCACCCCCAAATATCTGTGACTCGTGCTGTACGAGATCATGTGTCTGTCGATGGATATCACGTATGGAGACATTGATTTCCTGGTAAATGCCACCGCTACGCACTTCTCGTATGATATACGAAGTCCTTGTTCTCGAAGGTAGGATGATGTTAAAGTAGCTGACTTTTGAAGCCGCGCGCGAAGCTGCAGTCGCGTCACAGCCGACGTCCAAATGCAAATGTCGTCGGCATAGATGGAGAGCCTAACGGTGCCTGGCAGGATGTCGGTGAGTCCAATGAGTGTTAGACTGAAGAGCGTTGGGCTGAGTACTCCGCCCTCAGGCACCCCACGGTTACTGTAATGCTGGGAGGTCGGGCCATCCTCGGTAAGTACGAAAAATGATCTCTTATGTAGATAGCTACTTATCCAAAAATATACTTTGCCGCCAAGTCCTACTTCCTCTAACGCGTTGAAAATCGCTTCGTGCATTACGTTATCGTACGCTCCTTTAACATCCAGAAACAGGGCAGCAGAGAATCTTTTGCAGGACTTCTGCTGCTCGACGTACGTCACCAAGTCGATAACGTTGTCTATGGAAGAACGGCCCCGCCTGAAACCGGCCACTGCATCTGGATATACCTGCTAATGTTCGAGGTACCATTCTAGCCGCGCTAGAACCATCCTCTCCATTAGTTTTCCGATGCAACTGGCAAGCGCAATTGGTCGGTATGATGCAATGTCTACAGGCGACTTGCCAGGCTTGAGCAGTGGAATTAGGCGACTGGTCTTCCATTCTTGGGGAACCGTACCTGTCTGCCAGGAGCTTAGTGCTGACCTTCTGAATAGTGCTGGATATCTGCCGTTGCATTAGCTGCTATAGCCTAAAGGTTAAAAGCTCATTGCCTAACACGTGCAACGTTTATTTTATATTCTTCTTTCACTGTGGCAGCACAGACCGGGGGCAACGGTTTTCACATAGGTTTTCATTCGTAAGTATGCTCTTTGCCATTGACCAGCCGCTTTCACTAAGGGCTAATATATACGTCCACACATATAGTATTTGCGTCTATATATAGCGAGGTGTATATAGGAATTCCTCTCACCACCTAACCTAGACCAGAGGTCCCAATACAGTCTATGACAATGGGACCCCAGTTTGTATTTCATATTTCTGTCAAAGCATGTAAACACTTTGAAACATGCACAAGATAACTTTTAGTGTTGCCTTTATCTGCGGACATTAAGGATAGTATGCAAGTGCATCTACCACCATGGTATTCCGTCCTTCTTTGGGTAGTAGAAGACCAGAGGCATCCTCCCCTGGCCAACATTTCCGCTTTATCTCTCATTAAACCTGTTCGTTCGCAGGACTAATAAGATACAAAGAACAAATTGACATCATGAACGTTTGTTCCGGTCGCGTTCTCGCCACGTCCCAAATTTCGATTTCCGCGCTCGCGTCGCTTCTTTCCAGTTGTATGAATCCAGTAACACGCGCTCCTTAACACGCGTTAACGAGTTGTAACTTCGCGATACTACTTGTGGTGGCAACAGTTAGTGCCTCCGCCCTGTAGCCCGTGTCCTTCTTTCGTGTTGCACTTAGCCTTGCGCCTGTGCAGAGCGCACAGAAATTACTTCTCCGCTTAAAACATGACGCATTTTATACCGGGATTGCTTCACGTTTAGTGAATCAAAATAAACACGCGGTAATCAGTACAACGTCAACACAGCCTTCTTTCGTAAGACATGCTACCTGTTTATTTTCTCCAGGTTAGTTCGATTTAGTTCTAAATTATGGCGGTTTGACATAACCAATATATTATTCCTATGCGATGATCTTTTGTTGTTTCTTATGGAAACATGCATTGCCTGTAGACAGTAGCGTTATGTATTCAAGAGCTGGCGAAGAAAAAAAAAAGCTCACAAAATTCAGCGTTCTGCAAAGATGGCGCGGAGGCAGACGCCGGGAAATCGACTGTGTCGTGGTCTATGAAAAGTTGTGCGATTCAGGCCTGAGAGAATCTCGCGCCTGACATTTCCTTTCAATGTCCGCTTTTATCGACTATATTCATGTGCGCATGCGTGGAAGTAGTTGAGTGACTTTTCCTTTTTCTTTATGGGGACGGCTTATAGAATGGTTCTCTTGAATAGCGTGTCAATGAGTTTTCGAAGTGCGCTGGAGCATGTTTTGTTGTAATCTGTGCGAAGCGACAGTTTCGATTTATTTTTACCTGACTTTGGCTAAGTTGTGCGTGCCTAGTACGCTTGAAGCAGAAACACTATAATGTCTAGACGGTTCTCTTTACGGTTCGTTTCATCGTTGCTTCCAAAGTGAGTTTGTAGCCGAAAATTGCTAGTTTATTTCTTTTCACTTCGATTACTCTGCATAATTTAAGCAAAGCGGCTTTCAGAGCGGAGTGATTCTGTGAAATGTTGAGTTTTTTTATCGCCTCGAGAACTTTGAAGTTGCATATACGTCCTGTTGGATTCTAGTTTTTTGTTGATTTGCTTAATAGGTGCAATCACTCGCACACCAATGTGCGAAAAGTGTTACAAATGTGGCTGTTTATTTTATTAGCCTTTGCTGCTGAATCCCTGCGCCATTTCGTTGTTCTTTTCTGGGAACATTGATTTATTAATTTTGCAGAACGCATATAGGTGCGATAATAACATCTACAAATAGTCTGTTTCAACCTACGAAGGCTATTGTCAAAGTAATCTTGGCTTTATGGACATCTGCTTCTTGCACAATCTTTTTCTTGCATGCGACGTATGTTGTTATCTACAATTATACGTGAATTTTTGGCACGTAGAGATGCACAAGCGCTGCCATACTGTCTAGATATTGTATCGCTACCTCGAATCGGCCACCACAGTGACCAAGCAAGAGACGTTCATATTGTCATGAAGCCCATGGAAGGCGCGCATTCTTCTTCATAACTATGCTTGGTGGTCTTTCCAATATCTCAAGAAAGAAATAGCTATGAATGCCCGCCCTCCACCGTGCCAGGCGGGTCTTGTAGAAGTCTAAATATCTGTGGCACGCACGATCCGAAGCAGTCTGATGTCTCGCTAAGGTAAAGGGGAGAAAGTGATGATCGACGATAACAAGTGGTGAATGGAATGATGTCAGTACGGTGATCTTCGGCTCAGTATTCCGTATAAATTTCTCTTTTGGCAGCACACTCATGTTATAAATGATCTCATAACGCGCATTAGTTTCTGTAAATTTCTGGCGATGCTTTCAGTTTACATTCCATGTTTCATGCTTTGTTGCTTTGTGCCCATTAGAGAAAATACCCTACGATACTTATCATTTTTTTTAATGTCCTAACACAAAATTAAGGGGCACCCACTTCGAATAAAGTACGAGCAGCACGATAGACGACATGTTCTCATTATAAAGGAGAACTTTTGTGCCGGGTGTACTTTATTAATTTATCCGTTTAAATCTTGCGAAAGTTATTATGGACACTATGAACAATCATGCGACTTATTTTGGAATAAAATTTCCCATACCTTGCGTTCGAATTCGAATTCCACAGGTGCTCCTAAGCAGACAGCAAACACACAGCGCATTAAGGTGAATGAGTAATATTAAGTTCATGCGACGAATACAGATTGAAAATGCAGGTTGCCTTACAAAATAAGGAAATTCTGTCGATACAGATGGCTTTCAAATGCGAGTTTTTACTGTAACATTGGGTTTGGTGGACCAAGAGATGATTTCGTGAATTATATTGAAGTGATTTTCCGGGAACATTCAAAATTAGAAACTTGATCATTTGTTTATAAGACTGAGTACATGACCGATTTTAGTTTGTGACATTGTCGAATGTATACAAGCACAAGGGAAACCGCTGAAATTGTTTGGGAGAGTGCAGCGCTTAAAATACAAATTCACTCCCACAATGTTGACGATGTTTGCGGGTATATACGTTACCGGACTTCCTGGGCCTTCTGCGATAGACAAGCGGCTCTTTCTGGGCAACATCCGCAGTGTCAACTCAGTGGTTCTCTCTCGCGCTCCGTCACTGAAAGCAGGTCGGCGAGTAGGCGGTGCAGGTTCCTGTCAGCGAACAATTGAGTGCTTGTTTTGCTTGCCCTTGTGTTGAGACGCGACGTGGGCAAACAGACAAACACAGCCATGGCGCAACAGTCAACTGCAGGCCAATGCCAGGAGGCAAACAGAAACTCGGTTTAGCGTTAGCGTTGTCCCTGTTTGCCGAAGGAGGAACGGCCATTTCGTGATTACTGGGACCAAGTCGCTCTTGTTCGGCCACATGAAAGCCGGAAGGTCTGGAAGTGGAACAACCGTCCGTTGATGCGGTTTTGCCGATGGGCACCGGCTGAAGGTTGCGCTGGGCAAAAGTAAACCAAAGAAACGGGAAGCAACCAAAGAGGGTTACGTTTTACTCTGGATGGTAGTGTGGGCGCCTGGAAGTGCGCTACCCACGTTGTGCCTTCAGCATGGCGCAATAGAAAGCAAAGTACATTACGTGGTCGCTGAGTCACAATTCATTCTCGCTTTTCTGTGGTAAATATCTCCTGATTTTCGCTCATTTGTAGAAAGAACGAGAACGTCTGGTTTCCTGCTCTTGTTTTGTACAGGCCTGCTGTTGATATTAAACCCTTAATTATGTTTAATTTAGAAACTCGACAAAATAGAGGACGCCTATGTTTTCTTTTATTTAGTATCAGCTAACTGATCATAATTACTATATGGGAGAAAATCTTTGTGCAAACTGTGTTTCTTTGTGTAGAGGCTTGTTTAGGTAGTAAAGAAATACTAGTATTGTGAGAATTATTTCCAATATATTTCATACACTAGAATAGCATAGAGAAGCTAACGAGAACTGGTCAAGTTAGGCTATCGATATACCTGATGTGGTACTCGAGAATAAGTTAAAGAATTATTCCAGTCTTAGTCAGCGCAGCAGCCATGCACTAGTGAGTGTGGCATACGTGCTCAGTCACTTCGTATGATACCTGTGCACAATGAGAAATAAATAGAGCTTATTGCAGTGCAACTACCATGAAAAATTTGGTCCACTATTCTTTCATTTACTCCTTCCTTTCTTTGTTGGTCTGGTCATAGAATAATTATTTTGTTCACTAATTCATTTGTGTTCAGTCATCATTAGAGCAATATTTCATTGCTTTATTCATTGATTCTTTCATTCATTATACCTATGAGCCAATCTACCATTCCGTTTTTGTTATCGAACTGTGCCACGACAGTCATTGCCAGTGCTTTCTTCACCTGGAATTTATCACATTCACTTGCAAATTATTATGCGCTCTCAGTAAATAACGGAAAGGTAATTAATTTTATTCCCAGGAATTTCAGACATGTGAAAAAAGTAAACATTGTGACATAATCCATCTGCATGTTTTAGTCAGTCCTCTTAATTAAACAGTAATTAAATTTCCACTTAGTGCACTGTCACTCAGTTTTCCTTTATTTCATAAACAAATTTTAATCAACAGCTCAAATTCCGTGCACAAGTGAATTACTGGAAGCAGGCATTATGAGAAAGAAAAAAAAACCTTCCTTCAATACTGCTGACGAAACACGGTGCATCAAACATCACTTTGAACATGGTAAAGCGGCGCTTTGTAGCAATACTCTGTCATCTGAAGTGAACAGGGTAAGCAGAGGGTTCAATTTATCCGTTTCTTCTAAATGTTCGTGGTTTATTTCTTGCAACTGTTGGACAGAACTTCCAAAAACAAGTGACGCGCGCAAATCTGTACAGAGTGAAGAAGGGGATCAGGAGCTCATGGATAGGCTGGTCATGACACAATATTAAAGGCAATCGGGGTGCGAGTTAAACGCGAACCTTTGCGCAAATGACTTCTCCTCCTGTGCCTTTGTGGCCCCGTAGCGGTGCCACAGGTCTCTGTCACGGAAAGCCTGCTCTGTTGGCTCTTTACTGTGCATCAGCCAAAGTGGCTGCTATGAATGCGAGAGCATGAAAGCGTCGTGCGGTAAACCGTGCACACGACACCAGGAAGACCAGTCCTCGATTGAGTGTGTTTCTTTTGTTCCTTACTCGTCTCTTTCTGAGATGTCGTTTCTTATTACTAAGATCCTGCGGTTTCTTTGGAAAGGTGCTCCTTACAGCTTCCTTGGCTTTTTTCCGGTATAGAAACCTTCTTTTCGGCAGAGCTAAAAGTAAAATAAGGTGTATCAAGGGGTCCTTAAGGAAGCGCAGAAAACCCTTTTGTGGTCTTGCTTTTTGCTTTCTTTGAACGTTTATCTCGCTCTGCAAAGTATAGCCATGAGGTACTTTCCGACCGAGGTTAGCGCAAGGAATTGGATTTTTTTGTACGTGTTCTACCCAGCCATTTTTTTATTGCTTACAGCCGGTAACCTGTCGCGTCGCTTTACCCGACAACTCTTAGAAGTGTTGTTGTCGAAAAAAGACGATGAGTTAACGCCAAGGCTACCCGATCGTGCGGCACAACTTCTTAAGTATAGACAAACCACTAGGCACTAGACAGGTATTAGAAAACTTGACAATTCAATATCTATTTCTTCATGCGGTGTGAAGTTCGGCTGATATATTGGGGAAAATTTCGTCTCAGTATCATCATTCTATTTTCTGAAAGTGTATAATGCAGACGTAAATATAGTGAAAGACCAGTTATGTTACCTCTTTCACTGCAATAGCAGTTATACGGACTCTCCAAGCGCCTTTCTGCCGTCGCCATAGGTGTCGCCGTGAGGTTCCGTACAAAGTCAAAGCGCGATAAAATCGTCGCCGCGCACCGTATGCTGTATGTGGGATTGAAAGTGTGCGAAGGTGAGCCGGCGATCGCAGTTCAATCTCGCGCACGCGATGGCGAGAAGTGGGGAGGAAGCGCGCCGTCTTCCGTCGCGCGCAAGGTTCCGCGGTGAAGGGTAGGGAGGGGGGGGGGGGGTGCGTTCTACTTGTTGCGGCCCGGGCGGCATTTTTGCAATTGCTAGTATGTACATGGGGCGTGGAGTTTCTCGCGGCGCTCGAAGTTTCAGCGCAGGCGCGAGTAAGATCGGGTGCGAGAGCGAAAATCTGGGGGCCTTTGCTCCTTCAATATGTGACTCTGTTTAGGCACACGGAGGAGGTTTCTTAGCGCGTGTTGTAGTAGAACCTTAGCCATTTATGGTCATCCAGCAGCTGTGACATTATGTTTGTGTGTATTCATGGATATCAGAATTCACATAAGCATTCATTTATCCATTCTGCAGGATCCATCGCAATATTCTTGCGTGGTACATAGCCCAGGCTATAAGCATAAAAAGTGAACCACTGTTTACACGGCGCTGAAGTTATGTCTGGCAATACTGTCTTGGGGAACTCAGTCGATAAAGACATAACATCTCGAGATGCGCGTAACTTTATTCGTGCGAGCGCGCGGAAAGTGACGCCGCAACTCGTCACTCAATCTAACGTAACGCGCTCTCTACGAGGCGCGTAATCTGCACTGCGACTTGGTTTGACGAGGGGCTGCTTTTCCTGATTAGGTGTATGTTTTTCGTTGAATCTTCTCTCGAGCTTGAAAGTAGCAGGCCTGTCCATATTCTCCTAGACGTCAGTGCAAGTCTCGATGAAGCACCTTTGAGTAGAAAAAGGAATCAAACGTAGTCTACGTAAGAATGCCGTACCCGAAACTTTCCTAGCCTTTGCAATAGAATGTAATTAACTTACGTTTAGTGCAACTTGCAGTTCCTTTCCTGTGATAACAACCCTCTGTTCGTATTCTGCCATTGATTTTCGGCTGCTCGCATTGACCTGAGCTACCCAACTCTGCTTGCTGTTTTTACCTTCAGCTTGAACCTCATTAATTCTCGTTTCCTCCTTAATCCAAGTAGCTCCCTTGCTGTACAAATTATTAAAATATTTCTCCTCTCATTGTATCATTTCCGGTGTCATTACGCTATTCTTACGTATCTTTTACGTTTTTGATCAGACTACAAGCTTCGGCGTATTGAATAATTAGAAATGTTGCATTTTGTTGTGGAAATTTCAATTCCTAGCTCGCTGTTGAGCAGTTGATAGTTAGGCGACTCCGATTTGACCATTTGGCATATTCATAACACCAACTCGCAATTTCGAGCACTTCACCACCAGAAGTAAACACGTTTGCCTCCGATCGATAGAGGAAATAACGTTTATTAAATTAGGTAATATTATTGCTGAAGCCTGACTGTCGTTCTCTTTTGCTTGTAAGGCCCACAAAATTTGTCTTGGAGATACGTATCGTGGTAATGTAATAAGGAAGTTGTAGGTCATAAAACAACTGCTGCCAGCATTCAGCTAGTACGGATCCATCAATATATCTGGGGTGGATGAAAGCAAAAGCGCCCAGGTATAGGGAAAAAATAAGACCTCAGGCTATATAATTCCTAATTCTGACTGAGTGCTGATGTAGACGCGCTGTTCGAAGCTGCACGGATGGTCGTAGTGATTAGAAACATGGCCAATTGTGCCACTTTCCCTCCAATATTCTGGGTGTGGGAAGAGGCTGTAAGATGGAACGTGGCTGGAGGCAGGCCTAGATGACAGGCGCAAGAAAAAACGGGCTCCGCAGGGCCGTGAGCGTCGAATGCTTTATTGGATGAAATTTTGGCACGTTCTTTCTCGTCGGCGCGACAGCTTGTGACGAGAAGCTACGTGCTCACATTTTATTCAGCAACTAAGTAGATCGCCTCGTCCTAGTTTTGCATTTCCATTAGGTGCTGACGTCTTTCAGGCCGACTTGTTGCTCTTATATTGAGGAAAAAATTTCAAACATGGAAAAGCATCTTGTTTTATAGTTACTAAACAGGGCTGTCTCATATATTGGCTTCCACTGTGTCACAACACTGCAATACCAAACGCCTTCGCCTTAGCTTCTACAAATTAGAGCGTGAGAACATGAACAAGCGCTCCCTTCGGGAAGAGACCCGTTCTTTTTATTTGTGTGAAGTCCACCTATTTCACATATAATTTCAACCATGCTAAGTGCGAATCAGCGATTGCTTTTGGTATCGTTGGCTGTTGGTACTTTACGTTGATAGGTGACTTCATTGCGATCGATGGCATTTCACGGCTCTCATAGAATGATGGGAGCAGACACTTGGTTGTCTTACAACTTCATGTCGATCAAAACATGTTGATGAAAAATAGTGAACTGGCCGTTTAGTTTGTAAATAATTGTAATAAATAGTAAGAATTCAAGAGCAAGTAGGGGTGCTGAATTTAGAGGTGCTTGCTCAGAAGCGCGAAGATGTTCAATAGCTTGAAAATCAGCCAGGTATTGACGTCGAATAAGAATAAGAGCCAACCTGTCTGAACAGCGATCGACATTGCACTCACGGAGCTCTAGGCAAAATTATCAAAAAGGAATGGCATAGGGATATATGCAAAGTTGGACGGGCCCGTGTTCAGAGTGGTGCAATTGTGATAGACACTTTTTTACTTGGAACTGATCTCTGAGAGCGCATGGAAATTGTGAAGGCTTACCAAGCGCACTGATACAGCCCGAAATAATATTCTGGACAATGGAATATATGGGACCTGGCAGGACTGCCCGGACAGATCTTGCTCGCTTTCAGCTGTGCTTGTCAATTTCGGCAGCAACCAATTACCGGCAAGCGTAATACATTATTTGGGCCGAAAGGTGTGGCTTGGGTAACGACAAACGTCGAACTGTCTTTCGCCATTATTATTTGCCAAGCTCGTTCCTTGATCAGAACCTGTGCACGATTGTCTCTGCCCTGTGGCGTGGCCTGGAACAGGCGACCTCGCGCTCAAAATCAGACGACTATCTCGAACAAGAAATCATAGAGCGTACGCCACCAAATAACAACCCTTTAATTAGGAGTCAGCAGTGTAGAACACATATAATAGAGAGCTTATATTATTTCATTGTTTATCCGGTGTTACAAAGGTGGTAATCACATTTGCAGGTATTCAAAATATTTCATATGTGCCACTTTGGTTCAATCATGCACCGGGTACTCTTACAGCAAGAGCACCAACGCAAATGTACCATGTACGCTGGAACAGTGCATTGTGCTGCTATTTCGCCGATCACGAAGTCGCGGCTTATATGGCCGGCCAATGAAGCCGCTTTTTAATGAAGACGAAAGTTAAAAAAAATTATGGTTGTTCACTTATATTCAGGTGCATGTTAAAGAACCCCAGATGGTCAAAATTAATCTTGTGCCCTCCACTATACAGCATTCCTAGTAAGCTAATATGCATATTTAGGACATTACAGGGCCCAATTTAATATAGCTAAGGCAAATGTTGGCAACAGTCCTTAACGCAGGAAATGTATTATACCACGTAAACTTGGTGGCAGCCTTGTTTTTCTTTTTTTGAAAGCCATAAACTAATTTTGATTAACCATCTGCCAACCTTGATCCTCAACAATTACCTGGAAGGTGAGGACCTACTGCACAATACAGACATTTGTTGCGCATCTCCCTCTTTATTTTCGCCAGTTTTACTGCCAGTCCTGGGTTCCACGAACAAGAAACACTCGAAATCCGGGTTTCAAGAAATCTGAAGCTAAACTGGAATGAAGAAAAATATCGCACGATAAATGACACAAGTTACTGAAGTGGTGCATTCAATATATCAACGAAAACTAGTTGTATAACATCTTTAAGCGAAAACAAAATTGCGCTGACGTCAGCGCAGTGCAAGACTCAGTCGAATAAGAATTCTTCGATAATGTTTTTAAGACACACAGATGCTGTCTTTAATGAAAGTTGGAAGTGTTTGTTTGACTCATAATCTGGCAGGCTACTTCATGTGTTGGGTTAATGACATGATGTACATAGTAATCAGAAACGCAGACAGTCCCTATTTGCAGTCACGCACACGCTCAAACTGGTTATAAAATCTGCATAAGGTCCTTTGATTACAAAACAATGTTACAATTTGTTGCACGCAGTGCGCTAACAGTCTCTCACCACGAATCGAGAATTCTCCGCAGTTTTGCACCGACGCCATCAGATATAACCTGGCTGATGAAGATTGACCACTGTCACATAAATACATTGCAAGTAATCAGGAACATTGCACACTGAACACATGGGCAAGGGTAATACACAGAGTTTCCATTGAAAGTAGTCGGCGTATGTCAGCTTCAGCGTGAAGCGGAGTTCAACATACTGCGAGGCCTTAACAAACTAGATCCTGCTTTTGTCGCAAGGCTTTCGTAATAAGGATAGGTTTGCTCTCTCAATAGGAAAGATGGTCTGAGAGAAAATACGGTGCAAAACATAATGTTGAAAAACTATCAAAAAGAGCGCAATGAAAATGAAATAGAAAATATTTCCAGAAATATAAACTTGTTCTGACAAAACTTTCTTCTACTAGGCTATTCGTCTTGAGTTAAATATTTTATGTTAGATATTCATACCTGCAACGCAAGATAGGGAAAGGCACAGAACGCTCTAATTTCCTCTGGTTCATAGAACCAGCGCACACCTCACTGTCAATGTGAAAACCTATATATATATATATATATATATATATATATATATACACGTGGAATTTGGCGAACGCTTTTCCTTTAGTAGATGTGAAACATGGGCAACAACAAAACAGAGCTTATCCATGAGCTTACAGCCCATCATGAGAAAGAACGATAAACATACTTAATCCGCCATATGTATAGAAGTCTGCATAAAAGTAGTATTTTTCTCGCATACTGCACAAGGTTGAAAAAAGTGACCAAGGGAGGTAGATGAAGGCGTCCTTAAAACCTATTGCCACGCTGCAATTCCCTACGCAACTGAACAGAGGATCCCATAGATGTTCTTATGGAAACAGCAGACAGATACGCTAGTGTTCGCATACAATGCTTGGGCATCGGGATTACTGCATGACTCGAAAACCTGACTATCTTGGAATTCTTCGAACGCCCGTGCAATGCGTAGAGTGAGCGGGTGCGCTGGAACTCAGTTCATCACGGGGCCTGTCTGTTCGGCGGACCACCGGAATCTCATGCCCGAGCGGACGTAAAGCCGATTTTGCTGTGGCTGGCGAGCCCCAGCAGGGAAGAACGCTCGTAAATCAGCGAAAAACACAGCTTGGTCCCCATCGTTAAACGCGAGATTGGGCCGCCGCGGTGGCCACACTGCTCAGCAGCGCGTCGGTCGGCGGCGAAGTAATGAACGTCGCACGCGGCTCGTAAACCTTAGCGTCCGTCGCTAATGCTCGCTCGCTGTCGCGTGTTCAACTGTTCCTGTCTATTTGTTTCGCTTAAGCACTTCGCTCCAGAGTCGCTGAGCTGACCATGCAGCAGTAATGCAGGGCGCTCATGTGTTCAACGCACTAATCTCGCAGTGAATGCCAGTCTCTTCTAGCGCGACAGCATACTTCGCGCCTTGCAATCCCCAGCGTGGTGCAGCTCCGAGTGCCATGGAATGTCATTTCGGCGTTAATTATTTGTGGTCATGCCGCACGTTCGTCCTAAATTGGACGTAATCGCCGAGCAGCCCGGTTCAGGTGATTGATCGCTCAGTATTTATCGGCTATGTGACAAACCCCCCAAAAAATGTAGACGTATTCTCCTTTTTTTTTTACGTTCGCGTTCATTTTCGCACTTATTCATAGAAACAAGGCGCAGAACGTCAGCGCAAGACAAAAACTGTTGTTGAACGGGATTTTTCACGAAACTTTCTCATGAGAACAGTTATTTGTGCAGAGACATTTAAAGTGATATTCGTGGTAATATTAAACAACAGGACCGCACGGCTACTGCTGCAAGCTCGCAGTTTGCCTTTCTTCTTTGTTGTACTCGGTAAAAACGCATCGTCCTGCACTGACACTTCTCACGGTTTCACTGAGACAGTCTGCTCTGAAAAGTAGTAACTGTCGCTGAGAAGCTGCAGGAAGGTCAAAGGTGGAAATATAAGACCACATTTAGTAATAATTGTTTTCCATGTTCCTTCTATTCCCATTTATCATTGGCACGTACGAGGTCAAAGATTGCCCGAATGGTCCACTCGACGCAACGAATGATAAGAAAGTATAAAATTGGAGGTAACGAATCTTTACCAGGCGTCGGAATGGCGAAAAAACGAAAACAAAAGCAAGAAAGACACCACACGCTCTGTTCCTACGCCTTCTTAAATAAAGCAACAAGCTCAATACCGCACATTTTTGCAATCCTTACAAAAGAAATTCTTTTCAGTTTAAGATTTCATCCTTGTCGGGAAAGCTCACTTCTTGCTATTGGGAAATTTCTCACCCAAGCACAATTCAGACGTCATTTCACACGGTGCAGGCAAATACACCTTAATGTTTTCAAGTAAGAAGTACGTAGGCTCGTGTAAGCACAGGAAAAAGGCAGTAATGGCGCAATAGCATGCGCATAATAAGATAAACTCGAACAAACTTGCTTGATTTCGCGTTCGGTATTTCTTGCGAAATTTAGTAAACACAGAAGACGCGCTTATCCTGTTGCTGCCTACGTTTATCCCGTATGAGGTGTGCACCTATTGAACCTGTAAGTGCTATGATATTGCGTCAGCGGCTACAACGACATTTCTTTGACAAAATCTGTGGTTCGGCGCACTGGGTCACTTCGTCTGTTAACGTCACCAAATGTATCGAGTTCTTTCTCCATATGATGCTCTAATAAGTAAAGCCTTTATGTCATTTACAACGAAGACACCGCTTTCAGTATATGCGCTGTGTGATGATTGCTGCAATGTGAGAAGTGCCAAGGGCCACTAATGTATATATATCTGGTTAACAAATAAAAATTTTTTTTAATGTGAATCAGTATTATTATTTCTCCCAAGTGTGTCAGCGAACACTTTCAATTTTTTTAGAAATAACCTTTGGCAGATGGCAATTTTTAAGTTAACCTAATTAGTTCATTGTTGATAATTAATCGATCATGCATTTCAAATTTTTGCTTCAAGTAATGTCTGCCGATTCGAGTAGACCAGCACATAGACTAGAATTGCGCAATCTGCCGCAGGCAAGTTTTAAAAAGTTCTGAAAGCGTTGGCTGAAACACCCTGTATATTGGCGGAAATACCAGGGTCATCACTGGCGTCGTAATATAATTCGCTGGAACTGAATTTGGTGGTAAATCTGGAATTGTTGCAAATAATTCCTAAATTATCCGTCCACTATCTCATGGTAACGAAAGCAAACTAACTTTTCTATAAGCAGCACAATGTACATACCATTTATTGTGTTTCTTACTAACAACGAGAAATGGAAGTCATGCGACTTAACGTAGTGCGGGCAACAAGCCCGATATTTATTTCTGTTAAATGGTGGCAGTTTGTGAACAATATTTGTATCACTTCACTTATTTTGCTGTAGTAAGTGGTACAACTGCTGAAGCAAAGTATCACAAGTATTTCAATGAAGCCTCGGTCTATAACACGTATGCCGCTATAGACTACAGAGCGACACTTCAAATTTGAAAAACTTGCTGTTGCAATAATTTCACTTCTTTCTTAACATAGTGGTAAGTTTCTGCTTTCACTTCCTGATATGTTATAGTGCCTCTTGCCTGCAGAGCACCATGCTTAGAATGGTTCGTACGTTGCCTCCCCCCGTTCTGTCTTCTGGTTGTGCCAGTGTATGCTGAAATGTGATCGCGCCTGATAATATCTCCAATGTCTGCATTCTTTTGTCAAACCCTTAGATGAAAGACCTCCAGCACGACCACATTGTTCGGTTCATTGGAGCTTGCATTGATCCACCGCACTGTTGTCTTGTCAAGGAGTACTGCCCGAAAGGAAGCCTTCAGGTGAGTGTGTTATAGCTTTTCATTGACAAACTTGTGTACGTAAAAACAAAACCAATGTGAAATATCAGCCGATCGAATCACGGTATTTAAAAAAGAACACGCTGTGTGTCGTGTTTCGAACAACTAGTTTGCTTTGGTGCTGCTGTGTATGAAGTTATAAGGCTGCCTTTACCAAAATATATTGCTGCCTTCAAGTTAGCCTCAAGTTGGCTTCAAAATTTTCTGGCTTTCATTTTTCTAATTGAAAAGTTGTACGGGAGAGCAGAAGCATTATGATGGTGGTACTTCTGTGTTTATTGCCGTGCACGTTTACTGAACAGATCAGAGAATATAGATACGTGTTTCCCTCAAATATTTACTAGCCTGCGTCATCATCCCCTGAAGAATGGGAGGAAATAACAAGCCTGGTGTCTTCCTTATAGAAACTGCGACAAGGGTACATTATTGCGGAAAAGTGGCTCTATTCTTAAACTAAACGTACGAGATATTATTTCACACTTTACCAAACCTCGGGTTTACCAATAAATTTTCAAACAATGGCAACTTTAATGTGCAGCTAGGAAAGCAAATGGAATCTTACCGTAAATGATACCCAGAATTTTCTTTATCTCAGCGAAGTGTTATTCGTGGCGTACGCACTGATTGCTCTACAACCAAACATAAAACAAGAACAATTTCGACGCTGACCAAGAAGCACTGCGGGATAACATTTTTCACACAACTTTACCACTTTCTTGTCCGACAAACTATTGTGCTCATCTCTATTTATTGTTCAGATAGCTTATCAATATAATATTTAATGTATGTTCTTTCGTGTGCGCACGCCTAAAAATGAGTGTGTTATTAGGGACCTAAATGTTCACGTATGCTGGAACATACGTCATTATATTCCGTATATCTTGAGGTGAAAATCTGCACAGCCCTCTTTTCTTACTTCACCTTGCAACTAACCAAAATGCATTCCTTACTCAGAAGAGTTCGCTATCCTGGTATATAGATTGTCAGCTCTTGACTAGAGAGAGATACAGATGAAAAGAAAGAGAAATTAATGCAGGCTAACTAGACCGGAAAATTTAGTACTCTACCTTACAGTGCTGAACGTGGGAGGGGGACGTAAGCATGTAAGACAGCAGAGATTGACAGGCAGAAAAGACTCGCACACTGACAAAGGGATGCAAAAAGTACTTACGATTGCTACGTCCGAACGCAACTATACATTTTTGCACGCCACCGAAAGCTTGCTGCACAGCGACAGCATCGCGGCTTGTACAACACGTGAAAGGGATGAAGGGGCAAAATATGCGTTTGTTGCGTGAAATATGGGCTTTCTTTTCAGCAAAGCAATTTTCAAGCAATTTTTCAGCAAAGCGCTTCGTGTTTTTATGAGTATATGAATTCCGCTTTGATTTCGAAAACTTATTATTTTCTAGAACACAACAAGAAATCGGGTACATATGTGTAACAATGCGAGCGCGTGGGGTACGTGTTTGTTGCCCCATCGTCCTGTAACTTTCTTGGACTCGAAGTTTTATAATAATGCTTTCTCAGCCAATAGAAACGGTCATGTTGACTCACGGGTCGTAAACGTTGCCAACAGTCGCTTGCGTTTTCATTCATTCACTCATGCGAATTGCCTGTCGCGTCTCCTTTTCTTCGTGGCGAGCTTATTTGTCTTCTTAAGGGCCGTTTTAGTGAAAGGGTCTAGCGACCTGAAACAGAGTCGTGTTTGGAGTGTCGAGAACTTCTTTTTCATGCTGCGTTTCTCCGAAGACCCTTTGCGGCGCTGTTTGAGATCCTGATTAGGCTGCATGTGTACCGTGCAGGATCTCTACATAAAGGCGACCGATTGCAGCGAGAACGTTTTGTGACAGAACGCAAATGACTCGTTCATCTCTTCCTTATTCATAGGTCTTTTTGTTCGCTCTTTTTTTTTTTTCTAAGTATAGGACATGATTCTGTCGAAGCGAGTTTTCATTATCTGGCATTCCCTACGCAAACTAGATCACTTCTTTGGCGTACTTGAGCATATGGAAATGATATAGAGCGTACAGAAAGTTCGCATTAATTTTTGTACTTATAGAGGTTGTAAACGCCGCGAATTGCGAACTATATACGGTGCGATCGAAAGAAAAGGCAAGAAAGTGTCATATTTTTTTTATTTTCTACGTCTGTATTATGATCATATATTAGTGTGGGTGCAATTTGATTATATATTGCTTTCTTCTCACTGCTCGTTGATAGCGGTAAAATGCCGGCAACATGCTTTTTGACTTCATGTTTGCCCTTGTGAAACAGTGTTGACAAATTTGAATTGTAATCTCAGGCGCCACAAATTACACCAACTTTTTGCTGTTGAGATATCTTAGCCTCGCGATCAAGAAGAGGAAAGCTATCGCCAGTTAGTAAGGCTAAGTCATGTTAATATATCTTTTCGTACGGCTTAATATCGTTAATGTCAGGTACATGACGTTAATATGATAACATATAATATTGATATAATAATATTGAGTTGTACGGTTTTGGATATTATTTCCAGTTTCAAGAAAAATGAAATACCATCCCGCGTCGTAAGCCATTATTTGTTCTTGTGTCCCCAAGTTTAACAGCACGGATGATCAGGTTAGGTAAACGGTGGCATATACCGGTGAAATATTTAGAACAGTACCCGAAGAACTCACACTAAAAGAACTTTGCAAAATTTTGTCCTGGCTTTGTTTCATCGCAACGTTACATTATTCGTTCTGGGCTCTTTTCCCTTTTATCACGCTTTGTGTCTTTGTCCTTGGTTTTCGTAGGGTCTCACAGAGAACAATAGCGGGTCACTGGAGACGTCAGACTGATTGTGTTACTGTGCGCGCGGTTCACTCCAAAGGATGCGCTGTGCCGACTTCATAATCCAATTGTGCCCTCGGCGAAAGCAAACAGTGTCAATGCCTCTGCCAGCCTGAGCGCGAAGGGCTAACAAGTAGGTTGAGGCTTTTTGTTCGGCCTCATGGTGACGACAACATGGATCTCCGTGCTAGACGCCGGTCATTGTTTCTTCGAAAGGGCCCTGCAGGCTTCTATGATTTACTTCTGTCCAACTATACACATGGAGTACTTTTTTGAATATCATTCCTGGGGGCACTAATTTCGTGCAGTTGTAGTGTTCTCACAGGTAAACCGCCTAACTTACAGAAAATAACTTTTAAAATCAGCAGACTTGAGCTAATCTTACGGCTCCGGACTTATTACTTGGAGAGATTACTTGGACAAGAGCAGGATCTCACATTAGACACAACCATCTCCTCAATAATAACGTCTGGTTTAAGATGCGCACAGCGTCGTTTTTGTCCTCCACAGTACCTTCTGCTGCGCCCTACAGAGAGCATACGCAGACAGTATCAGTCAGGGTGCCTGCGTAGCGCTTAAAAAAAGCACAGAAATAATTGACTGCTTATGTGTCGCAGTAGCTCCGTGCTTAGGTTATCAGTGAGAGAGAGACAGAAGAAAAGGGAAAGACAGGGAGGTTAACCAGATGGGAAGATCCGGTTTGCTACCCTACGCTGGGGAGAGAGGGATGGCGGAGGTAAACTGATCGTTTATACTTGCACATTGCGGCAGGGAAACGGGCCACCTAGCGGCGGAGGTATTGAGCAGGGTATGAAGAGATGGCTTCACGACGACGGTGTATCGCAAAGGGCGGATAGACAGAAACAGCGAACGTATTGTTTCGAGCTTCTGACTGACAGCACAGTAAAAAAAATGAAATTGGTAATTATGTGTGGTGTTTAGTGCCGCAAGGGCCAGAGTTGGCCAAAGCCTATGCAAAAAAGTCACAGGCCTGTGTGGTACACGCAGCACCGTCCCACCGTAAGCTGGAGGGGCGGCTGTATAGTATACCGCCATTTTGCGTCGTGTTCACGAGGAGTAACTGAAATGTCAACCTGGCGTCGACGGCGAGCTGTGGCTTGTGCTGTTCTCTGCACTGCGGTCTGCTGAGCCCGATGTAGCCTGGTTGCGACCGCGCGCGTAGCTCCACGATTAGCTTTTTCAGCCATGGTTCGTACCTTGTGAGGAGGGCGCCATAACAGGTACCGAAGAATAAACACAGGCATCCAGACTACACGCCGCACATATCACACCCATTGACGCCTGGCACGATACGATGCAACCGCTACATGTCATGACACCTAGTCCAATACAACGTAACTGCAATTCAAAGTTTACTCGTATCGACGTTAGGCGGCGCGCATCTCACATCGCATGTAAAATCGCATGACTCCTCGTGCTGTAGGACACCTGCATAGGCCGTTATTCCGCAGCAGCTGGCAAGCGCTGCCGTAGTGCACTGGTGGAGTAGCTGAATGCCGCGCAGAGGGCCCGGGTTCGATCCTGGTGCGAACTGGGTGTATGTTTTTTTTTTCTCATTCCGGGCGATAGCTGTGACGAACACCGGCGGCTGCGAACAAACTTGCCCAATGAAATGGCTATTGCGTTATGCCCTTAATAGCTTACGCTCTACATGGAATTGTTTCTGCGAACTCTGTCATTAGCTGGCATCCTTAGCTTATAAGATGGAGGCCAACACGTGTGTTTATGTAAACAGCAGCACTGCAATGTATCAGCTATACTTCGTAAGCGCTGTTCTGCTATTTCCTTAAAAAACTACGAACGATTTCACAAATTACGGTTCTATGCGTGCTTCAATGCTCCAGAGATAAAATTTATATACTACAGAAATTCACGCGCATGCGCAGGCACATGCCGAATCACACCCGCCGCAGTGTCCTGTTGTTGCACGAGTGGCACTAGCGCTAATATCACACAGTCGCTATTGACTACGATTGAGAGTGTCTGACGTGATAGACACTAATATTTCTAATAGGTGAAATTTCATCATAGAACACGTGGTGATATTCGTCACGAAAATTTGTGTCCCTCATAAACATGGACAGAAGTCATAAGTTCTTTCTTTTCTGTTATTTTCTTTCTGATTGCAAACACGAAGGTCTCCAGACAACTACGAAAAGACAATCCCACGTAGTCCCACATATTCAGAGTCGTCTAATGTACGTTTTCCGTCAAAATTAGCGGTCTAGTAGGATGCACGATCAGGCTTACGCTATTAGGAAGACAAAAGAAGAAGAAAACTTACCGCATAGGCAGAATAGTATGCTTACGCTTTTAAATGCCCTATTGCTTCCTGGTAGGCACGGACGCAACGTGCGGTATCATCTCAGTAAAAACAAAAACAAAGAAAACAAAAACAAAGATCAAGCAACACTCGTTCGGGCAACTTAAATATGAATGCGTGAATTTTGTTTGCGAGCGAGTCCTCAACTCTGAAACAGTGCCAACCACACGGATACACAGGTGTACAGTAGAAGTCCTGCTTGGTAATATTTGTTTTCTTGTGTATACTGGTTAGCAGAAACAAACGACAGCACTATATGGAATAAGAGATAAATAAATAGCCACGGAGGTCAACCTCTGAGAAGAGGAGCATAAAAGCTATAATGAGATTTGGCTGCTTTCACAAGAATACTTGGCGCCGACACCACAGCAGGTAGGACATTAACTATCTCAACGCATCCGTAAAGAGTTCTCATTACTTTCCTACTAAGCCGGCTGTCATTGTTTGCAAAGTAAGTGTAGCCTCGCATGTATGCTAGTGATGAACGAGAAGAAGGGGAACAGAGGAGCCTGATTTTGCTAGTCACAAGCATATGACGCCATCAGATAACGAAGCCAAGGAAAGCGTAAGGGCAGTTGTTTGTAGTTTTACTTGAAGTTCAGAAGTGATAGGCTAAAGGGACTTGAAAGTGGACGAAAGAACCGCGCGCCGCCGTTCAGAGTCGAACCCACAGCCTCCGCATTATGAGTGATTGTGATTGTAAGTAGCTTGGGAGGCCACAAAGGCGGACTGCAACAGATGTTCAACGTTCAAAAGTTCTCTCTTTTTTTTTTTCTTTTTATCGTCACAGAGATGCGCTGTGGTACATTATTTATGCAGTCGACTTGCTATGCACTCCTTAGCAGCTGGTACGGCATTATTCCCTTTGTGTCTTTCTGTATTCAGGGTGCGGTACATGTGGCCCTATCGTGAACCTAACAAAATTAAACCGCTTATAATTTCTCTGCGTGGGATAGGTCCTTGTTGGCTTCTGAGTAAATGACAATATCTGCTGTGGACTGATCCTTGTTGTTTTCATAAGTTACAAGAAGGCGAAAACAGCATGTCCCCAGACGAAAGCGACGTCTCTAAATTAAGGGCAGTTGTCGTTGGAGACGAAATTTTAACCATCGTCAAAGTGCCAAACCAAAGGCTAATTAAGTGAGCTTGATACTTCATGCGAATATAATGGTGATATACTGGTGATAAAAGTGTGATACCTCATTATTTTTAATTAAGTTTCTTGCGCGAGTTTGAATGGGTCTGAAAAGTTCGCAGAAGGTAGAGTTCTCCGCCTCCCCCCCTTCCTATTTGTCTGCTTACATCTACTTTCCTTAGATACTTTTATATCATCTGCGCATAAAACCATACCGGTGTGAGCAAAGGTCACCTGCATAATGAAAATATCACTCGCGTTTACAGTTTAGATTTTACTCCGGAAGTTTGGTCGCTTGTAGGCACGTCCATGTAATCAAGCCCGCCTACGCTCATTCCAGAAACGAGCTGCAACTGCTTCCGAGACGTTTCCTAATGATTCCTAAAACCCGGACTGAAAACGGCAGCCTCGTACTATTATGAACTGTACAAGTTCGAAAGTTTGAAAGAACAGACCACTCCATTTGCGAATGAAGACGTTTCTTAGGTTTTCTTTTAGACCCTATATTAATTAATGATGGGCTTCCTCATTCTCACCGCTACTGCATCGAGGTACTCTTTTATTAATGACGTAAAGTTATGCTTCGAAGCTTATCACATTTATTGCAAACGCTTGCGCGAAGTCAACCTGTACACTCGGTGGTGACTTTCATCGCGTCCGTATTGTTTCACTTCCTTACTCTTGATCCATAGTATTCAGTTGTGCTTGAAACAACCAAAACGAGATATAGAACCGCACGGGTCGGTTTTTCTAACAATGTGCTTCCCTCCTATACAGCGGTACGAATAGGCGAGATTGAACTGTTCGGATAGCATAAACCAACTCGCCAAAGAATGATGACAAGAAAACTACGCGACAAATATACGTGCTTATTAGCACAGCACTGATGTTTAACCGAATATAATGTTACTAAGTTACCGGTGGTAATGAATCACCTCGTTTATTTGCCTATAAAGGCATAAAGACCCTGCTTGTAGCTCTGTAAACCACAACAGTCGAGTATATGTTCCTCCTTAGGGAGCCGACCTTGCGCAGCTGTAGAATGAGTAGCCGTTGAATGAGTATTGCTCGCGCCTCTTTATGTTTCGTGTAATGATACCAGCGCTACAGCTTGCTGCTGTATTCTGAGGAGGCTCGAGCTGTTTTAAACAAGTTCGGTAACAACAATATCACGGCCTCCGAGCTTCGCAGCCGAGAACTCCCAGTCGCACGTTCGTGCAAAAGTTTTGTCAATAGTGAATCTGTCACCTCCACGTGCGTTAAATACCATTAGGTGAGAGGCACAATTTCATCAGGCATTTACATCTCATAGCAGGGCTCAGACAGAGCGCCCCCCCCCCCCCCCCCCCCCCCACCACTCCGTACCAAAGGCCTAAACACGCACTTTGCCTACGTCTATTTACGGGGCCGGAAGGAAGCGTTGGGGTGCTTGCTGAGTGGGTTAGGTCGTTCACCCTTACAGCCCTTTTTTGTAGTGTTCTTTCTGCTCGTCACCTAAAGAAAAGCTTTGTTTACACGCTCGGCATGACTACCGCGTTTGGTGATTATAAAAAAAAAACGTTGTGTTACAAACGTTTTCTTTTTGCCATCTCACAGGACATCCTGGAAAACGAGGAGATTAAGCTGGACTGGATGTTTCGCTTCTCCCTCATGCACGATCTTGTCAAAGGCATGGCGTACCTGCACAACAGCGAGATTCACAGCCACGGTAACCTGAAGTCGTCGAATTGCGTGGTCGACAGCCGTTTCGTGCTCAAGATCACAGATTTTGGGCTGCACAACTTGCGCGCCTACGACGAGAACGAGAACGAAGACACTTACGCCTACTGGAGGAGTAAGTTGGATGAACTTATTGTGAATGGTCCACGCCGAGCTATATTAGAGACATAATTGAGAATTATTATAAACCAGTCTGATAGAAGATCGCAAATTCACGCAAAATTACCGCGCGACTGGTCGCTCGAAGCACTTTGCGTGTATTCGCGGCCTTCTTTCACACTCGGATAAACACTTATGTAGACGCATTGAGCAACAGAAAGCTGTATCGGGAGCTCTTCATACCACTCGACAATTTTCTCATTCACACTTTTCATCTAAATATAATATTTGAAAGGTTGATTAATAATTCAAGACTAATTATCTAATTAGGTGGAATGAAAAATAATGAGTATCTCCGTGCGACCGCAAACAACATTACCTTTGTTCTGTCCAGCTAAGTGGCATTCGCATATTTTTAAACTCTAGCTAAAGTTAGCTGGGACACCCTGTATAAGAAGGCACAGAGACCATATTGAGACCAACCAGTATTGCCAACTAAACATTACCAGCAGGGACGATTATTCGGAATACCATTTTATGAGCACATGTCAGAATGACAATAACTGCTCGATTAACATTAATTGGTAAATCAGTCGCCGTTACAACAATGACGGCGTAACACTCTAAATATACAACGCGCCCTTTAATTATACGTCAGATTACGTAACGCATATTCTTCAGCGAGACCAACCACGTGGAAGTTTCCTAAATTCAAGTTCGCAAGGCATGCACTCGCAACTGCTTTGCGTGCTTCGCAAAAGCAGTTAGCGCTGGTTTATCAAAGAAGCAACACTCTTATAAAGAGTGCTTCGGTTAAACTCTAGGCTATTTATGTCACCACCATCACCCTTGCATCGCCTCTATACATCATGATCACGACATATAGATTTTTCCCTTACTTCTTTTCCTGCTCTCCTCCTCGTCCTAGGGTCATTCTTTCCCGTATCCCCTTCCTTATCTACTACAACCTTTCTAGCTGCGTCGAGCCAGCACTGTGTTAACTCTGAAGACTGCACGAGAGTTTATGCCACTGTATGTGAAACCTCTGTAAATGTTTCATAATCACACTTTCAGAGCAATGACGTTTTAGGGGGATTTTTGCAGGCATTTACTCATACTATTGATCGAGACAAGCTTTTGAATACCATAAGTACGTTCTATAAAATTTTTCACCGCATAGGGTGCATCTTTACCCCAAGCAATTGTCGCCATCTGTCTTGCTCGACTTTCCTTTCTTGAAGGCTCCGTGTTCGATAGATTCCTGTCGAGAATAATATGCCGCGCTTACAACGTGCATGCCGTTCATGTCCTTGAAATACAGGGCGCGCAGCGTCAGAGAAAGGAAATGCCCCCAGGATAGACAGCGATTGTTGTTTTGGGACAAAATACGCCCTAAAGTGTACAAATTGTATTCCTTGTTGTCACTGAAAGTTCTTGTTTTTCCTCAGACTATGAATATGACGTACACGCTAAAAATTCACCTCAATGAGAAACTGCAACGAAATTTCGGGTCACGTTAAAAGCAGTTTCACATAGAGTAGACATTGAGCAGTCTCTTCGAAATTTGATGTTTGATTTACGAGTTCATGCGTCACGAGAATCTCACGAATATAGGCATTTTTAATATCCGAACTAAGAAAACAAAAAAACAAAAAAGCACTATGATCGCCGGAAGTGACGCATGACTCAGAACGCATGTCTCCTCGGTGCGACCTCCGAGATCGGGCACCACCCGTGGTTACCTGAGGTGCGCTGAAAGATCTCTCAGGTGACGTGCTGGGATTTTTGTCATATCCGCCCAGCACAATTTGCACGCGTCGTCTACTTCGGTGCTATTTAAAAGTGGATAATAAGAAAATTAGGCAATTACCAGCCCTGTCGCTCTGTCAATATCGCTTCAGTAGTATCGCTACTAAGTTATTATCTATTTGCCCTCAGTGAAAATTTATTGCATTTAGCCTTAAGCTAAACTTCTTGCTTGTTCCCTCTCGTTACTTCTTACTCATTTCTAGTCGGTGAGGTATTTTTTAAGTCCTTGTGAGAGATAAGTGCAGTAATGCCACCCAGCACTTAATGTGTCATTTTCTTTATACAGGGAAGTTATGGACAGCACCAGAGCTTCTACGATCCCCGGAAGCCCCCGTAAGCGGGACGCAGAAAGGGGACGTTTACTCGTTTGCAATCATTTCGCACGAGATCGCCGTTCGCCAGGGAGTTTTCTACTTGGGAAATATTGACATGAGCCCCAAAGGTGAGATTCGCAAACATGATCATAAAGTTATGCTGCGAAGTACGTGAATCACATCAGATGCTTAATTAACAAAGTTCAGGAAGTTTTCAGCTTGTGTCAACCCTTCTTCGCGTCTCTTGTTTTATCATGCAATGGCAGATCGCTAAATGTGGTAGCACATGTTTGGCGCTGAAAATAATTGCTCGGCTCTATAGTAAGTAGTAGTCGTGGAATATATAGCATTCAGTATTTACTCGATTATTTTGTGCTTTTGCTGTAGATTAAAAAGCAGCAATAAATGGCTTTCTTAACTTCTGAAATATGTGTTGCTTGTTAAAATGTGCTCCGTCTGATTATTGCTAAAGAAAGAAGATGTCAATCCGTGTATACGTTTTTCGGCCTTGACCTCAGCGTTTTAGTCAATCTTACATATCTGCTTAATAAAAATTATACAACAAAGTTTGATTTCCTCAATTAGGACAGACGTGCGAATAAATTTTCTTATACGTTGACGTACGCCCATAAGCTGCTGCTGATACCCAAATAATAAAAACACAAGATGGCGCTTTGCCGTACCTTCACGTAAAGCCCCTGGATCTTAAAGTAGCGCCAACTTCCTGCAGCAACTTCTGGTTTAGTTCAAGCGAAAAAGGTACAAAATGCGCACGCCCAACGTGCCACGTTGCATTGTGCGGATGTGGGGCTTGAACAGGTCAATCCGTTAGTTAACGTCACATCATAGCCTTTCGCTGCTTTTTTCTTTCCCTTTGGGCGAACAAGCAGGAAAGAGCCTGGTTCTCTTGTTTCCGTTCCGATCTTATCAACGTATTGGCCGAGTGGCCAGCAACGCCACCGCGCAATGACACGGACACGGTGCAGAACACGGGTGAATCAAGTAAACTCTATGCGTGCGAAAGGCGAACGAAAAAGGCGAATAATGCGCCGCAAGCGCGTGTCGTCTCCTAGCTGCATGCTCTTGGAACGAACCAGGAGGGGCGCTGATGTTATCTTCCAATCGCGTAGCACGGCGGCGAGGTCAAAGGAAGGAAGGAAAAAGTGGAGAAGGAAAGGCAGGGAGGTAAACCAGTTTAGCTCAACCGGTTTGCTACCCAAGACATGGGAGCAGGATGGGGGGGGATGAAAGATGGGGAGGAGAGAGAGAGAGAGAGAGCACATAGCACAGTACACACATCGTCAGTTACAGTCCGTCATTCTTGCGTAGTACGTGACATCACTGTCACAGCCGCTTGTCCAAGCCCGTCTCTTTCAAAAACTGAAGTAGTCCCTTCGTCGCCTTCAGCTGCGATGTCTTCTGTCGGCGGCATGCGAAAATCGTTTCAACTGATAATGGTCTATTGTCAAGGTGAACTAGAACGGACGCCAGGGACTGTCTCTGAACATTATAATCAGGACAGTCACACAGAATGTGCTCCAGCGTCTCCTCGCAAAGACAGGCATTGTAGAGAGCGTTGTCGGCAATTCCAATTTCGAAATTAGTAAGATTTAGTGAATACCACCTCTAGCCTTAAGCGATAAAGCAGAGTGGCCTCTCTTTGGCGGAGTCCAGTTGGCATACAGAGATGTATCAAAGAGGGCAGGTGGTATTGACGATTGCTCCGGTTGGTCTGGCTGCTTGGTGTGCACCATAGAGAGAGCGTGATCTCCTCTGCAAGCACTCGAATTCTGCTGGCTGCGTCGGACCGTGAAAGTGGTATGGCCTCTTCCTATGTCAAAGCTTTTCGCTATCTTTAGGAGATTCAGGGGGCTAACCTTCACGTGATGAGTCAAGCTTAGCGACTAAGCATGCGTCATTTGTTTTCAGGCCGCGAATGTAAGCTATAGCACGTGCGCGGAAGCCAGTGAGGCGGCAATTTTTTCATTTCAGGAGCTTGTACTGTTGGCAAGTGCTCATTAAATAAACAATCATTGTAGATTTAAAACAACGTTCATTTACGGATTGAAAATTATAAATATTTATGCACTGAACTGTGTAGTTGCCGTCGGGAGCAGTATGCTAATAACCGAAAGAATATTTTGTTGAAGTAAAATAACCATTATTATTATAATAAAAAATGACATATAAAGTATTATTGCAATAATTTATAGTGAATGAATCTCCTTACTCCCGCTGGCACCTCTAGACCACCTGCTGACAAGAAAGATAACTGGATCTTTTTTTTGTGTGTGTACTGATATGAAGTAATTAAATATCCCTGCTAATCGTATGATTCTTTGCTGCTCTGGTTAGTTTATCGTAGCTGGCCCAACAGCCTTTTCCACACTGTAGGCTTCCATATTTCAAGCAACAGTGCCTGGGCAATGTTCCTCCTGCTGCTTCAAACAAAAACTTGCAGACGGTTAAACACAATGTTGGGAAGTCCAACTGCTTAGACGAAACGTGATACATGAACCCAGACAAGTTTGTGTTTATGTCATCCATTTACTCACGGTGCGTTCAGCGAAGAAGACCCCCGTATTATCCACAATGATTGCATTCGACCAAGGCGAGTGCAAGGGCTCAGAGCGGCAGCCTTGGTTTAGGTCGCTGCGGATTCTGAGATGCGGATGGCGTTCAGGAGAACCGAACATCCAAACTACGAAACTACGTTAGGGGTGGGCTTACCAAGCCGGGACACAATCCTTTATCGCCTTGGTTGCAACCAGATCCTCGAGATCTAAGATGGCCATTCTTTGCCGGCGGAGCCTGCAGAACAATCGCGACAAGGGGAGACAATCAGCACACAAACCGCGACCGCTTTTCTTCCTGGCGACTATTCGGGAGCTTTGCGACAATCGCTGTGAGCCGAGACGCTCTCATATCGAATGCTCGACCGGCTGCGCACAGCGATCCCATCGAACCGCTTGCACGTAAAGATGACCATTCTTACTAAAATAGACGCGAGAACGGGCCTCTTCGCCGAGCGCCGTAAAATACATGTTCCGGCTTCTGGGCATAATAATGAAAGGAAGCTTGCCGCGAAATATCTTTTCACTTTATTTATTGCTCATCCGTGTTTGCTCGCTCTTCTAAAACATGTAAGCCTCGACTTGTGCGCACTAAGGTATTTGCAAAAGAGTCACCTTCGAGATGTTAGATGGGCGACGATTACGTCATCGACTTTACAATAAGATTCACGTAGATCTGACACCCATGTTAGAATCCATAGTGAAAGGAAGTTTCCTTGAATCGTTTCCTTTATATGACATCCGAAGAGCCGTATAATACGTTGAATTCTTTATTTCCAACTTAAGCAATTACTTACCCATGCGACAGCTGTGTTGAAGTATCAAACATAATGATGCGCATTTAACACTTCGATCGACACCTCTGGCGAACATGTGATCAGTCAATCATTCCCGCTATGTCTACTCGGTAAGGCACCCACAGCAAAACTAGAGAAAATGGCAAGGAAGCTAGCTCCGCATATTACGCCTGAGAAACCTTAATACGATACTATTATCAGGATTATCAGGATTGCGCTGCCTGCCCGATCGGCTTACATTACAAAGCACATGAAAGCTCAGCAAAGGAGATATCCTATCGTGCACTGCTGTCGGCGTCACCAAATCACCAACCTTTATTACAGTGTCTCCGGAATCAGCCAACTTTGTTCAGGAAGAACCCGAGCTTCAATTCAAAGACAGAAATGAAAGCTTCACTTTTAACAAGTGCCCGTCAGGCAGCTTTAACAAACTGATACAGACGTAAATTTCGGCATTATTGCAGTTATAATAGGACTTGCAAAGCATTGTCTCAAAAGTGTATGGTTGAGTTTTTCTATGTCCGCTACCAGTTACCATTAGTTTATCCACTAAATATTCACGGATTTCCCTTGTATCAGCGTCTCTCGGATGTTCTGTGGACACACTCTTTGGTCTTTACGCGTGGAGCAGCATAGACTTTGGTGGGCTTTCACGGGGATGTTTCCGTGAAATAACATTGCCGATACCTTTATGTTGCATAGTCAAGTACCACATAAAATTTGTTGCCTGCATTGCCTTGGTAATAACGAGCAACGCAAATTAAGAGCCCATTATTAAGACATATCTAACCTAACCTAAGACCCATAACACCCCAAAGCATATTTTATTCACCTCATCTCTTCTCCCCATCTTTCATCCCCCCCATCCCCCTCCCATGTGTAGGGTAGCAAACCGGTTAGGCAAAACTGGTTAACCTCCCTGCCTTCCTTCTCCACTTTTTCCTTCCTTCCTTATTCACCTGACTACCTGGTTTATCAAAGAATTCAGATGAGAAGGATATGTGTATTGAAAAAAAAGTGTAACTGTCTCCTCGAAATGTGAACGATGCCGCCTCTGAACTGTTTTCTGTGTCAACTTTGCAGACAGGTAGAATGAATCTATGAGCGTATCTAATACTCTTTAACAAGCGTTCAAATAGATCATGGTTAATAATAGCAGCGCACTGAAAAGGAACACAAAGCAAAGCGTAAACACAAAACAAGCGATGTCTATGTGTTTTTACACCTTTCTTCGTCTTCATTTTCTGTGCGCTGTTGCTTGCTATGACCCAATACCTACTTCCCAGTTTTAGATCCTCTTCAGTCCGAATGGAATTCTTCCCCGACTAATCACTAGATGTGCCAATATCTCGACGGTATTTATTGTAGATTTTCGCTTGTGCAGTCGACTAGCGATGATTCAAACTCGGAGAAGTAAACGTCCAGGCCACTTCAAAGCCACCACCAATCTGCTAGCCTCCTCATTACCTAAGAAGATCGAGTGACCGCCTCAGAAAGGTGTTAGTTCGGGGTTGAATCCCCGGACCTGGCCGAATTGTTCTCTATTGCACAGCTTACTTTCCCAGAAACCCGTAGGGACTTCTTTTGTAGGTGCGCGTACTGTATGACAATCATCTTTATTATGGAAATTTCTCCATCTTGCGGATTTCCGCCGAACTGATTTGCCTTAGTAATGCTTCTCACCAAGTTACCAATATATATTGAAGGTCAACCATGCAAGCAAGGCCTCAGGTTATTTCTGCCCTTCTAAACTCTTGCCTCCCTGGAGCAGGCAGTAACACAGCCGGAAATAGTTGTAGTAAATTCAGCTTCCAGAACACTTGTCTAGAAAGCAGGAGCTGTCTCCTCGGAAGTGCGTTTCCGCTGTCTATTGTAGACTACTGGTTAGAGCTAGCTTCTTTGGTGCATGCATTACCTAACAGGCCGCTTACCGCTACTAGCGTTTCTCGCTTTGCTTTCACTGCTTCGATAGCTCCATTTTATAAAAAATACCCTCATTTACACCCATTAGGCACCAGTAGTTGAAAAGAGGTAAATACGTGCCTTATCGCTTCCTCCAGCCTATCGCGTGCTACAGCGGCTGCCCCTGCAGTACGCTGACAGTGCGACCAGTGGAGGGAGCAGTCAAACTGCCGTTACGCAGCTTTTATCGTAACATCCAGTGCACTTACGCGTACGTACACCACTGTGCTTATGTGTTCAATAAGTTTCTGATGTCTATGTCTTCTGTTGAAGCCTTGGCACAGCTTTTTTAACGTTCCCTCTGCCCAACCACCTACATTAGACGGTGCAAACGCATGCTACGGCACTCCCCCCTCCCTCACTTTAGATAAGTACGTCTGTACATTTGAGAGTAACGCTTCTGTGATTGTTTATTGCTCCACCAGATAAAGCGCCGCCGATACAGCAGCATAGTGGCACATATCTTTCACGTGTGGTCGCGTGACTGGTCCTCTTCTTGCTTCTCTAATGCATTACCCGTGTGCCTGTGCACTGTTTCGCTCGGGATTCTGCCGAGCAAAGCGTACTGTTTTGTAGGCAGTACTTCTCGCAAAAAACGTATACTTCTTATTTATCAGACGATATATTCGGGTTTAAGTAATTGAGAAAAGATAATTCAAAGAAACGCGTATGGTTCCTCGGAATTAGAGGCAACTTCGTAGGTGTCTATAAAAAATGTTCAGCAAGAAAGAAACACGTACGCATACATTATTGCGATAGCCTGCTTGTCTGAGCTACGCCATATATATGCGTGTGATTTTTCTCTTTTAAAAATTTTTAGCCCGATAATGGCGTAGCTCATACAAATATATATTACTACTTCAATCCATCCCAGCGTGCAAATTAGGTTGTTTGCTGACGACTGTGTGCTTTTTAAGGAAATCACTTCAACCAATGATCAAACTGATTTAAATGCTTCTCTAGCTGGCATTGCTGATTGGTGCAAAACATGGGGAATGCGGCTTAACGCTGAAAAGACAGTCTTTCTTCGCTTCACTCGTCAGAAAGCTCCACTAACCTTTAGTTACACGTTGGGTTCGTTGGCCTTGCAGGAAGTAACAAAATATAAGTATTTGGGCGTCACAATTACTAACAACTTATCGTGGAATTTACACATTGATAATATCTGTTCTTCAGCCTTGCGTAAATTATACTTTTTGCGACATAAACTTAGAAATTCCCCACCTAATGTAAAACTGCTTGCTTATTATTCATTAATTAGACCTAAACTTGAATATGCATGTGTTGTTTGGGACCCGTTTACTAAACAAAATATTAAATGTCTCGAAAGGGTACAGAAAAAAGCCGTACGATTCATATATTCTAAATTCTCTCGCTATGATTCCCCCTCACGAATAATGCGTGATAATGGCATCGAAGTCCTTCAGCAGAGAAGGCAACACTTAAGAATTCGATTTCTTACCATGCTTATTAATCGAGACTTATCAATTAATCCTGCATCGTATCTGTTCAGTACAACGTCTAGGCATACTCGACACCATCATCCGAATTCACTAACACCTTATTTTGCACGGACGGATGTATTCAAGTATTCTTTTTTTCCCCGAACTATAACAGACTGGAATAACTCGTTGTTGCCTGTTTCAATTGTTTGACTCATTGTATTACTGTTGTGTCTTACCACCTTACTTGATTGAATAATGCATTGTAATATTGTTGTGTTTAACCACCCTGCTTGGACCTGTTTTAGGTCTGCAGTATGAAATAAATAAAATAAATAAATAAATAAATATATATATAATAAACAAGAGAAGGGGAAATGAGGAGCTCGACTTTCGTTAATCCTGACCATATAAATTCAACAAACAATGAAGCCAAGGAAAGCATCAAGCAAATTACCTGACGTTTTAATTATAATCTAGAAAATCATGAAGGGAAATAAACGTGGACGAAAAGATCATTTGTCTCCGGTGGGAGCCGAACCCACAACCTCTGCATAGCGTGCGCATTGCACCACCAATTGTGCGGCGGCGACCGTTATTAATTCCCCCAATAATTTGGGTATTTGTTTGACTAGTATTTATGTTCTACTGTATATATATATATATATATATATATATATATATATATATATATATATAAAACCTTGCTTATACAACGAGTACACTAAGCTGTGTCTGGGAATTAATCTCATATCTAACTTGCAAATTTTGTTTTCTCCCCCCAGAGATCGTGGAACAAGTAATATCTGAATCCAAGCCACTTTTCCGGCCTGTGTTCGACGAAGTCGAGTGTCCGGACGAAGTTCGACAACTTATCACAAAATGCTGGGCTGGTGACTCAAATGAGAGACCCGACTTTCAGTCTTTGAAACCGCTTATCAGAAAGCTGAATAAGTAAGTAGAAGCAACAGAACAAGTTATCTTGCGTTTTTGTACAGCCAGTGCACGCACCCTCAGTTCCCGGTGCAAGCATTCAGGCCTCAAGCGCTTGTTTACGAACGGAACTATGACCCTTTCACCAAAGCAGTAATATTATGATGATACTGTAAACAAACATGGATATATATTCAAATGCGAGCAACTCATGCGTCAAACAAAGCGAAGCTCTATTAAGGTGTTGTTGCACCCATAGAAAGACCTAGGGATCTGGTTCCCCATTGCTGGAAATCTATCCAAGACTTTGGAAACGCTTGACCATATCCGATGCAATTTGTTCACTGTACCAGAGCCTTTTGAGACACTGTGCTATATCCGAGGTTAGCACTTGTGCAAGTTGTGTTATATAAACTCACGTTCCTCTATACTTCTCTCGCTCTATTGAGCCGGCGTCCGACTGCGCGTTTGAACGGCCTGGTGATGCAGTCGCTTTGTTGCTACGGTGATGGCAACCGCAGTGATCACAGTGAAGAAGAGCTGGGCTATCACGTTGCTGCTGCACCGGAAGAGATGCCGGCGAGTGGGTCGTCGCCCGTTTTCGCCCGAAGGGTTTCCCGCGGGTTTACTTGCGCTAGTGTCGGCTAACCTTTCCATATTGAGCGTAATCGTTACCCGTGCCATTTGGCTATTATCTACGGAGAAAAGCGAGAAGAATCTAGGACGTTTACTTTATGAAGAGCATTAGTGCACGCTTTATTGCTGATTTGGGACACATGACTTCGGCAGCGTTCCCTAATGGCCGCAGCATTACAACGTGTTACATGGTAGAGTAATATGCGGCAAGTCGGATGCGTTAGTGGGAAGTAAGCCAGTGTGTCTTGCCGCATGGCTAGAAGCACTCCTGATGCATCATGTATAATTTTTGCCGTAATCGAAATAGATAACTATACGAAAAAAAAAAGTAAGAAAGCGGCGGCGGGAATAATGCGCGTGCTATGCACCGCTTTTGGCTGGGCAATAGTTGTATTGACTGATTTGTCTAACTTAGGATGGTATACAGAATAAAAGTATACTTGTCACTCGTACATTTCATGATGCAGCAGTTCGTAGAGGCCACCTCATTTTTACGACACGTGTCTATTTCAATCTACGGCTTTCGAAGTTCCCAACGTCGTGATCATCGGTCGCTCAACGCACAATTTAAATTTGTGCCTGCGGGTGTGAGTGGGCAGGGTGTTTAAGTTATTTAAAGCTTAAAGCCCCTGAACCAGTACGAACTGGAAAATTTGTTATATAATGGCAACTGTGTACTAGTTTACAGTGAGCATACTCTGCAATTTTTTGCTCGATATGATGCCTTAATAGCAATGTTACAGGCATTTGACGAACGACTACGCGGCCACACCAGTATCGTGCTCGCCTTTGTTACTTTCACCAGGGCGCTCTCTCCTACAGGCCGCGTACTCTCACCTACTCCATCTTAACAAATCTGTTAAGTGCTGCGACTGCGACGGGTCGCGTCAGGCAACAGGAAAGGAGAAGCAAAAGAAGGGCTGCTCTATTGTCCGCCCATGATCGCCCTAATCGTGACGGCCACGGAATGGGCGTTTCACGCAAGGATCAGTGGCGCACAGAGGGCGAGCGTCTCTTCCCTTCGCAGAACACAGAGCCTGCATGTATGCTTTCGCCACGTTGGGGCTCTCGTTCATCGATCAAATAACAGCTTTTAGACCTGCGTCGTCTTGTGTATAAAACCTGCTGACCATATGAAGAAGCGGCCGGGAGACCCCAAAGAGGCGTGCAAGATTTTTTTCTATTTAGATTTTTGGGACGTTCCTGTGGCGCCTAGCGCAACTGTATTGACCATAGATTATCCTTCTGTACCCAGATACGTGTTCAAAATGTCTGACTGTGGTTTAGGGTTGCTTCAGAACAATTCAGTACCAAAGCCGTGTGTGTGTGTGTGTGTGTGTGCGTGTACGTGTGCGTGTGCGTGTTCGTGTGTGTGTGTGTGTGTGTGTGCGTGTGTGTGTGTGTGTGTATGTGTGTGTGTGCGTGTGCGTGTGCGTGTGTGTGTGTGTGTGTGTGTGTGTGTGTGTGTGTGTGTGTGTGTGTGTGTGTGTGTGTGTGTGTGTGTGCTATTGCATAGTAGCCATAATTTATTTCATGTGTTCATGCTTTTATTACAAATTACAGTGCCGTTACTGAAGTTGTGGTTTTATAAGTTACATGTTTTCAGTTGGATGTGCTTTCCCCAATTCCCATTTCATTGAGGTATTTATAACATTAGAATGGAGATTATTGAAGGAACGAGTCTTGGAAAATCCTTCCACTTCATCGCAAAAGCACTGGTGCTAGGGGGTGGGGTTAGACATTGGTCTGTACTAAGCTGTTTGCTTTGATGCAGCAGGCCTAAAGCAGATTGTCTGCAGGAACCAGCTAGTGAAAGAGTATCATGGATGACAAATCTTAACTTAGCCATCACGCCTTGCGTCATCCGAACCATCGATCGTTTTGACTTAATCCTTGCCGTCTCCCAATTGCACTTTCCTCTCATTTGTGTGCTTTCCGTTACAAATAACTTTTGTCAAATCAGCGATTCGTTAATTCCCGGTAAGTTCTACACATTCTACACATTTATTGTAATATGTAATAGGAATAATCCCGAACGGACATATTTTACTACAGAGAATCCGAGAGCGGGAACATCCTGGACAACCTCTTGTCACGGATGGAACAGTACGCCAACAACTTGGAGTCTCTCGTGGAAGAAAGAACTGCTGACTATCTCGAAGAAAAGAGAAAAGCCGAAGATCTACTTTACCAGCTCTTGCCTAAGTATGCGTGGTGTATTTATATTTACCCCAGTGCTATCGGTAGTGCGAAGTCTGCTGAGTGCCAGCAATATATGAGTGGTTTACCGCTTTAATCATGGAGTAACAAATAGCACACCTGTTGGCAAATCTTGGCTGCTTTCTTTTAGATCATTCTGACGAACTGTGGTAGCGTAATCTTTCAATACTAACAAGATCTGCTGTGAAAAGTCTTAAATTGTTGATCTTGTGTAACAGAAGGTCCTAAGCTACAGTGCTAGCTTGATAACTGACGACGCTTTTCTTTTTCTTTTTATTATTTCCTCGAGGAGCGCAGGACTAACAAATGTTCTACTTTAAATTTTTAGACAGCCATACACTGAGCAAAATTACGTTTGAAATATGAATGCACAGCATGGCACCCGTTCTGGCTTCCACACTTTGACGAAGGACGTGCCACAGGGACTTGTGATCGTATCGCTTGTGCGTTGCGGCGACAAGGAAATCTGTCCCTGTCATATTAAACGGTGCTTGCTGCTTATCGACGTTATCTTCCTGTATTAACATTTGGCTCTTCCGGAAACACTGCCGTTCTTTAAAATAATATTGGCTTTAATTTTGAATATTACCTAAAAATGTGGATAGAAAACGCTAACGGACAGGTAAACGCTGCACCTGTATCGCTAAGCGCCACTATATGCTCAACACACTTCAATATTTACACTTCCTGTTATTTACACTAATGGATGAACGTGATTCAAGCACTTTCGTTTATGAAGAAGGATAAAAAGAAGGACACCAACCACTGAAAGAATGTATACAGTCCTTCATGATGCTTCCCGAACAGACGGGGCTTCTGTCAAAACCTCGACTTCACTTTCGGTTGCGTGAAGAATGTGCTTATTCAGTCCTACTGTTTACACCCGACATATTCAGACTTTCACATATTGTCAACATCATTCATAACGTGTCTCTGTTTGGGTACCAAGTGACAACAACATTGTAGCAAATCCGAAATTATTGATAATCGCTTTTTTTTTCGTCACCACTTTATTTAACAACACGAGAAACACAAAGCCTTCGATTATTGTCCAGGGCTAGACCACGGAAGCGTCAAACTATTGTGAGCAAGCGAAGTTCGTTATAATTTTTCACGAATATTATGCAGCTTGTATAGCTGCATTGGAGTGCACTCAGTAAAAGAAACAACTTAGCAGAGCTTCATCATTACTGCGGCTCTTAACGCATCTACTACAACAACAGCAGCAAGCTTTCACAGCGAACACCACTATATTCTCAAGGACAGCTTCATTGCGATGTGCGCAACACAAAATTGCGTCTTCATCCCCTACAATTTTTCACTGTTGCACGCACACATATACACACATTGTACGCACACATTGTTGGCATTCGTCTTGTACTGCTGAGGTCGCGAGGTGAACTCCCGGCCATAGTGGCTGCATTCGCACTGAGGCGAAGTGCGAAACTACTCGTACGCCTAGAATTAGGTGCACGTTAAAGAACATCAGCTAGACAAAATTAATCCAGCGCCTGCCACTACGGCGCCTTCCACAGCAACAAGTATTCTTTTTAATAAACATGGGTACGGCGCTAAGCAGGACGAAGACGAACACTAAAAGCACGGGTCCGGCGCTTCGTATCAACTGGCTTCACTCTGCATAACTACATGCAAGAAACACATGCTTGCGTCCAAATTTCCGATTGCGTGCCATATCACTCAAATCACCTATCAGTCCGTCTTAATGTCATTGTGTTTCTTAGCGCTCTAATCACGTTTTGTAGCACGAGTAGCCAAATAGCCCAGCTTTCAGCAATAGCCGCAGTGTTGTAACGACGCCCAACGTATTATTGGTATATGCTACGTGGTGCTGGTACCTCAAAACTCTGATTTAAGCAGAAAAAATTTAACGCATAACCTTTAGTACCGTTTTCAGTAAGCTTGAGGGACTTTCCAGTTGTGCATAGCTCAACAAACTAATTACTATGTTATTAATAATTATAATAACAATTCAGTTTTAAGTCAATAACATTTGGTTGGTTTTTATGCAAATGTGCTCTCCATGGCCAGAAATGAGCTGAACAAGTTGTTCTAATTTGAATTGGTTAGTACGCTAAACCTCATGAACCAACCAACCAGCCGCCACTCTCAGAATCTATGTGGATCGCTTAGAATCCCTCACAATCTTCCACACGCACTAAAGCTGCATGATATCGCAGGGGTTATTGCGTCCACTTCCGAAGTAAAGATCTGCACAGTTACACGATGGCGAAGCTGACGAAGAGGATATAGGCCAACGCTGATGGCACAATGACGACAAATCTTGACGAAGGTCGTAACAGCAACAAACAAGACGGATGGATGGGCAGAGCAAATCCAGTTTCAAACTAATAACGGTTCTTATAACTTCTCTACGTGAAGAATTTGCTGTGCACCATAAGGAAGAGCTTTATAGAACACTGGAGTCTGGGTCAAATTATAACACAGATGCTCGCAAAGCCTTAAATATAGCGTTTCTATAATAAACACTTTTTCGTCAGTCAGTAGTCCAAACTAAGCGGATTTCTCAAAGTAGATCTTCATGGTTTCGTTTAGCTGCACTCTTTAAATGATCCGACATTATCAACAAGGCAATTGGAAACATACCTGCTATATACTCTCGCTCAGCATGACATATGTGCGTATAAAATATCCTCCTTAGCGTGACCAAAAAACCCTTACGGGCTCCAAAACATCTTTGCATTTTCATGTTGACTTGGTCCGTCACGGCAACTTCTTCATTCTTTATGGATGTTACCTGAACAGGAAAATTTTTGTCCGACCCTTGACTACAAATACGCCCCTTATTTCTTATGTCACAGCAGCACTTTTATTTCATTTTTGATATCGCAGTTCTAGTTTTCTTCTAGAATTCTAGAATTCTAGATTTCTTCTGGAAGCAGTTCTTGGCGTCTCATTAAAAACAACCTTTTTTTTTTTCACTTGCAGATCAGTAGCGAGCCAGCTCATTAAGGGTCAAGCAGTCCGTGCTGAATCATACGACATCGTCACCATTTACTTTAGCGACATCGTGGGATTTACATCGCTATCTGCCCAAAGCACTCCTATGCAGGTAATTAAATTTTCTTTGCCGACGTTTTTCTGCCACGGTAACGGGGAAAAGGTGTCATTATTATGTCCGCTTTATTCAGATCGCTACAAATCCTTGGAATAACGAACTGAACGCTATAACCTGAGCATTTACCTTAGCCCTTGCGAATGCAATTAGGTTACCTGTAACCCCTGAGCTATTTACTCTATCTTCAAGTAGTGTTCTTAGCAGAGGTGGGGACAAAAATATTGCGGGGATCTGCCAGCGCGTACCAAACTGAATTTTTTCGCTCTCTGACGACGCAAGCGTCTGATGTTGAGACAACCGCATTGCGCATGCACCTCCTTTCGTACTCGCGTGCCGGCAAATACGCCCACTTCCAGCCAGCCTCCTGTCTGAATCGCAACCAGTGCAGCAGATTACGCTAAAAGCGCGCGCTGTCTGTTTCGGCCGGCGTCGCGTGAGGAACAGCGTCGCGCGTCAGAATGGTTGAGACGAACGCCACTCTCTTAGTGTAATGTGCTGCGCTCACTGCGCTTGCGCTATGCCACGTCTCGACAGCAGGCGCTTGCATCATCAGAGGGCGCAAGGATGCAGTGTGGCGCGCTCTTCGCAGATCCTGAAGCATTTTGTCCCAGTTTTTATTTCAAGAAAACCAGAGCTTCGTGTGTCTGTCTTTTTTTGGGGGAGGGAGTGGTGGGAGTGGAGAAGGGAAAGGTTCAAGGAAAGGGTGATTATACGTTGAAAAATATGACGTTAGTACAATGATGATGTTTCAAGTAATAAATAAAAGAAGTAAATATACACTTTTTAAAAGTACACAGAATAATTTATTTAGAGTCTCTGCCCAACCCTACCGCGAGATCATATGGAGGAAAGGGACATCGCTCAGGTTGTCGGACGAAGACTCATATAGTGCGAGGGCTCCAAATGCAGTGTGAGTTCTGAAACAAATCGCTAAAATTTGACAAATGCTTATTGTGCCCGCCATTCAAGTTATATGTTTGATTGGTCAAAAAAATGTCTCATTTCCACTTATAATAGCGGGCTTTCGTGCTTCCTTTTTTTAGCATTGTTACTGAAACGTCACTCCTTTAGCTTTCGGTATTTCTTCTTAGGCACACATTGTTTTCCCTTATCAGGCAGTTTAAAGAAGTCTAAGAGAGAGAAAGAGACAAAGAGGAGGAAAGAAAGGGAGGTTAGCCAGTGTAAGTACCGGCTGGCTACCCTGTGCTGGGGAAAGGGATAAAGGGAATAAAAGGAGAAAGAAGAAGAAGAGGAGAAAAAAAGAGAAATCGGAAAATTCACGCAGTAGCGCGATAGTACGCGATACAACACTCAAAGGCGATCGCACAATTCGCATGTCCTTAAATACTTCAGCAAAGCCCTTAAGGCCTTGAGTGCCGAAGCCCGTCTGGACCAGTGTCCTAGAGCTTTTTCTTCTGTAAAGGGGCGATTGTCCAGTTTTTCGAGCGTGGTCACGAGCACTGTTCTTGGCACTTTGTAGCTGGGACAGTCACAAAGGAGGTGCTCAATCGTCTCCTCACAGCCGCAGGTGTCGCAAGTAGGGCTGTCAGCCATTCCAATGCGGAATGAATATGAGTTCGTGAATGCCACGCCGAGCCACAGGCGGCACAGAAGTGTGGCTTCCGCTCGTAGTAACCCTGGTGGTAGACGGAGTTGCAGACATGGATCCAATCTGTGGAGACGTGCGTTCCTGAACTCATTGGTGTTCCACAGATTCTGCGTCAGCTCGCGGGCGAGGGAGCGAAGACTTGTGGCTTCGTCTGTTCGTGACAGTGGTATTGGGATAACGCGGGCACCATCGTGGGCCGATCGGGCGGCATCATCTGCACTGTGATTGCCCGAAATTCCGCAGTGACCCGGTATCCACTGGTAGATGATGTTGTGCCCCTTGTTGATTGCGTGATGGTGGAGTAGTCGGATGTCCGCCACTAGTTGCATATTTGGTCCGTGGTTGAAAGGGGACATCAGACACTGGAGAGCTGCCTTCGAGTCACATAAGAGGGACCATGACTGTGACGATTTGTGACAAATAAACTCTAGAGCAGCACGGATAGCTGCGAGTTCTGCAGCCGTCGATGAGGTAATGTGAGACGTGTTGAACTTGAGGGTGACAGACTCTGCGGGAATTACCACTGCTCCAGCTGAACTATTAGAGGAGACAGAACCATCCGTGTAAACGTGGATGCGTTCTTTGTGTTTGTCATGTAGGAATGAAAGCACGGTTTGTTTGAGGGCGAAAGATGACATCTTCATTTTCTTTTTGATACCGGGAATAACAAGAAGAGCCTGGAGTGGATGGAGGCACCACAGCGGTATAGATGGTCGTGCTGCAGGCGTGAAGTTTGATGGTAAAGTTCCGTGGTTAGCGGCAATAATCCTGCTAAACGCTGAACGAGGTCGAGCGGCAGAAAGGGAGGCGAGATGATGCGATGGAAGTCGCGCGAAGTGTCTGATATGCATCCTTAAAGCGTCGACTTGAAGATACGTATCGATAGGGTGGTCATGCGCGATGGCTATTGTTGCTGCCGTGGATGCACGTCTGGGAAGTCCAAGGCGAATTCGTAGAGCTTGAGCTTGTACAGACTGGAGGGCACGGAGGTTGGTCTTACTGGTGCCACCCAGTACAGGTAAGGGCACTAAGTAGTAGCTTAAGCTCAATTTAGACTTCTTGTGCGTCTGTGAGTGCGATGCTCTATAACGCACTGTTCCTCGGTCTCCTGCGCTAAAGAAGTCTAAATTGAGCTTAAGCTACTACTTAGTGCCCTTTTCAAGCAATCTATTACTAACGAACGTAATAACCATACTAAGTCAACTTGCAATGAAGTCAGTTAAAGCCTAAAGTAGTGTAATCCTGCACCACTTACGCCCTATAGAGGTGGCATATATGAAACACCCTTCGTGGCACCTGTCAAGCATTACCGGATGCTCGTGGTTGAAAGCATGCTCCATACCCGCAGTCATGATAGTGAGTGACACTGGCTCTGACGAATTCTTCCACTACCATCGTATTTTCCTGCGACAGCCACCACCATCAGTTCCAAGACCACTTCGGCGGCTGCGGAACTTGCAGCGCTTCGTACTGCACTTCGTCTCGACAGCCAAGAACATCACTGAAGATCGTTCGTATTAAGGGATTAGAAGGTGGCACTGGAATGCTCACTAGCAGCCATACGGTGCGGAGTACATGACCTAGTAACCGCCATCAGAAAGATGAGTTATACCTTGACTGAGAAAGAGTACCACGTCACATTTCGGTTGTTTTCAAGGCACTGCGGCATTATAAGTAATGAACATGTCAATAACGCTGCTTTGTCCAATCCTGAAGGCACGACACAGGAAACGATACGTTGTGACGGTCAGATGTAGTGAGAATACGTGGCAGGCTAACACGAGACATGTCTTTCTTCGTGTAGAACCCGCGATGCTTTTGAAACAAGCGACTGTACCAGCTCACGAGACATGTCTTTCTTCGTGTACAACCCGCGATGTTTTTGAAACAAGCGACTGTACCATCTGGACTTAGCTTTTTATTAGGACTACACGCCCACGCGAGGCTACCCTGCTTTCTATGCTATGGCTAGGAGTAACATTTACAAAAGCTTTTCCCATTCGTACTGGAATGGCTGACAACGTTACTTTAGGTGACTGCGATGGCAAAAAGATCGCTCAGCATGTTGTTTATGACTACATGTCCATGATACAGTGCACAGAGACGATTGCTCCTGCCTGCTCTAGCTCGCGTTCCCATGGCAGACCAATCTCAGAAGAAATCATTTGGAAATCCCATCCTCAAGACTCGGTGAAGCAGATGGCTACGGAAATATTGTTACGTTTTTTAAGGGCAACAAACCTGCCCTAGCAATTTTAGGTCTAACCATTGTAGTGATTTTTATTATATGCTGTGATGTGAATGAATTGTTCCTGCGCATCGGCTCTGGGTGATGTGCTTCAACCGTAAGAACAATTGCCATCCCGAGAAACCACCTAATAGCGACTTGTATAGCTGTCGACGCAAACCGGGCGCATGTTCGCCATATATCCAGAGTCCCTGACCACCATTTCGCTCGCTTGTCTGAGAAAAAACTCCAGGCAGCGTTTTCCAGGTCAGTTGCGGCTATCTAGCACTCCTTGTCATTGAGTTACTCGCCCGCAACAAAAACGCCATCCCTACTGTTGTGCGTGAAAAAGCCTCCTGCGTACCTTGCTGTTCCAGGAATCGCGAAGAAGGCTTGACCACCGCGGCTCTCAAGCAGGTCACATTGGAACTTTTACATTGTTCGTGCGCTGACCGAATCCATGTTTACATGGACGGTTCGGTCACTCAAAGTTCAACGGATATGCCATTGTTATACCACCTCAATCGGTCTTCACCAAGTTTAAGACTTCATACGGACCAACGTCTACAGGTTCCGAACTGGCCGCTCTTCGCGCTGCTGTCGAATACAATGAAAAAGAACCTCCTAGCAAATGGGCAATATTTTGGGATTCGAAAGCAGCCCTCCAAAGCTTGCGAGGTTTGCGACGAGGTAATTACAAGCAGCTCGTGTCCCAAATCAACGAAATTTGCCATTGCGCTTCTGAACGAGAACATGATAGAATTTTTCAGTGACGTCCGGGACATTGTGGCATCATTGGTAATCACCTTGCCGATCACGCTGCCCGAGGTGCCCAGGCTGGAGCACCGACACTCCTTATACCTTTATCGAGAGTAGACGATGAAAGAGAGCTTCGCAGTCTCGCTCGTACCATCACGTTCAGTTACTGGCATACACCACAGAACTCTAACTGTCATTTATACAGCCTCGACCCATCACTGAAACTGAAATTACCAGCAAACCTTTCACGATATGACGCAACACTGCTGTGTCGGCTGTGCGTGGTAGTAGCATTCGCCAACTCCTACAGCTATCGTATTTGTATGGCGGACTCGCCGATGTGCGATAAGTGCAAGTGTGAAGAGAACATCAGCCATCTTCTGTGTCACTGTTCTCACTTCGATAACCAACGTCAGACTCTCCAGTGTGCCTTTAATAGACTGAACGATAGACTAATCACACAAACAAAGGTCTTCGAAGCCTGGCCTCAAAGTTCATTAGCCCGGAAAGCCATTCGACCACTTGACTACCTGAAAGCAACAGACTTGAGTTCCCGGCTGTAGACATCTTGCACCTAACTTAGTGCATGTGAAAGTTCGATATAGACTCATGGCGTCTCTATCTCACTCCCCCTCCCCCTCCCCACGTGTAGGGTAGCAAACTGGACTCAGTCCGGTTAACCTTTCTGTTTTCTCTCTCTCTCTCTCTCTCTATTTACTTCTTACCGCTTTAGCTCTCCGTGGCGTCCCCTGATTTGAGGTCGCGAACTGGACTTTTTATTCCTGTTAACATCCCTGCCATTCTCCTTTCTTTCGTCTCTCTCTCTCTCCTCCTCGGTTTGTCTTTTTTCTAACGTTTTCTATGTACTACCCATCGTTGTCAGGCTAATTGAAAGGCTCATGCCATGAGGGACACAGTCTTGTTTTTATGACACGCTTGCATTTATGCGACTGGATCACGTATCATTCACATTGCGGTTAAAGCAGTCATGTTTCACATTTACTGAATATTAATAATAATTGTAATATCTCCTGTAGGTAGGAATATAATCAAAATTTATCAAAACATTAGTTAGTCTTGTTAGCGCTAGTATCTACGTCACAGCGAATGCATCAACATCAAGTAGCCCAACTTTCGGCGTTATTTACTGTGCGTTAATTCTCAGTACTTACACAAATATCTACATGCTTGCAGTAAGTAATTCGCATGTTTTCGTGACATTCTCATCTTCAGGTGGTGGATTTGCTCAACGACCTTTACACCTGCTTTGATTCTGTGATTGAAAGCTTCGACGTCTACAAGGTAACAAATTCAAGAATGAATTACGTGTTTGACGCTTACTAAATTTTCTCTCTCAAATGTTTCCTGCTCAAGAACGTGATGTGTATATTTGTCGATAACAGTTAGGGCCGAACCCGGCAATTATTAGCCCATAGCGTTCACGCTCCCCAATTTAGGGTAGAAAGCCATATGCAGCGGGATTAAACTCCCTGCCTGCCTTTCTTCTCTCTTTTCATATGATCTTCTCATAAACGTTTCATTCCGAAGGTCCTTTGAGGCATGCGGAATTCTTTGAAAAGTTTATTCTGTTGGCAAAATGTCTTTGAAACCTTATATTCGTAATAATTCTCCGGAGGGCACAATGAACATTTATGAGCGCTGCGGAAATTATAATATCACAGGACGTCATGACGAAAATTTCTGACTGTTATTTGAACACTACCAGCTGACCCAATGGACCACCCTTCTGGAGACATATATATTGCAACGAGGCCACCTGGAGTAGGAATGTTTAGCAAATCATTATGTCACACGTTCGTAGTCATTCTACAAAAGCTAAGCTTATTGGCATGCCACATTATAAATTTGGTCAGCCCTCATAGCTGAAAATATTTCAGCGCTTGGAAGCCCGCACTACGCCAGTGACAAGCTGGTGAACCTCAAGAAATAAGATTGCCTAATCGTTTTTGTAAAGTACACTAATACTCATTCCAATATAGTACTTAACAATGAAAAACTTTAATATCTGAATGTGCATTGAAATGTTTATTTCATTTATTCTTACGCAGGTAGAAACAATAGGCGACGCCTACATGGTTGTCTCTGGCTTGCCGGTCAGGAACGGCATCATGAATGCACGTGAAATCGCCCGGATGTCACTTGCGCTCCTCAAGCAAGTGCTCTCATTCAAGATTCGGCATCGGCCAGGAGAGCAGCTGAACTTACGCATTGGCATTCACACTGGTAAGTAATGGTTCTGCATTTTGTAGAAGACATGGTGTAGAGTAATTTATCTACTGTCCATGACATTTATCAGAGCTCTGTCAGTGTTTGTGGCAAGAAAGAGAGCATCGATTCTGCCTTGTTCGTCGCAGTTTGTTGGAACATTACGCCTTCGGAATTGAGGTCTGCCTTGAGTGAAAGTATGTCAGCAAACCTATGTTTTTAATGCTGTACGTGTGTTGTCTTTGCAGTTAAGAGAAAACTCTTTTCGAAAACAAAACGCCTTGCTGTGAAATGCATCTCAAATTAGACGCACTGTGAAATTACTTTAGTAGCCGTATTCTGGTTAAATTGTTGGGCTAGTTAGCCTTGCACTGCTATCGAGGAACCTTAGCGCAAACAAAAAGACAATTCCCACAGGAACAAAAGATGAAGACAAGTGTAGTGCTTGTCTTCGTGTCAGCGATGCGTTTCAATTTTCGTTCACGTGGCACAATGTTTGGACATGAAAGAGTTATACACACAATATTGCGCACAACCTATTTCAATTGAAATCTGTACATATTGTCTGCAAGGTTTCGTGCTGGCATCTACGTTGCGCGGATTTCATATGATAGAGGAATACCTGTATTTGGATATGCAGAGTTAGTAGCAGGGGCATTCCTAATTAGTCCACATTGATAATTGGCCACTCACTGAAACCGAAATTCTTGACTACACGGACATCACCGCGAGTGCTTATATATGTTCTGCTGAGTTACATAAAAAAAAGGTTAGATTACGCAACAAATTGTAACTTAAACACTTAGTTTAAATGCTGAAACTTTTCCAGGCAGATTCAGCCATGTCGTGTCTAAATACCTCGAATAAGAATGTTATCAAACACTGAAAATCCCCGTCATTTCTGAGAAATTTTCATGTTTTATGTAGTCACTGAGATTTTGTTAAACAACACTAAGAAAATTTTGGTTCAGAGTTCGACTGCACTTGGAACTTTTCTGAAGTCAAGCATGCAACTAACTGTTCGTTATATTTTTTTGGGGGGAGGAAAGGGGGAGGGTGTCAGCATTTAGAGTTGCTACCTTGGCAGGAGAAACCTCACCAATAGATTCCTATAAAGAATCAAACATGCAGACATCGTTCGAAGGGCATAAGCTCGGCCCAAATAAATAGCAGCATCCTGTTTATATTTCTTTCAACAGGGGCATGTGCAGCAGGTGTTGTTGGATTGAAAATGCCACGGTACTGCCTTTTTGGGGACACTGTGAACACGGCTTCAAGAATGGAATCGAATGGACTGCGTGAGTATTAAGTTAAACAACTGTGTGGACTCTAAATCAACTGTGCCAAATTTCGTATTGCACAAGATAAGCATAAACGATGAAGAATCCATTCTTTCGTTTACCTGCACCATTTGTACTTCTGTGAAAGGGATGAGAAGACCGAGAGGGGAACGTCTGTACCCACACCTGTATTAGCCTTCATATTTTGGTTACGTGTTTTAGTAGCATGCCTGAGCTACTTAGATGTATACTTTACACCATAAGCAACGTAATCTAAGCTGCTATTACCACTTTCTGCCGCTAATAAACGCAGATGCTGTAGGCGCCAGTGTGTTTTCGTGAAGCTTTTCTATTTCTTTTTCATTATACTTGACAAACTAGATGGGAGAATAATCTACAAGAGAAAAAACGCTTAGTACAATAGTATGCAATACTGAAACAGTGCCGTTCACATTTTCTTGTTCATTTTTCTTTGTGCGTCTGTGTAATAAGCAACGCCTCCTGCATGCTACAAAATAATAGAGAACATTGCCGAAAATGAGCACAAACAGCAAGAGCGGAACAGCAATCATTCCTTCAGCTGTCGCGACACTTCAAAGAAATTGGAAAACGACTAACACGTGCTACTCGACCAGCTGGTTCACGATTCAAGCTCAACAATAACGCAGAATAAAACATGAACGAGAGGGACAGGACGAGCGCCAATCCTTTTGGTGCCTGTCCTTTCCTTCTCCTCGGTGTCTAATTTGGCACTATTTTTGAGTTTGAAATTGGAAAGCCTTGTAGTGACATGGTGCACTTTCAAGAATCTTTAAAAATAATGGGAGCAGGAAACGTTTCGTGCTTCACGCTCCACGCAAAAGTCCCCTGAATGCTATTTGACATCACAGAAAGTTTGACTTGCAAATTTTGAGCACCCGCTGGCCTTTAGCTTTTCAGCTTGGTCCGTGAGCATTCTCGCTTATGGTGCACAAGCCGCTGCCTTGAATATTATTGAATAATTTGGCCATTACGACTTACACGTAGGTCGAACAAGTAGCGGACCCGGCTGCACGTTTCTTTGATTTAATATGCGTGCTGGCTGAATACGGGTTTAATATGCCCTCGTAATCTATTCCAGAAAGGGTGGTGTTTGCCGCCTGGAAATTAGTTAACAAAAATGAATTTTCCTTATAGTTTCGCGGCATCCGTGTGGAGAAAGTCGTTTTGTTACTGGTATCCCGCAGCATATCCTTCAGGCCACTGCATAGTACGCAGTAATCTAGAACAATACTTCTGGCTTCATCTTTCCTAAACGAAATAATTTCACTTTTCTTTGCGCGTGAGTAATGCTGCTTCTTCTTCCCCCACGTAGTCGGGAAGAATTCTGACGCTCAGCTTCACATACAAATTAATCACATGCCTTATAAGAACTGTTCTAATTATCAATTATCTGTATTCAAGTATATCACGAGAAGCCAAGAAACACGGACTTCAAAGAAAACGTAGGGGAAACTACTTGTACTTAGTTATTGAATTAAAGAAATGATAAATTAATGGCAATGAAAGTGGAGCAAAAAACAACGTGCTGCAGGCGGGGAACGGTGGGGAGGTCTTGACATTACACGTGCGATGTTCTAATCAATTGAGCTACCGCGGCGCGGTTTCCCTATCCATTTTCTTGGGATTTATGTGTTACTACTAGAACTAATCGTGTAAGTGTTACTCACAAACCTTGGTGGCGCATCAACATCCTTTCTGCCGCAGGCGTCACCAGCACGTGATATTTCTGGGTGAAGGCAACTGGTCAATAAACCCGCGTAGCTCATTTGGTTAGAGCATCGTACGTGTATGCGAAGACGCGGGATCATTCCCCACCTGCGGCAAGCTGTTTCTTCATCCACTTTCGTTGCCATTAATTTATCATTTCTTTAATTCAATTAGTATGTGCAAGTATTTTCCCCTTGTGTTCTCCTTCGGTTTGTCTTTGTTTGTTGGCTTCTCATGATATGATTGTTAAAAGTGGGGCCCCTCGGTTAACCCCCTTTCTTCTAGTGTATAGAAGTAGACCACTCATAGAAGAAATCAGTTTTAAATCAGGCAATTCTAAATTGTTGATGGCGATTTTTCTTCATGCTAATCGTACGTTTCGTGAAGGTCTAACTTACAGGATTTTGTTCTCAAAGTGATTGTTCATACGTATTACTGGCTGCACGGGGCATTTATATGCTGGCGATTATATATGCAAATTTTCAGCTTTTCTGGGTGCGTGCATCGTTTCAGTTTCAGTTTATTATTCGTCCATAACAATTTGTTACAAGAAATGGTATACAGACAAGGGTCCCAAAGTCAGAGACTGCACCGAGACCCTTGGATTAGAAATAAAGCAGAATACAGAGCGGGTGAAATAAGCAAAATATAATCAAGAAACTGAGTGATGACAGACATCAGAAACAAAAGGAAGTGGAAAGATGCACAATCAATCGTAATTACACAGGTTCTTATTAGCAAAATCACATTATAGGAAATTAATGAGACAGAAAATAGTTCTTGAGTTCGTATTTGAAAGAGTACAAGGTAGATGAAAAATATATAAGAACAACGCACGCGACCTCAAAGCGACGTGTGATTTCCAGACCACATGCGCGAGCTTTTCTGATCGCCTGATGCAGCCATCATGTAGTAATGTTGACAGTTCTGACACTTTAGCGCCCACGCACATCAATATTTGTTACCTCCGGACTAGGTGCCAGTCACAAACAATGTAGCAAATAGTCTGTTCATTGAGCAGACATTGAGACGTCACAAATGAGAACTGTATGCGCACCGTAGTCAGGAAACTGAAAGAAGCTAGCTTCCGATATAGCTGACGCAAAAAACATATTTACCTTGAATGTATTTCCCATGTCCATGGGCTACAAATATAAAATTACGTTTTTTATCAGCTACACTGACTTCATTAAGAATCTTTACTTAATTATCTACCCCTCAAAAAGTCTGACCATTTCCCTTATCTAATATGCGGCATTCAAGGCAAGTTAAGGGATGTACAGGGTGTTTCATAGCATACATGGGAGGTTCCTTAAAAATAAAAACAATTACATGATTTCCTCAGGATTTCTTTCACTAGAGACGTATAGATACGTATACGTTTCAAAAATAGGTCGACATAATAATTAGAAAAGTAGACATGTAAATTAGACTGACTTGTTAGCCAAGATAGCCACACATTTGATTGCAACGAAAAGACTTGGAGCTCGCCCATCGAGGTGCTCATAATTGTTTTCAGACACGCAAAATTTATATGCTGCCATTTTTTACAACGTGAATAATTCTGGACAATCTCAGATAGATAATCGAAACTGAAATGCTAATGAGCTCAACTGTCGCTCTTCAGTAGGAGGCTAAGACTTCCTCATTGTTGGGCGAAAAATGCTGCGGCGGTTTTACCATGCCATAACCACGATTTGCTTACGAGGCCCGCCGTAGTGAGGGACTCCGAGTTAATTTTGACTACCTGTGGATCTTTAACGTGCAACCAAAGCACGGCACACGAGTGTTTTGCTATTTCGCGTTTATTTAAGTGCGACTACCATGGCCGTGATTTCAACCGGGACTTCGTTCTTAGCAAACCATCGCCATTGCTACTAAGCCACCCCGATGGGCAACTGTCGGGCAAGCGCGAAGCGAGCGAGATTGCGGTTGATGGACGTACGCTTCATACTCACGTAAATGTGGTACATAGGGCACGTTCTTTAGAAATTTATTGTATCAATATTGTGTGCATGCAACGAAATTGTCTTCATAATATTTCTTCCCAGAAGTCAATAATGCAAATCACCTGCAATGTTAAAATTCAAGATAACCCTCATTTACGAGGTTGTGAAATAAATGGTAAACGTACTTATTAAGTGTACTTGGCTTTCTTTTCATAGCTGCCTCTTTGTTTTATTCTATTTCTGCTTTGGTTTTATTTTTATATGCAGTATATCCTTGGCAACCTCTTTGTTTTTGTAAGTGTTGTAGTTACTCGTGTGGGTATGCACTATCTTAGTATTGTTGAGTTAATTGTTGCTGTAGCCATCGTTCTGAGCTGTGTCCCGTGTTTACCAGTGCAAGTAGCTTCGCTGTGGTTCCTACGAACTCCCAGAAACCACACAGCAATGTTGTGACTGCTCGATCTCTTAGCATAATTATCTTCATCAATCGCCAGAGGCATACCAATATTATTAGAAAAATGTATGAGTCGGTTTCGTAAATGAACAGCATGCAAGACAAGGCAGCTGTTCCTCCGTATCTTGGATATGCGTGAGACATCCCATTTTTACCATTCTATGTCCGGAATGCTTCTGGAATCACGTTCAAAATAAAGAGGGGCGCAAAGTGTAGGCACAGACGCCGCAAACGCTCTAGTTTAACAGCCATGCCACCTTAGTATGTTACCCTATCCTTTGTCATATTCCCGTGTGACAACACCCCATGCACCGGCTTTTATAATAACGCGGTGTCGTAATCGTGATAGTTCGTTTTGCTGCGCAACCTATTTTGCAAGAATTAAGCTCTTTGCAAGATACCGCTCTTGTGTGTCAGATGCCACTTTAGTCAGACGGGAAAGTGCCTAAATAATAGGCGAGAACAGTACGTGCATGTAGAAGAAACAGCGAGTGTCAGGATATCTAACTCATCACTGTCAAAAGATGTCAATGTAGCTCTCTTATCAATAATGTACGTGTCTTACCACCGCTTCTCCTGGTATTGGGAAGAAATAAATGACATATATCAGTTAGAGGATGAGCAGAACGCATCTGCGCTAATAATGTATCTGTTTTGTTTCTCGCCTAGTGTAGCTCTATCTTGAGTAAATGTCAGTTGTTTACAGTTTGGCATTTGTGGTGGGTGTGGTTTTTTTCTTTTTATTCAGTTTTATTTCGCACTGCTGGCACGAACTATCAATCTAAGAGCATTACTGAACACTTCTAATTCTCTGTTATTGTGGTGCTCCACGACAATGAAGTAAAATATGTTCAAAGTGCTTAAAACGTATTTATTTTTCTTCTTTTTTCAGCGCTTAGGATACATGTCAGCTCATCGACAAAGGAAGTTTTAGATACATTCAAAACGTTTCAACTGGAGTTACGCGGCGAAGTCGAAATGAAGGTAAGCGGTCATATTTTGATTTGAACGGGTGATTTATTTATTTAGTTGATAATTTTCGACATCTTGCCAACATTGTTGAAGGTTTGTTCCCAACATTTGCTTATCTAATGAACTTATATAAAGTGTCATGAAGGAACTAGAAAGTCAGAACATATGCAAATATACAAATAATGAGGAGAAGATAGCGTCAGCGAGCTTGAATCGATGAGCAGTGTAGTTAGCGCGACAAGACATTTTGTTACCATGTGTACATAAGTATTAAGGTAAAAAAAAAGAAAAAGCTGAGCAATTGAAAGAAGCAGCGCAATATAACATCATCATCATCATCAGCGTGGTTACGCCCACTGCAGGGCAAAGGCCTCGCCCATACTTTTCCAACTACCCCAGTCAAGTACTAATTGTGGCCATGTTGTCCCTGCAAACTTCTTAATCTCCACCGCCCACCTAACTTTCTGCCGCCCCCTGCTACGCTTCCCTTCCCTTCGAATCCAGTTCGTAACCCTTAAGGACCATCGGTTACGTTCCCTCCTCATTACATGTCCTGCCCATGCCCATTTCTTTTTCTTGATTTCAACTAAGATGTCATTAGCTCACGTTTGTTCCCTCACCCAATCTGCTCTTTTCTTATCCCTTAACGTTACACCCATAATTCTTCTTTCTATAGCCCGTTGCGTCGTCCTCTATTTAAGTAGAACCCTTTTCGTAAGCCTCCAGGTTTCTGCCCCGTACGTGAGTAATGCTACGACACAGCTTTTATACACTTTTCTCTTGAGGGATAATGGCAACCTGCTGTTGATGATCTGAGAATGCCTTCCAAACGCACCCCAGCCCATTCTTATTCTTCTGATTATTTCACTCTCATGATCCGGATCCGCGGTAACTACCTGTCCCAAGTAGATGTATTCTCTCACCACTTCCAGTGCCTCGCTACCTATTCTAAACTGCTGTTCTCTTCCGAGACTGTTGAACATTACTTCAGTTTTCTGCAGATTAATTTTTAGACCCACCCTTCAGCTTTGCCTCTCCAGGTCAGTGAGCATGCATTGCAATTGGTTCCCTGAGTTACTAAGCAAGGCAATATCATCAGCGAGTCGCAAGTTACTAAGGTATTCTCCATTAACTCTTATCCCCAATTCTTCCCACTCCAGGTCTCTGAATACCTCCTGTAGACAGGCTGTGAATAGCATTGGAGAGATCTGATCTCCCTGCCTGACGCCTTTCTTTATTGGGATTTTGTTGCTTTCTTGGGACGACGAAGACGAAGTGCCTTTCAGGCAGAACGCCGAGTCTTCCAGCTCTACTTATTTTGTGGATTTCTTAGACTTTGCCAGAGAACTGCTATTTCCTCCTTAACTGCGATGGAGATGGAGTCTCACGCGCGTCCGCCGGACTCGGCAGTGCACGCGGCGGCTGCCTCCAGGATGCGCAACGGCACCGAGAGCGACACTGACAGTGTCGGCACCATGCAGTATTATGTCAGCAGTGAGGATTCCTGTGACGACACTTTCGAGTTGGTGCGGAGTTGTAAGGCAAAACGAAGGTTTCTCAGCGCATCCTCGAATTCGAGTGAGTCCACCGTGAGATCTTCGCAGAATACCGAGGAGCTCACCATCCTGTTCGCGCCAGTTCTCGCTACTGACAACCTGAGACGCCTCAACAGGTACGCCGTGACTTCACATATAGAGGCACTGGTTCCGAATGAAATCAAAGACATCAGAGTAAACACCTGTAAGAACGTCCTAGCGATTGACGTACAACACGCGGCTGCGTTGGATTCCTTGCGCAATGTCACGGAACTTGACGGGATGAAAGTCCGCCCTCATATTCCGCTGGGCAAACAAATCAGTAGCGGCGTAATTTACGATGTTGACGAGACCATTGTCGACTCCGATCTGTCGATCTTAATCAAGCCAGCTACAGAAAACACCATCATCACAAACGCCTTTCATCTCGGCACGTCACGGTGTGTCAAAATCATATTTAAACGCGAATCCCTACCATCGCATGTAAAAGTGGGCCACTTCCGACACGCAGTTCGCCCCTTCATACCAAAACCGCTGCAGTGCTGGAAGTGCATGAAGTTTGGGCATGTGAGTAGTGGCCCCACACTACTAACACGTGCGAGGCCAGTGTGCTGAAGTGCACAAACTGACGCGGCCCTCACGATGCATCCTCGAAGGAATGACCTTTAATTCGCAAGGAAATGGCAATATTGAGGAAAATGGTTAGAGACCACTCGTCTCACCGAGAAGCAGCAACATCTATTAGACGGCGACGATCGCGTCGCCGACGTCGATCACAAACCTCCAAAGCCTCTGCAGAGCGCCAGCCACGTACATTGCCACCCTCTCTTCCGCCCAGGCCAAACGCAGTCAGCTCAAAGGACAAAGGTGCAACGAACAGCCCTGCTGCTGACGCGTGGCCTGCACTCCCGAGGCTACATGCTCCTACTGAGCGAAATCAGAGTTCTACAGCAATGGGCACTTCGACTATTCCTGATAAACTGACGGACCAAGATCAACAAATTGTTGTCATGATCAGCTCTCTGGTGAGTGCTATTCATGTACTTCTAAACAAGATACAGACACCAACTGCTCGAAGTGCGTTGCAAGTGCTGGATGCCATCAATCCGGTTTTAGTGAGCCTTCAGAAGACCAGTGCTTGAGAACTTCTACAGCAGAACCATGGCCCATCGACAGAAACAACGATCGTTCCGGGATGATGTCAGAAGTGCCTCCATATTCCAATGGAATGCGAAAGGCCTAAGGTCACGTATTTCGGATTTTCGACAGTTCGTGTTTCACTATCACTTTCCTATACTGGTGATCTCTGAACCGAACTTATCAGCCTCAATAAGACTATCAGGATATGAACATTTTGCTTCAACAACAGGATATGAACTTTTTGTTTCAACAACGTGTGTCCGTAGTAGTAAGGTTCTGGTTTACATTCGCAAGGACCTAACGTATTTTTCGCAACCCGTAGCGCCACACGACGGTAACCAATACGTCTGCGTTAGTGTGAAAAAGAAGAGGCTGTCTTTTACTATTATTGGCCTATCCGCAACAAGTCAGTTTGACAGCAAAAGACTAGAAGATATTGTGGTTGCTACTCCCGGTCCTTGGATAATAACAGGGGACTTCAACGCTCATCACCACATATGGGGAAGCTCCAGGATAAATTCGAGGGGCAGGTCACTAATATCCTTTGCATCAGGCCACAACCTGTGTCTTCTAAATGAAGGAAGTCCGACATTTCTGCGAGGAACAACGTACAGCAGCTGCCTTGACTTGACTTTGGTTTCACGTTGCCTGACTTCGAGCGTGCAGTTGTTCACTGATATTGAAACCCATGGAAGTGATCATATTCCGACCTATGTGAGAATCGATGGACTAGATGCCGCATTACCGGATGTATCTCGCCAAATCGACTGGTCAGTCTTTCAAGATCGAGTAGAAGACAGCTGCAAGAAACATATCGCACGCAGATTAGAAGACATAATTACAGACGCAATGCACGATTGCACGCGTTGCTTCACACATTCGAAAAAGCGTACAGAGAATGACATTGAATTGGAAAGGCTTCGTACAAAGGAGGTACAGGCGCACAAAGTCAATTCTTGACCTCAGAGAAGCTCGGCGCATGCAAAAGAAGATAAGACGCCGAATGGATAAGCTAGAGGATCAAAGATGGAAATGCTATTGCGAGTCACTAGACCCCCGCAAGCCATTGTCCCGTGTGTGGCGCACCCTACGGGGTCTTTGCTCAAGACCCCAGCAACGACACCTTTTTAACGCCCTCGCTCTCTATCAAAACCGCCGTGAGATAGACGTTGCAGAGGAATTCTTCGCGCAAATCGCCGGAGGCACAGTTTTAGTCCTTGATATGGCTTTAAGTGACATCCCCGGTCCACGAGACACCAGTATGGAGGCTCCATTCTCTATGGAAGAGTTAGAAGCTGCTATGGCGCTCTGTAGGTGTTCGTCTTCACCAGGGCCCGATGACATAACATATACTGCTTTGCGCCACCTAGGCCGAGAAGCACGAAGAGAACTCCTCAGCCTTTTTAATAGTTCATGGCAAGATGGTGTCGTCCCACAGGAGTGGAAACGCAGCCGTTTGGTACCGCTACTAAAAGCAGGAAAGTCGCCGCTCGAACTGGCATCGTATCGGCCTATAGCACTTGCCAGCTGCATTGACAAAATCATGGAACGCATGATCCTCATGCGTCTCGAATGGTACCTAGAACACCACAAAATTTACCCTGATTCTATGGCGGCATTTCAACGAGGCCGTTCATCGACTGACAGTGTCATCGATCTAGTGTCATCTGTAGAACAGCAAAAATCTTGGAAACGAATATCAGTACCGCTCTTTCTGGACGTGAAAGGTGCTTACAACGTTTCCCATCAACCCATTCTAGACGCACTTTTAACAATTGAACAAGGAGGGCGAGTATATCGATGGATCAGAAACTACTTGACACAAAGGTCCTTGTTCGTACGTACGGAAGATGGTCCGCCGACCTACCACTACATATGCCGAGGAGTTCCCCAAGGTGGTGTTCTAAGCCTTATTCTTTTCAACCTCGCGCTTCTTGGGTTGGCCGAATCCCTACCGGAAGCAGTGAGTGTCTCAATCTATGCCGACGACATCTGCATCTGGTCATCAGCGGTCACTCGTCTGCAGGTTCGCGCAAGGCTACAGAAAGCAGCAACACAGGCATCTCACTATCTTCAAACACAAGGCCTTACCATCTCAACGGAAAAATGTGCGTTAGTCGCTTTTACACGAAAACCAATGTCTCGTTACCCAGTATGCATTAATGTCCAGCCTATCTCCTACAAGAGAAATCATCGGTTTTTGGGTGTCATTGTTGCCCTCATGTTGCCCACTTGAAGAAGAAGCTCACATCTATTGTTCATGTCTTCAAGTTTACCGCCGGGAAAACGTGGGGATCGTCAGTGGGCTCCATGCTACAGTTATATCGAGCACTTTTTATCGGATTGCTACGTTACAGTGCTCCCGTGCTTGCTAAAACATGCTAGTCAAATCTTCGAGAACTTCAGAGCGTGCAAGCACTGGTACTACGTGTTTGCCTAGGACTTCCGCGGAGCGCCTCAACAGCAGGAACCATGATAATGGCTCGAGACCATCCGATCACGACTTACATTAGCACCGACGGGCTTAGGGCCCATGTTCGTCATGTTTCGCGCATGCAATCAAGCTCTCTCGCCTGCCTGCCAGAACGACGACCACAGGCGTTCTTCTCCAACGAGGTCAGCATCCATCGTGCCTGTCTATCATCAGGCTTCACACCCTCAGCACGTTCAACCTCAGCTTTGTTGTGTTTAGAACAACATCAAGTGCGTCTTACCGTTCCAGGGATAAGAAAGAAGACCAACCTGCCTACCCTGGGCCTGAAGGAAGCAGCTCTGGATTGTTTGAACACTTTCTACTTTGACCGAGTTCACATATATACGGATGGCTGTTCCACTCAGAAGCTCCACCGGCGCAGTGGTTATACCATCACGATCAATTAGCATCCGATACAATACTTCTCACATGACAACATCGACCGTATCGCAGCTTGTTGCCCTCCGAGGTGCCGTTGATTACATTAACAACCAACCCGCTAATCGGTGGGCAATATTCTGCGATTCGAAGGCGGCCTTACAATGTCTTCTGTCATCTCTTCGTCGCGGGTCGTGTGAACTAGTGTCGGAGATACGAGAAATGCACCATGGTATGATAGCGAAAGGACACGACGTCGTGTTTCAGTGGCTGCCTGGCCATTGCGGTATCTCCGGCAACGACCTCGCTGACGAAGCTGCTAGGAAAGCACACGAAGGAGCAACCCTTGTTTCTGTACCTTTATCGCGGACGGACGCAGCCCAACACCTAAGCAAGGTAGCACACCGTATGACATTACAGAAGTGGCACACAGCTTAATTCACCCAAGAACGATTGCATTCCCTCCACCCCTCTATACACCTGCGGCTGTTACCAGCGCTTCTGCGAAATGAGGAAACAATGCTGTGCTGCTTACGCTTGGGCGTCGCATTCACCAATGCATATACGTTTTTGATTGGAATTACTGATAGCGCCGACTGTAATGCCTGCGGTGTCGAGGAAACTATAGAACATCTACTGTGCTACTGCCCATCTTTTCAAAACGAACGACATGACCTCTGCACAGCTCTCAATCAGCTAGATATAGCACCGTTCACCTTCAAGAAGATCTTGGGACCATGGCCTCGTATATCGCAGCTAGAAAAGGCCACAAAAGCTCTGCTGCGATATTTGAAAGCCACTGGATTGAGTGAGCGTCTGTGATCCGGACTGAGTGACCGAACGATATACGCAGTAGGCTTACTCTTCTTCTTTTATTCTTTCCGTCCCATTTTCCCTTTCCCCAGTGTAGGGTAACCAACCGGGCTCACTCCTGGTTAACCTCCCTACCTTTCCTTTATCATTTGCTCTCTCTCTCTCTCTCTCTCTCTTGTTGCTTTCTTTATGGAGGACTACGGTGGCTGTGGAGCCGCTATGGATAACTTTCAGTATTTTTACATATGGCTCGTCTACACCCTGATTCCGTAATGCCTCCATGACTGCTGAGGTTCCGACTGAATCAAACGCTTTTTCGTAATCAATGCAAGCTATATATAAGGGTTGGTTATATTCCGCACATTCCTCTATCACTTGATTGATAGTGTGAATATGGTCTACTGTTGAATAGCCATTGCGGAATCCTGCCTGGTCCTTTGGTTGACAGAAGTCTAAGGTGTTCCTGATTCTATTTGCGATTACCTTAGTAAACACTTTGTAGGCAACGGACAGTGAGCTGATCTGTCTATCATTTTCAAGTCTTTGGCGTCCCCTTTCTTATGGTTTAGGATTATGTTAGCGTTTTTCCAAGATTCGGTTCGTATTGTACACCGCTGTGAGATACACTCCTACTTTTTTATCAGGACTTTTCCAAATCCCCTCAAACATTGTAATAATTTTACTTAAAGTGTAACTTCTTATTAAAGCACTTCTGCGCGTTACATTTAGCGAAATAGGTGTCTAAGCCTCATTCATGATTTCAGCAACTGAGTAGTAGCTTTGGACATTCCCCCACACCGCAATGAAAACCGAATTAGGTCGGTCAAGAAAAGACTCCAAACGCCAGTTTGAAAACGCATGCTGCTCTCATGTTAGGGTGCATGTACCTAAAAAAATAATTTCATTTAGTGCGTCAATACCAAACTTGCACTTTATTAGCCATGAAGAGTTATATTTCTGGAAGGGACAGCATCACAGAGTTGACAGTAGCAAGCCAGTGCGCAATACGATTTCATAATGCTGCCTCGGCGTCAAAAGAAGCTAAATCATCAAAGATGAGGCTACTAGGTTAGCGCACCTCTTCAAATCCGAATTCACATTTTGTAACAGTCAAAGGCGTGCCAAGAAATTGTGTTGTTCTGTTCGAAGTAAAATCAAAACGAATGCTAATGGCGGCCATCCAAATATTATCTAGGATCGGGAACTTGATATTCTGAGTAGATTTGGCATTTTGAAAATAGGGTTTGACATTAATGGATTGAATGCGCGAGCTGGGCGTGTGATGTAGCATGCGCAGATTTATTGGCCGGTTCCCTGCTCCAAAGCCTACGTAGCACGTGACGCCTGTGGTTAAGATTTTTCACGCCTGCCACCATAACCGTGTGAGGCACTGGCTTAAGCTCCCAGGGATAGTTTTTACGCATACATAAATACCCGAGAAAGTGAGCACCAAGACGGCTGTCCCTGTGGTCTAATTAGTTAAGCGTCACACGTGTAACGCGGAAGATGTGGGCTCAATTCCCACCTACGGCAAGTGGTGGTTTCATAACTTTTCATTTCCCCTTTCCTTATTATCTCTATATTTCAACTAGACATATCAATTAACTGTCCGTATGCTTTCCACGTATCCATAGTCTGTTTTATTCCTATAGTTCGAAATTAGAACTCATTGTAACCATTTGCCGTTTCCACCAACACTTCTTCTCTTCGAACTTACCAATGATGTACCGGTATGTCCCTTTCCTCTAAGTTGGTTCTGCGATTACATATGGGCGCTGTGTAGTAAGCCGGTTCGCTGTTTGTCGCTTCAGCGCACCGGCGCACTTTACATACAAGGCGATGGTAGAATGTATTTACGGATTCCTGATAACTCATTTGCAGTTAGAACGGGTGGGGCAGCCAGCGTTCAGAACAACGCATAACTATCTCGCTATATCACTTCAAAGCCTCATCTCGATTAACGAACGTAAGTGAGATAACAAAGAATAGTTACAGGCAACGGCGATTAGGGAGAAAAACGCACTTTGATTTGAACTGTGGTACTGGACTATAAGCTAGCTCGCTATAACGACATTGCTCTTAGCATGCCTAAGGGTGCTTGTAAAAGAGTGACATAGAGCGTTGACGTGACCACGAAAGATTTAAATGCAAGTAAATGAATTTGTTTACCACGGGAATGGAAACGCATTTGAGGATGGCAGGGAATTAGATGGTGTAGTAAAAGTAGGAAATTGAGGAGGCAGTCAATGGACGAAAAGCAGAACATATATAGAATTTATTGGCAGGAAGAACAGAGAGGTCGACCTGAACTAGTGCGTTATAGTCTGCTACTCTGCACTGGGGAAGAGGGAAGGGGAGTGAAAGTACTGGGATGGGTGATGATGATAAGAGAAGTGGTGAGCGCTTATGTATATGAGACAGTTGCCCCGCTAGAGCCGCTCGTCTAGCTTGGTGACCTGCAGAAACTTCAACAGCACTTTAGTTGCCCGCATTGAAGTTGCAGTGTCAGGCCATGGCGGAGGATAGCGTTTTCCGACAGTGGTTGCTTGCCAACGCTGGCTAGGGAACTTTCCAACACCCTTCGCTTCAGCATATATGCTGGGCAATCGTACAGTATATGTTCCAGCGTCTCAGGCGTCTGGTAGTGTTCACAATCAGGGCTGTTCGACTGGCCGATGCGGTGCGCGTAGCGACGGGTGAAGCGAAAAGTAGAGTTATTTAGAAAACGCTGGAAGATGCCTTTGTTCTGCACTGGACACTAATTAGGAAGTTGATGATGGCGACTTATTTGTCATACGTTTAAATTATGTTTATATAGGAAAATTATAGTCTAGTAAGTCTAAGTTCCTGCTTCGGAACACATCACTTTCCGTTTTTGCCTCAAGGGCTGCGGTAAAAAAAGCGGTGATCTCTTTGCAGGGCAAGGGTAAGATGACGACCTACTGGCTGCTTGGTGAGCAAGATAGGGACAACAGCTCCACCGGTCCCCTCACACCTACGGTCCCATCGACAGAAGTGCGCAAGGAGACCAAAATATGACCCACAAACTGCGTAAAGTTTGCTGCGTCAGCGCCGTCCGCCGCTCAATCCTGACATTCACGCGCTGAGCAGTGCGCCCACCATCGTGTTCTCTGCGCCGGTACCATTTTCTAGCTCGACACGGACGCCTCTGAGACAGCGGCTTCGGTGATGTTGTGTTGTGCCCACGCACTTGAAACAGTGAGAAACGAATACCGACTTCGACCTACGACGCTCTCCTCATGTGGCGCCAAAGACACCGGCGTCCAGCGGACGTTGTGTGCATTTCTTCCGGTGGCTGGTGTGCTTTCCCCGAAACATAGCAGACCGCTTCCCGCCTATGAGAACTTGTTTGTAGCAAGCTGTCTTGCGCAGGCCACAAATCTGACCCTGTATACCCCCGAAAACACCAGCGACTGAATGATCATGCAAAGCGGTGGCATTTGAAGGGCTTCGAGGTAACCACATTAAATAAGGATACGGGATGGAGCTATCGCAGCGGCATTGGTTGCACAATGGCGAAGATACATTGCGTTCACTCCGCGATACCTTCGAAGACCGCTTGCGAATTAAGGACACACTTCTAGCTGTCTGTTCCATTTGTAGAAAGTCTCAAGCTGTCGTACTGCTAGATTTCTAGAAGAAAAAGCAGGTGTTGCTTTCGTGATGCGAGCTTAGAGCGAACGTTGGCTTCCCCTCCTGTACACAACCCGTCCGTCACTAATTATGGAACCTGTAGATGCCATTTTATTCCTGAAAAGCACAAGCCAACAAATTCTCATCATTACCTCCGCTATGTCTAGCGGAGATAATCACGGCAGACACCATTTATTCCAACCCTTCTAATCCCTGGTCCCGTCGAATAGCTCAGTGACAAGAAAAAAAAAAAAAAAAAAGAGGGAGTATCGTTCACCACCACCAGTTGGGTACAGTTGGCATCTCGCGTCTTGTTTACTGGAGGCAGGATATGAAAGAGGGGTAATAGAAACGTTCATGATTTTGCTTTATTAGCAAAACATGACAAATATAAAGCCGAACTTTTGCCTGTAAAAATAACATTTTACTGATCTAAAGAAAAAACGAAAGCTTTCAGGTATAGACCAAGTAAGCCCTCCTCTTTTCAGCACACACCTGTATTTGCAAAATTACAGAAACAAGATAAGCAACTCCACTTTATTCTCAACGCCCGCAGCTCTGGTTAAACACTATTCATTATTGGTCACTAAGAAAGTTTCTTACAATCGCCTACCTCCTGCTGTAAGCGCCGAGAGCCAATTAGAAGTGTAGAGAAAATCCGTCGCCGACAGCGGAGACGCAACTGAGCTATGTGGTGGAGCGCATCGTCAGATCTGTGGCTCCACCTATGTTTGCCGCAAGAAAACACTTGGCAAGCAAGGTGAAGCTTCTGTCGAGCGGCAAACCCAATAGATCAAATAATTTATTATCGCTGCATACTTTGCGTCTTATCCTGTTATACTGTATTATACGTATTTAGAAAGGTTACATAAAGGAGGGAAACTACTTAGCCATTAAAGCATTGTCTAATGCCAAACACTCAAAAACGCAGGTGCCCCAGGTAATTTTATGGCCCAGATTTATCATGTCGCTCATTGCCCATACCTTTTTATTAGTTTGTGTTTATTATATCCGTTCACTCGACGACAAATCGGATTTGTTCATTTTTTTTTGTCTGTGTATTTGTTGGAGGAACATCGGCAGTTTCTTGATTCGAAAGCCTAAAAACAGTACTTTCCCGATCTTTGGTGTCACGTTAGGAGGTTTGAAACAGTTTTAAGCAAACCTGACAGAGTTCTTTTTCTTTCTGAGCGACGCTTTTGCAAAGATAAAGGTATTACTGGGACTGCACGGATAGAAAACGACAAGGGATGCAGCAAACGGCCATTTTTTCTCAGAGCAGCCAAAAGTGCAGCCATGTACTCGGCTCTACGTCCTCATCATTCACTTTCCCACTCAAGTTTTGCGTACACAGCTGTGTCATGTTGTCTATCTGCGCCGCAGGTCTTGAGGCGGAGTTCCAGAGTTGTGTTTCTGCACAGGGCGCCTGGTGTATTGATCAGGATATCACATTTTGGTGCAGAGCTCGCGAGCAGACATGACCATTTCAACCTTCTATAGTTATACGAAGCTAAAATGATTGAAGATCTTCAATGAACTCTTGGACACGCTGAAACCGTTTGAGTACGTGTATAAAGGTACAGAAAGAAAGAAAATGTCAAAAGAAAAAGAAAAGTTTCAGCGCTCGCGCCTGCATGTTGCAGATATTCCTCTTGCTGATATGGGCGTCTCAGATATCAGGATAGATGCTGTTTGGGGATGTGCTAAAGTGTGAACATGTCATTACTCATAGCTTGTTAACATATAACCGTTGTTGAGCCCTGTCGGGTACAAACTGGGCGGAAACAATGCTGCTGGAGCTGCCGGCAGCTAACATGATAATCTTTTTAAGAATTATGTGACTCATAGTTGTCCTGTAAATTTGTATGTAAATGAATAGATGATGTGCCGTGAAGTATTTTTTAATTTAACCTGTGAGTCGTCGGGTCTTGAATATCTGTCTGATGTTTTCCGAATTAAAAAAACTATTTTTACTGAGATATGCCCCAGGAACACCTAAATGTAATTTTAATAAGATTAAAATCTAAACATCTACGAAATTATTGAAAATCTTAGCTTGTTATTAAGCGGCTGCATAACTAGTGCCGTTTACAAAGATTGTGATCTTTTTAGCGCTTATCAATTTTTACTGCAGAATGAGTGAAAATACGACCACCAGCAAAAGCTTCATGTTGAACAATGTGCCCAACGGCCACAGTGCATTAATGCGCAAAAGTATAACCATTAGCGTATAAGTAAAGCCTCTTGTAGTTATACACTATTTCTGTAGTATATTTCTCATTGCAGATTACATTTTACGTTAGTGTGCTGACCTCGAGCACTACAAACTACGTTGTTTGGTGCTCTGAGATCTGAAACTAATTACACGTACGACGCTACATATCTAAAGAAACGCGATGAGTCAGCTGGTATTGTGCAATCGCTAACTGTGGACACGGGCAAAAAATTCGAGACCGCTAAGCCTTTTCTCGTGAGTGCTTGTATGCACACTCAAAACCATAATAAGCTCTTGCAATTATCCTGCGTGACGGCGGCCACGATACAGTTTAAGCACAAAAATGGAAATATTACGCCTTTCCGTTTGATTAGCATGAATGTATCGTATGTGATACCTGAACCACTCGTTTGAATGCTTGTGAACGCCCTCGAACCCCTGTTTCTAACATTATTAGATAGTTCACCGCCCTTTACATGTGACAATTGTTTTGACGGTCGTTTTACAAAGTTCATGGGAAAGGGAACAAGCGCTGAAACAATAATTCCGGCTTTAAATATTACAGCTGCCATCATTTTACGCATAGTTCTAGGACCAGAACAACTTGTTAGCGGAAAGCTTGTGAGCAACTGTCAGCGAATAGGAAGTGTGCTTGCCGTATCCCTTTTTTGTTTTCACAGGAAGTTATTGCGACCTTATTGGCGTTTTATTCTCCTGACGCGCTACCACTTCATCTTTGCAGATAAGTTGTTTAGCACTGTTCTGTTCAGTAAACGCATAAATCCAAAATATTAGGCCAATTTAATATGTTGCGTTCCACTTTTGCGATTTTCTAATGCTACGGTTCTTTCGCGGAAGAGGAAGTATTTCTTCGGTGTTGAAAATGTGTTGCAATTATACCCAGCATTTATTTGTTTCAGTTTCAGTCATTGAACCTGCAAATAGAGAAGGTACGTTCTTCTCCACACTAATATGACCATCGTCTGTCTTTCATTCATATTTACAAGCCTTGTGTAATAAACGTTCGTTTGAAAACTGACATCTACAATTCTTTCGTATTATTCAACTTGAATAAGGACTGACGCAATATTAGCGCAATCACGTCATAAACGGAGGGATACTCACTTGAGAAAACTTTCTCCATCTTCTGGTATGGCTGCAGAAACTTCCATGATCCCAATTACTCCATGTTGCATGCACCTCTCATCTCTAATAACACATACTTGTTAGAAAATTGTGAGCTCACAATATTCTAAAGAAATTATTGCCGGCCCTTTGTATTCTTTTTTTTTGCAAACGCTATATTCTTTCATAATGCAATCTAACATTATTTTCTCAATGTCAAAGTTTTTCATTGTACAAGGGATTTAGAAGAAAACACTGCTAGGGAGAAATGCTCGTCACTTGTTGGAATTGTGGTGTAAATCGACTTGGTGGGAACTACTCCGTGTTGACGTAAAATGAGTTCACTCATTTAATTTTACCGTACACCTCAGAAGTTCGCTCGTAATCTACATTCCGTACCACTGTTCCCGCTTCGACGAATGACATCAGACTGTCCAGCGTGCTTTGATCAGACTACATAATCGCTTTTTGCCGAGCTAGAGGTGCTATATAGGAATGTAGGATTCACGGCTTATTCACCCGGAAAGTCACAAGATATCTTCTTCAATACCGGAAGGCGACAGGTTTCAGTGCCTGACTAAAGAAATGAGGAACATTGCCCAGTGGATGCACATAATTTCAACTCCTGTCTTCTCTCTCTCTCTCTCTATCCTGCACTTTCGCTCCCCACGAGTAGGGTAGCAAAATAGTCCATGCATTTCCCTCCTTCTCTCTCTCTCTCTCACTTTCTCTAGTTTGCTCTTCGAGGCTTCTAAAAACAAGCTGTTCAGCATGGCTGTGTGACATAATAACAACCTCCGTAATTGATAAATATTTGCAGGAGCCCTAGAAGTGTCACCGCTTTAATAAAACGCCGGGCTAAAACAGTGAAAGCTGCGTGGAAGGCACCGTTGCCGCCACGCAAAATATTATGTCTAAAATGTCAAACATAATTTTATTACTAGAATTATTTGTCGGCGCTTTTGAAATATACCTGGGATCAGGCTTTCGCGCCTCGCTTTTCTCGTCGCTAAGTTTGGGTTCACAAGCTGCGCCCACATGTTAGGAGGACAGCATTGCCTGCACAAAGGCTCTGCAGCAATAATGAGCACGCGCCAACCACCTAATGGTGTGATGACGCAAGTACAAGAGATCTCTTGTCTGGCTAGTATTATTATCGTTAGCGTAACGCCATTGTCACCTTTACTAGCAACCACTGTCCTAGGGGGACACAAGCTGATTATTGCAATAATTGCCACTGTCGTACTGAAATATTAAACTAACGTTCCAGAGCCACAGCATTACCTGGTGAAAATTTCAGTAAAAGTCAGCATATTTCTGGTATTCTATTGTAACGGCGCGACTAGAAACAAACAAACAAAAAAGCTCAGGCACTTGTGGCCAAAGTGTTTTTTTTTTTTTTTTAAACTTAAGCTTGAAACAACCCAGTGCTTCCGGACCACCGATGGTGTCACTATGATATAGAATGTTGATGTCAGGGCCAATTTGCCCATTGATATCTGCAAAAAAGAAATCAGATATCCATTATTTTCTGAAAAAAATGACTCGCGATAGCTTGAAGCAATTTTTAAATATGCCATCGTTTTTTAATGGAGTTAGTTGCCTGTTGTTCGCCTAATATTTCCTTTGTTTTGATAGTTCAATATGCAGGTTTTCACTAATAGGGTCTGCACATGTTTATTAACGCAATGTGCGTATAGAAAATCGTGGAATTCGAAAGTCTTGCTACTCAAAGTTTTCCTGTATGCTTCTGCACTGCTCCTAAAAAAATCCGAGGACACTTAAGCTTTTCGTATGAGTTGTGAATGCGAAGGCATTAATGTCCAATTGCACGCCGCTGAGCGTTCCTTCGCATTATGAACTCCTCGCGGGCAAGCGAGCGCGTTGAGACGCTTGGCGCGTCTTGATTTGGCCTTGCCTAAGTGCAGTTAGTACGCAGGCGAGAGCTTGAGCCGTCATGGAATGCACGGATAACGCAAGGTTCCGAGGGCAAAGAGTGAGGGTGGTTTGGCGTCAGGTCGATGCCCTTTCTCTCCTCACGCAACACCTGCCGCGCTACTGCAGCAGCGGGTGTTGCCATTCACCCGCTTTGCTCCGTCGAGGCGCCCACGTGACATGGCGTCGCATTCAACGGAAATTTAAATTAAATTAAATTATGGGGTTTTACGTGCCAAAACCACTTTCTGATTATGAGGCACGCCGTAGTGGAGGACTCCGGAAATATCGACCACCTGGGGTTCTTTAACGTGCACCCAAATCTAAGTACACGGGTGTTTTCGCATTTCGCCCCCCATCGAAATGCGGCCGCCGTGGCCGGGATCCGGTCCCGCGACCTCGTGCTCAGCAGCCCAACACCATAGCCACTGAGCAACCACGGCGGGTGCAACGGCAATTTAGGTGGCGTTTCGCTGCTACAGACGCGGCACGCCACCTTTTTCGCTCAATGAGGCATTTGAGGCTTTCGCATCGATAAGGATGCGATAAATTGTGATAGTAATGCTTGAGTACCCCATAAATTCTTCCAGTCATTTTAAACTCACCCTGTGCTAATATACGGACCTGCTGGCAGGCCACTACTATGAATGCAAATACAAGGAAGAAGTGATTTGCACGTTTATTTTGAACAAATTAAACACCCCGGACACGATCGTGAAAACTAAAGTGCTTAACAATTACTTGTGCCGCCAAATTTTAGAAAACACTCGGGTTACGGGGAAAAAGAATAGACGTCCGCATTAGTCCAGAGTACTCACGTGTCTTAATTCAAGGATTTTAAAAAGGGGGTTAGCCGCAGCTGAATGAAACCAATGGTATATGGTTTGCCGTCAGGCGACGCTCCCTAGAGTATATATTATGTTCCGCTTAACTACTTATTTAGAATAATTATGGAAAATATTTAATACTCAATTTAGAGCCAAGTGCATTCCGTTAGTTTGTAGAGGAGATTCAGAAACTACCAATCCAATTTTTTGGCGGCAACTTACACGCTGCGTGTTGATATTTTTCGGCGTTTAAAAAAAGCCCGCGAAATATGAAATAGCGCCCCTTGACTGCGCTAACGCGCTATCGTATTGCAGCGCTCCCAACCGTGCTTCGAGCGAAAGAACAGCGCGCGCAGACCGTGGCGAAGTGAGCGGCCGCGGCTGCAGGCATGGGCGTAACAGTGCGTCAGCATGCTTGACGGTGAAGCATGGAAATGTGCGCCGTCATCCCTGATAAGCGATAGGCTCGAACCACGGTTAAGAGCGCTGCAATATGATAGCTCATGCGCGCACTCACCTGGTTTTATCTCATATTTCGTGGGCTTTGTATTAAACGCTGAAAAAAAAAAACAGGAAATCGCCACGCAGCATGTACAGTCGCGGACAGAATATTACGGACTATGAAATCTAAGAAAAAGCTGAATATCTCCGCAACCTCACAACGCAATCTGGTATTTGCATTTTGGACCTCGACTAGAATATGCTAACAACGTTGTCGTGGGCAGTTTTACTGGTTACTGCTACAGGCTGCTCGGGAATTGAACGTTTTCGGAGATCCCGTGGTCCATTTTATTCTGTCCGCGACTGTACGTTACCACAAAAAATTGGATCGGTCATTTCTCAACCCCCTCAACAATGTCACCAAACGCACTTGGCCCTAAAGTGAATATTAAGAATGTTGAATAATTGATATCAATCAACTAATTACGCTGGTTATAATAATATATTGAGGAGAGCCACATGATGGCAAACCGTATGTCGTTGGTATCACCCAGCTGCGGTTAATCACTTTTTTTGTTTAAAATCCTTGGATCAAGTCTGTTTTTAGAAATTTCCCGCCTGAGAACGCGCCTCGCGTCATATTCATGTTCGTGACACCTATAATCATAACACATATTTTTCATTTTTCGGAGAGACGGAAAGTGCACCCTTACGTTATATTCGTGGCTGCCTTCTTTACGTGCAAATACGGTGTGAGCCAAAGTTTCCAGGACTGAATTGAAGTCTCGTCAGCTTATAGAACCGCGTGTAAGAATTCCCTGCTATAACTAATTTCGGCAGAACATTTTGGTCGTTCGCATTTTTAGTGTGATGACATATTTTATTTTACCTTATAAAAAGGTCCATAGTAACACTCTGAAAGTTTCATGCAAGCCTAAAGCCTAATTAGGTTTCGGGAAAACATTTGCATCACTCCCATACACTGTGACACATTCATGCACGCCGGCTGCAAATTTAATGGACATTTAATAAACACAACAAAGTATTAAATGTGGTTTCAAAAGACAGGATTCTCTTCCCTAAGCCACTTGTTTGACAATAATAAATCTATGAACTGTCATTGGGGATGACATAAAAGGTGCTTTTTAAACCATCCTATTGAAAGAAGGGCTCAATATCACTTTGTGCTCAAGTTTGTTCACAGTGGAGATCGCAACATGCATGACTCCTAGGACCGATAAATTTACAGTACTTAAGCCGTCAGCAGCGTTTCGCTGAAGAGGTTTGCTATTTTTTTTTCTAGCGACCACCTACACAGCTTCTTGCGGTAACTTAGTCAGGTGCCATAGAACATTCGCGGATGTGTCACCTTTAGTACAAAAATATAGTCGGGTGGTGGCGGGTCACCAGCGCGCATTATACATAGCAGCAGGATATAATCAGCCAACCGTATCATGCCACCACTCAAGCGCCCGCACTAACATGTGCAATAGCGCATTCCACTCTACATTCTCCAATGTCATCAGGCCTATACATTCCAAGAGATATAAATAATTTCATTCGTTTTTCTTTCCTTTACAAATCGAAAGTTTAGAGAATTTCTTTTCAATTATACTACAATGGCTTGCACCTGTGGCAAAAAAGAATGCGTTTGGCTTGACGCCAGACACGATTTGTGGAAGCACACGTTCCGTCATTCGAATTAACTCCAAACCAGTTTTCGTTAACAATAAAGGAACCCCCTACGTGAACACCAGAAAGAGTGTTGCTGGCCTGCACAGGAAAGCTACACTCTTTCCCGTGACACTAATGACTCTTACCGTTGCGGTGAAGAGGAAGCCATCAGCCATATTATGCGTCAGTGTCCGCAGTATGGTGCGTAGGGACACTTACCGTTGTACTCAGAAAAGTTTGACGAATGACCACTGTCGCAAAAGAAAATCCTACAACGCAATTCCTGGATATACCATCAAACGACCTTGAAAGTATTATTTTGTGTTTTGTGATCCATCGAACTCACAGAACACCTACATACTTTCCAATTTCTTTCTTTCTCTCTACTCCCTTCTTCCTCATCGATGTTTTCCCAATCCACTGTTCAGTGCAGAAAACCAGAAATGTTCGTCTGTTTACCTTCCCTTGTCTTTCATATCTCTCTACCCCTCTCACCACGTGAAGTCTAACATACATCGACCACCAATTCTTTTTTGGGTGCGTCGATTCGGCAACACACCTTCATCTAAATGGTGTAATAAGTTCTTACACAGCTAATATACGCAGTCATTTACAAATTTCTTGCGATACCTGTGGTCGCAGTTTTATACGTTTCCAAATAATCGCGCTCCATTTTTAATAAGAACGATATCCAATGTAGTTTCCATGCCTTTTTCCCCGCCTTAGGGAACAAATGCGTTTTTCGAGGAACGAGCCCAAAATGAAGCGAAATTGAAGGACTAGGTGAACCACCGTACATTATTCGGCGTAAGCACTCGAGAGCGTGATAAAAATGGTCAGTACGCGATAAACTACTGCGGCTCATTCGACTGCACATCGCTCTCGAGAGGATTTCTCGCTAGAGTGCAGTGCCATAAAGTACAGCTTGGGTGTGTCAAGTGTTACCGGCATTTTCATCAAACTTAGCGGAAATTAGCACTAAAATTGTCCGCTGTGTTAGTGCTCACAGCGGACAATGCATTTTTACAGCATAGGCAACTAGCACCTGGAAGCAGCAATAAAATCATTCCTTTCACCATTGCTCTTGCTGAATTATATGTGCTAACGAATGCAGGGGTGCAAATTTTTCTAACTCTGAAGTCGCACCAATGCGGTAATGGATACCACCTCTAGGCCACCCTCTAAACACACTTCTCGGCACCTTCTTGAAAATGCTGTTGAGTGATAGAACAAATGGTTCTGCCACCGTCCCGCAGTGCACCACCGCATCTCGGCGACGTCCCTTGCTCGATACGTCCCTTGTTGCTGAACTGCGAGCTGCCTGGCTCGCGAATGTTTCGTGCGATGACACTGCACAAAGCAACCTTGCTAGAAGCTCGGAGCGCCGAGTCACTGAAACACCCGGATGATGGTGGCCAGCTCCGCGAGTCTGCCGTGAGGACGGGGCTCCGCGCACACGGGCCTCGTATCTTGTTCATCTTTTGTTCTTGAGATAAGCGGCTATTTCCCGGTGGTGGCTGCTTAGATGTGGCAGTGGGATGAGCATTGCCGCCGTGTTCCGTGGGTCGTGCCATCGCAGTTCTCGTCTCCACGTGGGAGTCAGGTGCACATTCCACGTCGTGTTGTGCAGCGCAAGTTGGTCTACGCGTTGCTTAGTGGTTCCCCGACGTTATCGTGCATAGTCCGAGACCCGAACGTGGGTAACGGTGAGCTACGGAGATGGGTTATCCTATGACAACGCCTACGGGCGGTCATGTCAGACTTTGGTTTCTTTCGGGTGTTCGCCGGGGGTCTCCGCCGTCGCCATCGCCGTGGCCGTCGTGACAACGCCGTCTTCGATTTCTTCCACAAGCCAGTAAGTGGTCATCGTCCCTTTGCCCTGCGCAAAACATTTTTTAAAAAGATGTGTGATTTCGCTGGCATAGCACACGCAAAGCGCGGCCCCGTAAATTTGGGCATTGCACTTGAGAAGCCTATGGAAAGGAAATTACAACTTCTTTGTCGACGTGAAGCAGGCATTAGCCACCTGGCTATTCCCTGCCGTTCATATTAGATATTTTCCCGCTTGACCATGGTCACTGATTTATTGTTTCCCTTAGTGGGGAGACTTACTTGTTCGTATACTATCGGGGACAGAAATTTTGGGACCGCGTAAGCTCTATTGGAGACAAATAGGAGCCCCGGCTCCGCTAGCGTGTGATGCACTCGACAGGTTCAACTAATTTTGCGGCTACGCGGGGTGTCTAGCTTTTAATCGTCTCTTTTTCTTCGCTCGCCTGTTGTTTTCATTGCGCCTTTATACCACTGTTAATTTCCTGGCCAGCTGTTAGTATGCTGTTAGTGCCATATTTCTGTCCCACTGTACGGAGAAATCGGGCAGCAAAAGGTCAAAAGCAAGTATTACGCGCAAAGCGGTACTGCTCTGCCAGATTAACTAATGAGATATCGCTAAATGTGGCGGGTATAGCGTGACGCACGGGTCATGAAACTGTGCTCTTTACTCGTTATGTGCAGCTGCGAAAACGCGTCACATGCATGCTCACTGCCGCGCTTGGAAGCGTGCGGCGTTGCCGATATTGCGGGGAAGTGCGAGATGTGCACTGCACGGCTTCTGGTAGATGCGAATGCTAAACTTCAAAGTACCATATGTTGCCATACGTTGCATATGACTAAGTTGTGTACACATATGGCAGCGAAGCTGCCATAAAAGCCCATGCGTCCTGCAATGGCGCCTCGTCCCAGTTGAAAATGACAACAGAGGTTGTGTTCAGTACTACAGAAATTTCTGTTGTACAACAGGATTTTTCTGTAGTAACTACAGATTCCTGATAGAGCGACAGACTTTTCTGATGTACAACAGACATTTCTTGTTGTGACTACAGAAGTACAGTCTGTCGTATGTCTGTTGTTACAACAGAAAGCTGAAGCTCTACAACAGATTTTTGTAGTACTACAGAAAATTTGTCATCACTACAGGCACCCTGTTGTCCCAACAGAAATGTTCCTGAAGTAACTCGAAAAACTTCTGTAGTGCTACAGAGAGCTGTTGAAATACTACAGAAACCTATTGTGGCAACAGGCCCCCAATTGTCACAACAGAAGTGTTCCTGAAGTAATGCGACCAACTTCTGTTGTACTACAGAAAAATGTTGTACGACAGAAACCTATCATTGCAACAGGCCCCCAGTTGTCATAACAGAAGTGTTCCTGAAGTAATGGACAAACTTCTGTTGTACTACAGAGAACTGTTCCACAACGGAAACCTATCGTCGGAACATGTACCCAATGATGACAACAGAAGTGCACTGAAATTGTGCGATGCGACAAGCTTCTGTAGTGCCCAGTTGAAAATGACAAGAGGAATTCCTGTCGCAACTACAGAAATTCTGTTGTACGACAGAAGTTCTTGACATCTCTTAATTGAGTGACATTTCTGACGTTACGACAGAAATTCTGATGTCGCAACAGAAGCATTCTGTCGCGAAGGCCAATAGTTATGAAGTCGCAACAGAAACGTTCTGTCGCGACAAAAAGAGTTCTGAAGTCGGAACAACAGCTTTATATCCTGACAGCGACTCCGACGTTACGACACCAATTCTGACGTCGCAGCAGAAACATTCGGTCGCGACGGCCAAGAGTTCCGAAGTCGCAACAGAAGCGCTTTCCGTCGCGGCCCTTTAAAATTGTATGTTAGTTTCGCATCGGTGGTGTACACTGTACTTTTCTCTTGCGCGGTATTCAATCGCGCTTCTCTGAAGCCGGCAATGCTGATGCCACCAACACCGGTATTAAAGTCGACGTGGCGAATAGTTATAATTGTGCCGTGACGACGCGGCACCAGCAACGCCTTACCGGCCTCCTCAAGATCGGCCGCTGATCAAAATCATACCATCTGCGGGAGTGGCTGCGTATCCGTTTCATTTTTTTTTTTGGTAAGATCTCGCACACAGGCCTGTGGACTTACATGTCCTGTTACACTGGCACATTAGTTAATTTCCCAGGAATATTTCACAAGCTTATGCGAAGCGGAAAAGAAGATTTGGGTTGTTCCACAAAGTTGCGTGAAAAGCTGTCTCGCTCGGGTCTCATTAATCTGGTACAGTGCTGCCGTGAGAAGCCAGTATGCTGTCAGAAAGAACTCTCATCCACGAATGTTTATGTAGCTATTTTGCATTGAACACACGAATTATATGCGCGCTCAAAAGTGTAAAGAACGAGAGACAACTGTCGAAACTAGCAGTAATAACCCTAAAAGTCAACATTGTCTATTTCTGAATTTCTTATTTAATATGGATATCGTACAACAATATCGATGTTCTAGCACTCCACGATGTACCTGTCGATGGTACGAACACTCTTGCTCTTCTAGAGATGCGGCACTTGACGCGGTGGATAGCGGATCTTGGCTCTTAAAATGCAAATGTAAACATCAGCGCATCAGCACGTCGTACTATTGACATGGCCAAAATGTACACTTGAAAAGCATGTCAGGAGTGGTGTAGTGGTAAGATGCCGGGCTCGGAATCGTGAGGTCGCAAGTTCGAATCCTAGGCGGGGATGTTCTTTTTTTCATTTTTTTACTTTTATATTTTTCTTTTTTTGTACTAACAAATTTGCATAGCCTTAATGAGGTCTCTGTCAATATTTAATTAAATATTGATCAAGAACTACAGAACTTTCTACTACAGGACGTCACACTACAAACAACAGAACTACAGACAACAGAACTACAGGCAACAGAACTACAGAAACAACGTCCCAAAATACGACAGACTGTGAAAATTTCCTGTTGTGTTTTTCAACTGGGGTGGAGGCACGGCAGCGCCATCAGCATTTCGTGGGGCCAACTTTGCGGCGAAAAAAAAAAAAATCTACGTCTGCCTTTCGAGGCTTGTTTCGCCAAGTCGTCTACCCCGCCAGCTCACATCACATCGCACACAGAGAGCACACAAACGCACAAATAAAGCATAATAAAGTGAGAATATTCGCTGTATTCGCCACAGCATCACGTCACAATCTAACCTAAATGCACCCATCTATATTTATATCCCTCAGTCTATAACGACACGCATTGCGCTGCTGAGCCTTGAGCGTTTTGCACGAATTAGATCAATGGGTTCACCTAGATTTTGAAACAAGTGCAATATACATGTGTCCTTAGAACCAACATACAACTGTTATTTTGGTGTTGAGATGAAATCAACATTACATTGAAATAATTCGCCAAAATAATACTTTATTCTTTTAATCTTCATTAACACAGCACGAGTGCCGCCTGTAGTTTTTCTCTGGTACTGAAGACATAGCTGAAACAAACTATTTAATGAAAAGGTAGTTTTAAAAAAGTTAGTGATTAAATCTTATAAGGTTGATACTACATATATAGCCGTTACTTTTATAGGCAACCTATATCAGAGTTCTGGCGACATTACAGTGTTAATTACGGTAATACAATCTCGGTATATCACAGCACGCTTTTAATCTTCATTAACACAGCACGAGTGCCGCCTGTAGTTTTTCTCTGGTACTGAAGACATAGCTGAAACAAACTATTTAATGAAAAGGTAGTTTTAAAAAAGTTAGTGATTAAATCTTATAAGGTTGATACTACATATATAGCCGTTACTTTTATAGGCAACCTATATCAGAGTTCTGGCGACATTACAGTGTTAATTACGGTAATACAATCTCGGTATATCACAGCACGCATCACCATGAGCAAACTTCAGAAAGCCTGCACTGCTTCGCACTCATAACTATTCGTGGATGGAAGCGAACAGCTTTTGGATTAACATTTGCCTATTCTAATGGCACTGTCCATATTTTTTGTAATGTTTTCGTTGGTGATGTATTGGATGTATAATTTTCACCAACTACTGTTTTGCCCAACAAGATGAAGTCGAGCTTCAATCGAACCATCATAATTGACGTGGCTGCTTATCGGTTTGGAACCGCATTTCAAGCTCGCCTTCGCGACCGTGTGAATTGAACTTGATTCCAACCGCAAAGACGAGTCGGCGCTCTGGTCTAACACTGTGATTTCGGCCGCACTGCGCAGCAGCATCAGCCGGCAACCGTAACGTTACACCTTAAGACTGCGCTAAACGCGTTAGTTTTGCACTCCCAGGACCGGCGGTTAGACCAGTAGCGTTCGCGGCGTAATATCAGCGTCAAGTGAAAGGTGAACAGCGGAGGTGCGTGGCCCAAGCATAAGTGAAGATATAGTGCGCGCCGTCCAGTCATCACCATTGACAGGCGCGCACATCCGGTTTCGCCGCACTGCGCGATCCCCATCTAGTGAGATAATTTCGCTTCGGTTCTGGTTCTTACATTTGAAAGGGAGAAAATAAAAAATAAGAATGAAGCTAGAATATTGCAGCTTACGGCGAGTTTTGTCGCACAGATTGCCGAAACCACAAGTGCTCTCGGCAAGAACAGCGGTGCGCGTGGTGCAGTTTGCATCGTCATCGCCCGCGCCACGCGGGCAAATCTACCTTACGATGACGGTGCAAACTGCACCACGCGCACCGCTGTTCTCGCCGAGAGCACTTGTGGTTTCGGCAATCTGTGCGACAAAACTCGCCGTAAGCTGCAATATTCTAGCTTCATTCTTATTTTTTATTTTCTCCCTTTCAAATGTAAGAACCAGAACCGAAGCGAACTTATCTCACTAGATGGGGATCGCGCAGTGCCGCCAAACCGGATGTGCGCGCCTGTCAATGGTGATGACTGGACGGCGCACACTATGTCTTCACTTATGCTTGGGCCACGCGCTCCGCTGTTCAACTTTCATTTGACGCTGATAGTACATACATCTGACATGCATTGTCGCGGCAGGGCGAGAGACCAGCTAGAGCGGATTGCGCCGAATATGGTCGTCTGCTGATAAGCTCGCTGTTATTCGCGCGCATAGGGGTAGATATCATAGTTTTCTTTCTTCTTTTTTTTCACTCGCCGACTAAAGTCAGGCAAAGCACTGCGCTAAGGTTGAAGTGCGGCGATCGCTACGAGCATGAGAGGGCAGACAAAGCGCGGCCTCGAACACAGAGTACCGGGCTGCCAGGTGACGCAGCGACGCAAATCGGTCCGCCATCTCAGGGTCCGAGAAGTTCTGTGCCGGACAATACACGAAGCTTACGAAGGCTTTGTTCGTGCGAGCTAGCGGTCCGCACCGAACCACCCTTGCAAATAAACAGCGGGAACGGATCGGTGTCCTTGCTACCGGCGTGTTCAGAAATGAGCGACTCGCCACGCCAGTTTTGGAACAGTTGAATAATTGGTTGTGCTCCTGACCATTAAGAGACGCAAGCTCATTCCTTTTTCTTCCAAAAATACGAATGTCATATTGCGATTACAGTATGTGATTCCATTCCATTGCTATCGCCTGTCGTTGGTGCCGTCAATATCCAGGGCATGTATGTTCGCGTTATCAGATTGTCGACAGTTGTACCGAAAAGACAAGGGAAATGTTAACATAACTTATTTAGCAGCCGCTACAGTGCTTAGAAACACTTCAAATAGACTACTGTCATTAGAAAAATTGTGCTCAACTAAAGCGCAGATGACATATCAGCGCTGCTATGGGACGTCATGGTGAAAGTTTCTGACAAAAAATACCTGATGGTTGCTTTGGCATGTATCATTTACCTCTCTATGCTTACTTTCGCCTAGAGTATGTCCTACCCTATCGATGGTACTAAAGATAGTATTTTGTTGCAAAGATTCAGCTACGTGGTATTACAAAATATAAAAACAAAATTTATTCTGCAGCAAGCAAAATTTATTTTGCATGGTCCAGAAATGGAGAACAATGAGCCTAAATTGATGTTAGAAGTTCGTTTCTTCAAAAATATCTTTAAACCATCAAGCCTTTTTTGTTAGCCTCAGTTGTTACTGACTGTGTGCATGTCCGAAAAACTTGCATGTGGTCCGTATTTGATTAGGCCGTAAACTACTTAGCTGTTTATTATTAGCCGCATTAGTTATTACGTTAAAGCCTGTTACATAGTTGTTCGTTCGCGCTGATTTTATGAAACTGCGCGCATTATTATTGTCGCTGGATGGAAGAAATGACGGCGAACAACGCGAGTTCATCGTGCTTCCCTCAACTGCTCGCGTATTGTCGTTACAACACGACAGCGATTTCAAGAAAGTAATTTCGTCCTAAAGCAAGCTTAGGAATGTGGTCCTGATGAGGTCACTTTTTTGGTGTATGTTATCAGCTATTCCAAGTTCGAAGCATTGCTTTATATGGAATAGATCATGTATTAAGATTAAATATATATTATATTAGTAATCTTTTTTTATCAAGAACACCAAGAACCAGGTTACCTACAGAGCTGCGATAAACTATTCTAGCCTTTGGCCACTGCGTCGAATGCTGAAGTTTCCGGGGATAAAAAAGCAGCCACAAACCTTTATGAAACCGGACCAGTGCAAGTGATGATTAAAAAGAAGCAGCGCTTCATCCTGCACCACTATTTTGTCACGACAAATGAACAACAATTGACTAATTTTGTTGAAACTAGAAATGATGGTGGTCAGTTCTAACGGTATACGATGAGAAGTCTTAAAATTACGAGTGTCGATGGGGGCGAAATGCGAAAACACCCGTGTACTTAGATTTAGGTGCACGTTAAAGAACCCCAGGTGGTCGAAATTTCCGGAGTCCTCCACTACGGCGTGCCTCATAATCAGAAAGTGGTTTTGGCACGTAAAACTTTATAATTTAATTTTAAATTACGAGTGTACATTCATGGCAAAGTAGCACTCAAGCAACGGTTTTGTACCGAAGCAGATTCTTTTCAGTTTTGCTGTTTGCACGTTTTCAACTATGCAACAGCTCCTGTGACTTATGACGTTCCACAGCATACAGTTCCCTTGCACTATTATTGTAAGACTACTGGCGTCCACAAATTTCACATAAGAAAAGTTAAGCCTGGGCACCTTTCGGTTAATTCAGTTCTTTAACGTGGAAGTGGCGTACAGTAAGGAGCTGAATTGCACCTGCAAAAAAATAACAAAACACCATTATTCGGTTTTAAAGCTTCTTTGTTCCATGAAGGTCTGCAAGAATTTTTGCGCCCATGATCGTCTCTCTAAACCCAATGATACATATCTTGGAAGAGGATATGCGTATTCGGAAAACACTTCATCGATCAATAAATGTTGCTAGCAGCCTCTCTGTTTCCACTATACGTTCCCTGTCACTGCCTCTTAGCGAGCAGTCTCAATATCTCACACGAATGTGCCCACTAAAACCATGCCATCAGTCGTTTCCGCGGCATTGTCCCGCTCATATCTAACCATGAAAGGAGCAAACAAGCGACAATCAGCTGCATATACAGGAACTCGACAGTAGCGTATTACGTTTCCTATATAGCCACCACAGTAATACTAAACAACCGTGTCAACATGAGACGCATCTTCCTTCCTCCAAAACAAGCTGAAGCTTGCATTCTGCCAGTGTATTTTATCATTTAGTGGTGGAGGCAACCACCTGCAGCCACTTTACCTATCAAACCTCCATATATGGGAAACTTCAGCGCTTACATGCTCCCCGTGAGTCTATATACGTAGCTGTCTCTACCCTCTGCTGACGCATTAGCGTGATTTTCCTGCCTGGCTCATTACGGCCGCTTACGTGGTTAAGATGCGCTAGAAATACGATGTACTACGATCTCATCTGCGTAAACGTGGCTATTGAGCTTTGTCGAAGGAAGGGCTCGAAATTACGGTGAGCGTCACGATTGGAACGCTGATTCACTGATTGCTACCGGTCATGTACGTTTGTGCTCACAGGCAGTTTTTGTGATATATGTCATCCAGTGCTTCAGTATAACCCACATTGTGAGCATTTTTTTTTTTCTTATTGAACGCAACCAAGGACGTGTGCCTGAATTGTACAGATTACTTTTTTTCTAGAGCCACTATGAAGTTGTAATGTGAATTACAACAAACCTTAAGTTCCACGTCGCCTCGTAACTCCAAGCGGAATGTCTTGAACCTTTCTAGGGCTTCCTTTGTAGCTGGACTGACGTGGATCTTGAGTGCTGAAAATTAAAAGAGGAACTGTTATATAACTCTAGGGACACATTCACGTGTGCACAATGGGCCAACAATACCGTAGTCCCGATACTATCGTAGTTTCCAAATGCAAGGCAGATGCAGAGGAGCTATCATGAAAATAAAATAATTATCTGGCTTTGCGCTACCGCTAGGTTTCTCTTTTTTTTTTTGAAGCACCAATACCGGAAGCTTAACCAATCAAGCAATGTTTGAACTTTTTCTTAGTGACCGTATACACAATAAACCCTTGACAAACAGTAGAAGAATCAAGGTAAGGGATATAAAATATAAGGAGATGCTGCTGTAATAAGAAAGCACAATTGAGACTCTTGAGGAACAAAAAAGAAAATGAAAGAATAATATTCAGGTTGCTGTGTGTAAATATCAAGTTAGGAGTGAGGAGTATAGATAAAAACAAGGTTACCTTATTGCCTGTGCGTGTGTGTGTTTGTGTGTTTGTGCGCGCCACCTACTACACACAAAATGAGCCCGATATCTTAAATATAGCAGATATATTAACATCCCTTCATTCAGTTATGCACTGATACTTGATTTGAAAATTATAACAGCCCTAACACATGTATCCACAAAGGAACAAGGACGAGAGGCAAGCGCTTGTGTCTCGTCCTTGTGCCTTTGTCGATGCATGTGTTAGCACTGTTATAATTTGCAAATCAAGTATGCACCAACTAGCCCAGAAAGAAGTTTTAATGAAGTACACTGATAGTTGCAGGTGCTACTGAATGTGCAGTAATACCTGATCAGCGAATATTCAGGTACTCCTATTTAATAATATGTTAGGACACGTGCTGCAATCACGGACATGAATTCAGGCGTGCTCACTTACTAGGAATTGTGAGAGTATTTATTTACCCACCGTGCCATTCGGCAGTACAGGGGAGGGGAGATACAATTCTTCAATGTTCACAAAATTACACATTTCCCACATGTTCACTCCTGCGACCATTAAAGCAATTCGGCACTTTAAATAAAAGAATAGCACTTTCGAAATATTTACCTTCGAACTCTGTAACACAACACATTTATGTTCCATATAGTTTTAAGCCACAGTGCCCGAGATACACTTAGTACGAAAATAACAATTTGAACGCTAGTGCGATTAGCCGCCGTTCTGGCGGAAGTGATGAATATCTGCTAGTACAGAATTTACAACTAAGTCAGCATGTCTTGAGCACTGACAGAGCCATGCTAAGAAACAATACCTCGAGGTCAGAAGCCAACTTCTACTGACTTCAGTGACCAACAGTGGTGTCGATGTTTCACCTCCGGATGAAGTGGCAACCCTCAGTGCTCTATCATTCATTTTCCTCGTTTTATCCCCTAACTCCCTTCCTCCATTGTAGGGTAGCAAACCGGACGCGCGTCTCGTTGACTTCCTAACCTGTCCTTTTGTCTTCTTTCTCTCTCTTCACTGCTGAATGGCACATAAGCACTATTGTGTACAGTGAATCGTAGCGTATCACCTGAACTCTAAATTGACACCCTTTGGGCGCTGAACGCGTCTCTAATCAATAATTTTCATCTCTCTTGCGAGCATTCCCTTCCTTTCACGCTGCGTGCCCGGTATACTTCCAGGTCACGAACAGCGTGCGCGTTATCGACCGGACATCCATTTAACAGGAAAGAAGCAAGCGCAATGTTTTCAAGAAAAGGAACGCAAACAATATAGCTGGGAATTATTATTTTGGAAAATATATGTTCCAAGGAGTGCAAACATTTTTACAGTGCACAATGCACCGACCGCATTCTTTGGTATTAGCATAAACCGTTAAGTCGAAAACAGAATGCAGCGCTGTAGTGTAGTTCTCTAATGTACGCACATGTCCGCGCTGTTCACTGTTCTATATAGTGTCTACACCATTGTTTGATTTCTGTGAAAGTTACAGGCTTAGAGCAGCGGGTGCAAATTTCATGGGCGTTTTTTTTTTTTCTTCCTAATGAAATGTATATTTAGGACGAGGTGAGTTGCTCACGTAGGCCGTTGGATTCCATCCGGGATGCCGTGTTGACCGTGTCTCCGAAGAGGCAGTACCTGGGCATCTTCAGACCCACGATTCCGGCAGCGCAAGGCCCTGAGAATTAGAATATGAGGTGGCAGAAAATCACGGCTGTGGCGGCACTCATTCGAACGCAAGACGGCAATTTTTGTAGTAAGCACCAAGAACGTTGAGAGCGGAAGTGCCCACACTTATAGCACGCGGCAGTCTTAAGGCGACAACGAGCCACAAAATACTGTTTGTATTCGTCACGCTGGGTTAGTGGGGTGGATGCATTGCAATAATAATAAGATGAAAAAAATACTTCGGCCGCAGCTCTCGAAATCTAGTTTAACCTTTTATAATCAACCTTTTAGCCGGAACTTGAATGACAACAATAGCATCACACTGCTCACTTATTGTGGCATGCGCAAACACATTGTGAGGAAAGGAACTGTATGGCAAAATGAAGGGGAACGTATAAAGGTATGGCTTTTATATCGCATGTCTTGTCATGCAAAAAATATGGATGAAAGAGTATGGGTACACCGTCTCCTTTAATACTATAGCATATATGGTATATTTATATTAGTTCAAAATGTTTTAAGTGTGTAGTATTCTTGCTCGATACCACTGGTTCCGTCGGTCGTGAGTGCCTGCTATTTTAGTTCTTTAATAGTCTAAACCGCAAACGAAGACGAGGGAACACATATAGAGGACAAACACTTGGCTTCGTTGTCTTTCTTTTAACGCTTTCAGACGCCGCTCGCTATTTCCTACAATTTTTTTTAACTTTTTTTACTAGCCTTTCCTTGAGTGATATCTATTAGATCTGGTATTCACTATGATCTCATGGCTATCGGCTGTGGTAGCCTTTCTAGAGATCGTCCTGCTAATTTCTACGGAAAGCGAGGCGTACATGTGAGAAGAAAGTAACTATATTAATGAAACTGTGGCCGCCGCTGATAATAGCGTAGTGGCAATTAAACAAGGAGCAGAATATATAATTATAGTCGCGCTTCTTTCCGTCGAAGAAGTCAAAGCATCAACCTCGTATTGTTCCTATTTTGTTCCTGTTCTTTCTTTCAAGAACTCACCACTTGTTACCGATGGTTTCTATTGGACACTTATAGGTTCGTGTTTTGCATTGTACAATTGCTTATTTTCGGTGACTTCTATAAAAGCAGCACTTTTCAACATTCACTAGGCTCTCTGATGCGTTGCACATACATAGATGTGCTTCGCAGAGCTTCCTTTGCAAAAGTGAAGTGAACTGCCCTGGTGGCTTAGCGGCTGCGGCATTGCGTTGCTAAGCACGAATTGGCGGGATCATATTTCGACCATGGCGGCCGCATTTCGATGGAGGAAATATCGCAAGAACGCCCCTGTACCGTGCACTGCGGGTACGTTGAAGGAATCCAGGTGGACGACATTAATCCTGAGTCCCCCCCCTACGGCATGCCTCATAATGAAATCATTGTTTTGGAGCATACAATTATTTACCAAACACGAATGGCGCGCTAAAACGCCGCAAACCTATGATGCGAAGCCTTAAACTGCATTTCGCCGCTCAAAAAATCTCCGCTACGCCATCAGGAGGGGGTTTACGCAGTGCTGGTCGCTCTTTATGTTTCTCTGCGCGAACATTCTATGAATTTGGAGAACTCGCAGAACTCGCGCGTTCCCTGAATGCTCCAGTTTTTTCTGGCTGCCGTATGCGTCAACCGTAGAAATCGGTTCACGCTGTTTTTCTCAGCAGCTGAGCAAACATTTTTCCTCTTAGTACGTGAGTAAACAGTGCACCGTGGGAGTGATGCCCCAGTCTCGCCTGCGATGAACAAAAGAAAAAGCGAAAGCAGAGCCCCGTATCCTGTTGCCATTTCTTTTCTGTCTTCCGCACCACGCACGCTTACTTTGTTTTTTACCATGTCTCTGTCTTCTCATGTGTCCATCACTTCTCCTTCCGTTCTTTTTCAAGCCTCGTAGCTTGGCACTCCCGGCGTAGCAGCGCAGCAAAGCTCTATAATCGCAGCGCCCAGTGTAAGAGGGGCCAGCACGCACGAAGGCTATAGGGCTTCGCGCAGGACGAACGTCAGCAGAGAGCAAGGAAGAAAATCTAGAGACGTCGATAGGGAAGACAAGTGACCCGGGATCTCCGGCTGTCATGCGTTAGGTTGCCGCGCACAAATGGACACGTCTGAAAGGCGCGGGAGCGATGACACGTGTGATAGCTACCGAGAAATCTAAGTGTTGCGGAAAATGATTCCATGCAGACAGTCAACGGCGCTATGATTCGACGAAACTAGGAACGAAGGAACAAAGAAGAATCTGCGAACCTTCGTTTGTGGAAGTTACAGGTGGGGAAAGAAAGTGAATGAAAACTGAATGTTTTTCGTTTTCTGCACAGAACGGAAAAGTGTCGTTTTCTTTTCTTTTTCACTTATTCCCTTGTAAGTGCATGATCGTGCCTGCAACATTTGTTCCCGTGCCCTTATTGCAACAAGCATCCGGTAATAAAGCGACCTGCGCATAAAATGACAGCAAAGCGACTGGCTAGTCCTTTACGCGCATCGATGTAAATGTTCGCGGACTCAGTGTCACCGGAGAATCTCGATTACGGCTGCAAAGCACGAAAAATACATGTGTACAGAGTTCTGAGACAGACATTGCGGTGAGAAGGATGAAATCGTCGTGCACGAGGCTCTCTGGGAGTCATGGCGCTGCGATCTCGCTCTTTGATAATGCATTGGGGACGCATAATTGTACTGCATTCGTGCGACAATGCGAGATCTTCTGTTTTGCAGTTGAACGCAACGCGTATACCGGTAAAGGGTAGAGAAAGAATCGACTTAAATGTGCATCGTCAGCTGCGAGCGGGGAAGAGCTTTTAAAAACACCAGCGCGATGCTTCCATCCTTCTCTGTACCTTCGTCTCGACATAGGGAGCTCTCCTATTCTTACATTTTTGTTTCTGTTCGCGCGTTTGAGTGAGTCTGACGACAACAGCTTCAGCCAGGCTTGCTGAAGTTCAAACCCGACCTTCGTTTACGTGCTTTGGTTGTTACAGTATTCTTGAAACCAGGACCACTGTTCCACGTGTTCTTTGCCTTTAGAACTGAATATTATCACTGATGTCTTACACGCCCGTTCTTGGCAAAAATCTTTCGCGGCGGAAAGGTGCCCCTGCTTTTCAGTTATTCGCGCGGGACGACACCAGGATATAATAAGCCGCTTACTTCGGGCGAAGTAAGCGACCTTTCGCTCGTACGCACGCGCGAAAGCGGGCGCGCGTAATCGCGCGAGGGAGAGGAGCCGCCCCTTTACGACCTCGAGCACAGCAGATCCGATTTGAGGGGCGTCGCGGAATGCTCGGATGTGTGAGCGCCGAATCGTGCCAAGCGCGGACAGTGCGGGCGCCGTCGTCTAATGAATGTTGGCGGAGCCGCTGCTAAGCCTGTTCCTGTAGCGGAGAAGGGAGAGAGAGAGAGAGGTAGAAGGGCGCTCTCACCTGTGTGAATGCCGATGCGCAGCTTAAGCTGTTCCTGCGGCCGGTGGCGGATGCTGAAGGAGCGCACGGTTCGCAGCAGGGCGAGCGACATGCGCGCAATCTCGCGCGCGTGCAGCATGCCGTTGCGCACGGGCAGGCCCGAGGCCACCATGTAGGCGTCTCCGATGGTCTCCACCTGCGACGAGTGCGCGCGGTGCGTCAGGAAACCACGCACGAAACCGCACACGCACACACACAAAGGAAACTAATACAAGCGTCGAGTAATCTGACAACGATTGTCGTTCGCTCGGAAGGACGAGCGTTCCCGGTGGACAGGAATGCCGGTAATTAATGCGGTGACGAAATCGTAAGAAATCCCATCGCGCTGAAACGTCGTGCTTGATATATTTCGGGCGTACATGCCATCGAGTTCAAATGAAATGCCGTCAATCAAGGGGGAGAAAAAGGGAGTGAAATTGGGCATGCATACGGCTGGCATGTTTGTTGCAGAATGCATGTTAGCCTTTGACGATGGCATTTGAATTTTAGTCCCGCTTCTTTATCGCTTGTGTAGACGCCAAAATGACTGCATTAGTTATGGTTCCTCTAGGAGAGTGCATAAATATTACACGCTACTGAAGAATACTTCAGTCAACCGATGCCGCTCTGGAGATAATTTTTAATCCGTTGATGCGCTGACTGGCGTTGTTGGTGTTGCGCGAAAAACGGTAATAAGTAGTAGAATCACTTCAAGTATATAGTTAGTGTTGATGGCTTACATATTGCGATGTTATTTACTTTATGCAACGACTGCAGTAAGTTGGAGAACCATCGAAGATGGTTGACAAGAGCACGGGCATTCCGAAGAGATAAGGTTGTGAGCTTGTAGCGATCCTGTGGTACTGCATTCATTAGTATCTGTATACGGTGACCTTATGAGACCTGGCTGGAACGTATTTCTGCAATACTTTGAACATGTTTTGTTTGTGCAGGTGCCCTCATGTAGTCAAGCCTATTTAATAAAACTGCGGAGTACAATTTGGCGATATTATTTGTTGAACGTGGGAGTGCTGGATCTTTTCTGAAAAAAATCTGTGAGGGCTGTCATAAGCATAAGTTTATTATCGTATACGTACCATTGTACATAGTTTATCGTTACACGAAATAGAAAATAAATAACAGTTGTCTTTCCGTGTTAGTCACTAATGAGGATCAGTTAATCAGAAACGGATGGCGGTTATATATATATATATATATATATATATATATACCGATTGTAGATACGTGCAGGCACCTTACCAGCGTGCAAAGTTGAGTCTTTTTTGATTGGTTTACGGGCGACTTGGTTCTTGTCGTGTTGTTTACTCGACTGAATGAAAAAACTGGGGTTATTAGTACAGGTAACTATACAGTACTACAGTAAGTACAATTAACCGCTCCTGTCATCTTTTCTTTATATCTCTCTATTCTTTCCTGGAGCAATTAGTTGGGAAATTGCACTATATTTCTTAGGGCAAAAAAGAAAGAAACTTGCATTATTAGCCTCAAAATATTTCTGAACAGAGACGTAAACAAATGCACGTAGGGCAAGTGAGGCGAATGAATGTTGTTGCACGTACGAATTGCACTTAGTACTCTTAAATTGCGGAAGCACACCTAAAATTAGTCTCAATATATAGTGCAGCAGCACAAACCCCGAAATAGAGACTCCGGAAACACAAGACATGGAGGAACCACTGTGATTGAAAACTGACTACCACTTCAATCTAAACGTCACCGCAGCAGGACGTGATATACGTCTGCCGAGGCTTACCTTGTAAACATCATAGTTTTCGATGATGGAGTCGAAGCAAGTGTAAAGGTCGTTTAGAAGATCGACCACCTGCCAGTGGAAAGAGGAAAGTGAAGGGGCAAAAGGAATGTTAGCAACTGTATCCGCGAACCACCCACATTTCTCAATACTTCTCCAACGCTGATCTGACTGACGCAACGAAGAGCAATAGTAGGCGCAAAAGATTTATTTTCGGATCCCACCCAATATGAACTTCGCTGCCGGCGCATCAAAAGGTGCTAAGCGCTGCAAATACTCTCGGCAACTCGGACAAAAACTGAGTTGCGAGGCGCTTTTTTTTTTCTTTCTTTTGAGCATTTTGCTTCGGAAAGTTTGCTGCGTCGGCCATCGATTATAGCTTACATGTTCTTGCACTGTGGCGCTAGTCTGATATTTTGTTTTTTGTTGTCCTTAATCTCTCTGCCCGAACACCAGCGCTGACACAACACTCGCTTTGATTCTGGATCTGTGGATTTTTCAATTCTATGCCATCTTCA